>NW_006204812.1:3226127-3293431 GCF_000334495.1 Tupaia belangeri chinensis
TCAGCAGGATATCTTCCTCCAAAAGGTGGAGACAACAAGAACACAGGTTTCGTTCATCACTGTGGGAGCCTCGCCTATGCTAGTAAGATTTCAGCTGTGCTCATGGGATTCCAGTCTTCCCTCTCTGACTACCTGCCCTATGGACTTCAAGCTCCAGTTTCAATTGAGGAGATAGCCTTACAAGAACCACTCAACCAGCCCTGTAATTACAGAAGCCATTTCCCGGTAATAAACTCAAAGACCAATGATAGATTGATCAAGTGAATTCTTACTGGTTCTACTGGTGCTGATTCTTTGGTTGAATCTCAACTGATAATAAACACTTTTTAAAGAATTTCATGCTTATGATGATCACATGTATTATGTTTGTATATACTGCATGCTGGCTCTTTCTTTTACAAATGAAAACCTAAAAATGAAAATGTGTAATCACATTAGAGAAAGGAAAAATACTGTTTAGGGCCAGCCCATGGCCTGCTAGTTAGGGTGGCTGGATCCCACATGGCTGACCACATGTTTCAAGCTTCCAATCCAACAGCTTGAAAAACAGGCTAGGTGCATGTACAAGCATATCCAAAAATCCCAAGAGGAGAGAGAAATGGAGAAGGGATTTTGGTGTGACCATCACCTATGGTGGGAGAGGCTACTTTCTGGCTCCCCCTCTCTTTCTCTCTCTATCTCTGGTGAGTATATATGCCTTTGGGGGTGGGGAGGGAGAGAAAAAAATTGCTTAAATTCTACCTTCTTGATTAACATTTAAATTTCAGTTTCTTAGTGTTCTTTGGAGTCAGTTCTGGATTGAGGTCCTGAATCTGCAATTGTTTTAATCTGTGGACCCTTTCAACCATGCCATGAAGTTTCTTTCCTTTTCTTTTCTTTTCTTCTTAGGTTTTTGCATTAGGGAATGTGCACCCACTACAGAGAGGCAGAGCGAGAAAGACAGTGAGAGCGAAAGTGAAAAAACAATCATCCCCAGGGGGGAATGACCATACTGCAATCCCTTCTCTTCCATTCTCCTCCTGGGATTTTGGGCACACACACACACACATGCACACCTGGCTACCAGGTCCAGGACTTGAACTGCAGTGAGTCATGTGAGAGTCCAGTGCCTTAAACACCACACTGCCTGCTTACCCCACCATGTAATTTCTAATGCTTGTTTTTCTGATCAGTAAAATGAGGGTAATAGTTTCTTGCTTTATAGAACTAATACAAAATCAACTACCGTAATGGATGTAAAGTTCTGAGTACACTGTCAAGCATAGAAGGCACTCCCATAACCTTCCTTTCCTATATTAAGTCCCATCTATGGTTCATTTCCTGCCTAAAGCCATCTCCAACAAACTCACTCTGCAATAGCCTCCCTTTTCTCTTCCTCTTTTTCTACTGTGCCATCAATGTTAACACCTATGTTGTATTTCCTGTTCATCCCATCAACTATATTTATGCTTTCAGATTAGGGGGCAAGTGGCATACTTCCATATTAGTGAAAATAATTTCATTTGCTTAGTGCTTACCTGTCATCAAGCACTGTGGCAAACATTCCCCCACTGAATCCCCACAGTGAATACATGAACAGTCATGGATACAATAAAATGGCCACCATCTGCAATCAAGCTATACTTTTGAAAACACTAATTTTATTCCATTACTTACAGTCAGGGGCAATTTGAATAACCATGAACAAGGAAAAGCTACCAACAGATGGGCTGGTCATTAAATAAGAAATGCCAGTGATTCAGCCAATACCTAACTTGGCCAACAAAAGTTATCATTCACCTAGATTTTGGAAGGAAAATAACAAAATTTGGGGTAGAGAACACTTGGTGTAGGGATACTGTTGAATTGATATGTGACCAGCACCTGTTAGAGGGAAATTCTAGGAACTGTGTTATCTTCCTGTCAATATAAAGCCCACCGGCTAACCCCTATCTGTTATCAACTACAGAAATGAGAGCCGACTTTTAAATAAAGTAAATATTATACCTCCAAGGCAGAGATAGCAACTTCTCTGGGGATTAAGACCCTTTTTAAATGTGCAAAAAAGGGACCTCCCTTTGAACTTTAATATTCATTGATTTATACATTCTATTTTTTAAAAGCCCATAAAATGCACAATTATTTTAAGATAACTTGAATTTTATTCATCACAAATTAATCAATATCCTTTGCAGAGATCAGTACAAGGATGTGAAAGAGGATTTTCTTGGCATCAGCAGGTGGCTTGGTGGTTAAGGCATTGGACTGCCACATAGCTGACCATGGTTTGAGTCCCATACCCAACAGCTTGAAATTCACACAGCTATGTGTGTGTGAATGCTCAAAATCCTAAAAGAAGAATGGAGTAGAAGGAATTGTGGCATGGTCATCTTCCCTTAGGGGTAATTTCTCACTTTCCCTCTTCGTGTCTATGTCTGGGGAGCACTTAAACCCTAGTGGTGTTTATTGTGTGGGAGCCCTTAAACCCAAAGGGGGGGGGGGGGGGTTCTACAGAAAATGCCAACAAGCATATAGGTTTATAGACTCCTTGCCAATGTCTCCATGTCATTCTGAGGTTCCCAGCACCCCTACTGGAAATCAGTTCTCATATTCTGACTGATATAAACAAGAAGAAATGAGTGAAAATACATTTTTAAAGCCATTTAGACATGTTCACATGAAAAGCCATTAAAAATGAACTACCCCTGAATTTGAAAGAATTATTGTCAGCTCAAGGACTGATTTTAAGACTGAAATGGAGAGTAAGGATAGATGGATAATTCTCTGTACTCTCTGTACGCAGCTATAAAGAGTAGAATGGCCAAAAGACCTGTGCTAAATGCAAATCTTATGTAAAATTCTGTGAATGGAAATGAAAAGAGCTTCAGTATGATTCGCATGTTTTAGTCTTTTGTAGTAAAGTAAAAATGATAAAAACAAAACAGGAAGAACTTTTTTTTGAATACTAGAAGCACGTGAAACATAGACAGTTAAATTCAGGTGATTAGGAAGGTTTGAGGAAGGGCATTTGGGGGAGGGACAGGGAGGCAAAGCATTAATGGCACAAATAGGTGTGGTATTATCTGTTGAAGATATTTTGTAGTTTTATCAACTACACTAGGAAGTAATGTTCACCTGTTGAAATATCCACTTTGTAAGACAAATCATAACGTGATTGAATGTATAAAAGAAAATGAATTGAAAAAAATGTGTATATATATATATATGTGTGTGTGTGTATATATAAACATACATGTATATATGTACATGTATGTTTATATATACATATATACATGTGTGTATATGTGTGTGTATATATATATAAATTAATAAAAACAAATTCAGGTGAATAGGATTAGTGTGAGTGAGGATATTGTCCAAATTTTTATTAAACAGTGATGAATATTGAAACATCAGTTATGTCTCAGAGAAGAATTTGGAAATTTCCAAACAGCATTTCCTAAACCCTTTTGTCTTAGCAAGAGCTCTAGGGAAAATAGTTGAAAGTTAGACACTGTCAGAAAAGGACCTGGAATCAAAACAGAAAATGAACCGCTGCCCAATCTGAAGTATATGAGGCATTCTCACCTAGATATTGTTGGTGTATGTTGTCAGCACATTTGAAAACTGAAATTTTAGAAAATAGATCAGATCAGAGAAAGGAGCCTCAAAGTTTCAGTTAGCCAGAAAAACCTATACACAGAAAATCGGGCCTACTAACCCCTTCCTTCACTGGTCAGACACATTCCCGTAGCTCCACTATCATATCAATATTAATACATGTTAAATAAAGACTCACTTAATGTATAATGGCTAAAGCTTCTGATGAAACTATTTGCATTTGAATATTTACACTTAACAGCTAGAATTGGTTTTTATTCTTCTGAGAAGACTAAACCTCTCACCAAACCTCAAGTAAAAAAGGCAGGTCTCACTTCTCTCTCAAAGAAAAGATCTGCACTGGAAAGATTATTTTTAATTCCCCTGAGTCTTAACTTTCTTTTTGACAAACACCCTTCATCACAGGCCATTGTTTGCATAGGAAGTACATTGTCTCTCATGGCAGACAGAGAACAAGGCCTATTCAAATATGAAAAACAATGTGCATTCAAATTCTCATTGAATATAATCAAGAAGGCTTGTTTCATATTACAGTGAGATGATTCTGAATCAATCTAAGCTCTCTAGAGCATCTTCTTAGGCCTACTCAAGACGTGTCTAGTTTTGAGAGTGTTCATTAGATTACCCAGCTTGACCTCTCAACTTTTCCAGTGAGTGTTCCCCCATAACTTAGTATTATATATTTTTAATGGCAGTCATTCTCCAATTGATCTAAGATACTCATTGAGAATATGATACTGTGTGCTGGTGACAGGTTTGGCCATTCAAATCTCATACTATAGCAAAACAAAAACAAACAAACAAAAACAAAACAAACAAACAAAATCACATGACAGAGAAGGTAGGAGTCAATGTGATTTAGCCCTAATATGTTTTTCTAGAACTGTGTCAAGAAGTCAAGGATTAGGTTTAAAGAACAAGTGGGTTAAGAAAAAAATTTTAACTTAATTTTTAAAAAAAAAGCAAGTGGGTTAAAGGGAGGTAAGTACAAGGCCACTATACATAAAATTCATCCTCTATGCTATGGATATCGAGATCTAACTAGAAAGTCCTCTTCCCAGATTTCTGTAGGTCACCAGAGTTATGTAGGATTTTAAAAATCTTCTTAGTTCTAAACATTTTCTGGCATAAACTATTAGCCACCTGAACACCCAGTTTAGGGCCAGATCCCATTAGTGGAAGGACATGCTACTAAGTAATGCTCAGAGAAGGAGTGGTAACAAGAACACCACCCATCAGAAGCAGAGCTCAGGGATGTCTGGTTGTAACAGCTCAAGAGGATAGCCTCAAACACTTGGATAGATCTTGCTGAAATCTTTTGTTTCTGGACTAAAATTCCAGGGAAAAAAATAAGAGTGGTTAATACATTGAACAAGGGACAATCACACTACTTGCTCCATCAAGTGGTTTCAGGATAACCTAATCTTGAATAGAAAAAGAGACCTCTCTCCAATCAAGGATAGCCAGAAATAGCAGAGGAGGCAAAGGGTCTAAGCCTTCCTGCTTTGTCTTGGTAGCAGTGAAAAGAAGCAGGATCGTGTGTTACTCAGTTTCATCTAGCAATGGGTGGCACAAAACAGTAATTAAAGGAGTGATTAGTAAAGGAACTCTCTGCGAAGAGTGCAGGCAGAATGTAGGAAAAACACATGGAATGCCACAGCACACTAGAGCTGACTGAAATCTTCCTGTCTCTACACCTGAAGCAGCAAGAGGAGGGAACAGGTTCTGGAACCAGGAGAAAGAGAAGTTATGTGGACAGATTTGCCTCATAGAAACTTTGACCTTCCCATCCAAGACCTAGCAGCCTAAGGTGACCCTAGAGGGTCAGAATGGAAATAATATCCATACTTCATATTACCTTTCCTCCTACAGAATCCCAACTGGCTAAACCAAATCCAAGCTAGGGAGCAAAGGAGCCAATGGGAGGAGTCCATACAAACCAGCATCTGGGAGGACCCAGCAAGGATAAGAAGGACAGAGAATGCATCGAGAGGGTCAGATGGAAGATATGCAGCCTAAAGGTTAGAGATGAACTATTTATAAATCCTCAGATATAATGATGATAATGAGAATGATGATAACTTAGACTTAGGCTAAAATACTGCACATGTATTAGCTCATTTCATCAATTTTTTAAAGCTCAGTGGGCTGAGTTGTCACCTTCTCCCCTGCTGACTGATTCCTTCCCTGAAGTAGCTGATTGCCTTCAATGCATAGGACCACCTATTTATCAGGCTGAGAACTGCAGCTGCAAATCAGAAGTGAATATTGTGCATCTAGGAATGCTTGCAAGAAAATAAGCTGCAGAGCATTGTTCCAGAGCATCAGTTCCAATGCAGAAGAACAGTCTGAAAAAGAACAGAAGCTTAAAATTTCCAAATATGTGTTGCTCCTGAGGAGAACATATTGCTCACTTAGCACATGCACACGTGCACACACACATGCAGAGAGAAAGAGAAAGAGAGAAAAAACTGTCCTAGATCATTCCTTTCACATGCTACTTTAAATAGTATGTTCATGGCCACAAAGTCCTGAGATCAGTGACAGATTAGTGGATCATGTCATGCAAATGTGCCCCTATGTGAGATGTAGTGTTGTTGAGTAGAACCTGAGGACACTGCGTTGCTGAGAAGTTAGCCAAGAGCTGAAATGCAGGTCCCCAGAACTGGAATCCTAGTAATTACAGGGAGGCAGCACATAGGAAACCTCAAGGCCTGAAGGACAGCTAAGGTTGGCCTCCAAAACTTGATTAGAAATCCATTGCGGTAAAGCAGCAGATTTCACTTCTTATGTATCTAAAAAGGAAAATGTTGGAGTGATTTAAATGAAGTTGTGCAGGAAATCGAAGAGTCCCATGAACTCGACATTGCTGGCCTTTTTAATTCCCTTTTTACCCTGAACACTTTATGGACCTCTTCAATTGACCAGGAATGGTCCCTATTATCACAACTAGAAATACTGATCATTCATCCTATCTACAGTATGTGATAACCTGTGAAAACAACTCTGAGAGAAGCAATTTACATTTTCCCCAAAATCCCTGAGACATATTTGGTCCCGTATTCATGACTTTAATAGCCTACCTACTCACTGAACTATAGAATATCATAACCTTCTTTTCAAATGAAAAAGATCATAATTGTTCTCAAAAGCAAATATTCAATTCTGAAATTAGGCTCACTTGACAATTTAGATGGATATTTTCATTACCTTATGCTTTCATTTTTCCATGAAAAACTGTCTCACTCATTCTCTAGAGATTCTAAGCTTTTGCCACATTGCCCCCCCCAAATTATTAACATTTTAATCTTGCTTTAATTAACTCTTGCTCCAATGGGATAAAACTGACAGGATCTGAGTTTGCAAACCAGAAGCTGAAAATCTGGCACACTTGATTAGCAGCTCAAAAGAACCATGGAGACCAAGGCAAACCTCCAAGCAAACACAACCACAATGAGAGGAAATGTATGAAAACTCTGTCAGTTCTACCTGTCATCCTCCCACCACCACCTCCCAAAGCCCTGCCTCTCACTGTTACATGTTTGAGAGAAGCCAAGTCCCCAGAATCTGAGGTCAGGAGATTTCTAACTGACAGCAAAGGACCAAGATGTCATCTCTCTCTCAGAAGCTAAAGAAGCTAACACAGTTCTTCAAAACATGTGAAGTTCTAAAAGAACTGACACTCCCTCCTCCACTTAGCCTTCAGCACACCGGCGGACTTTAGTCTCCTACATCACTGAATTACCCCTCGTAGACACTTTGGCTGATATTCTGGTCCTCAGCATTTGAAGACCTGCATGCCCCAGGGCTCATTCCTTGGTTTTCTTTTCTTCTCTGTCTACACTCACTCCCAGGGTGAGCTCATTAATCTTCTGGCTTTCATTTGCTTTGCTTTTCTTTTTTAAAATTTACTTGCATATTATTTCCACATACACTTTTATTTCTGGTACCTTAAATTTCCCCCTTTAATTTTAGTTAGCAGTCTGACATTAATCAATATGTCCACATTCCTTAATTCTGGTCAGTCTCTCTTGTTTCTTGTGTTATTGTTAGCTAGTTACTTATACCTTGAAATTTTTTTATTATTTAGTCTCTTATTTGCATTCAATCATCCCACATCTCTATAGTACACAACACGGTTTTTCAAAGTACGCATAACATTTTTTATCAATGATTTCTAAATCTTCATCCTTAGCCCTGACATTTCTCCCGGAATACTTCTCCACTCCAAGATAGCTGCCTGTGTGGCTCCTTAATTTCCTTCAAAATTGTCTTCAAATGCCACTCCTTTATTGAAGTCTACTTGACTACTTAATTTAAAACTGTATTTTCCTGCTGTCCTCAGAGATCAGAAATAAGACAAGGGCATCCAATTTCAGTATTTCTATTCAACATTGTACTAAAGGCAGGGACTAGGGCAAGAAAAAGAAATAAAAGGTATCCATATTGGAAAGGGGAAAAAAATTACTTCCATTTGTGGTTAAAATGAGTTTATACATGGGAAATCCTAAGTAATCCAAAACAAATCTTCTAAAAGAGTAAAAAGAGTTCAATTTTGTTTCTACATACCAGAGACAAATGATTCGAAATGAAATTAAGAAAACATTTTAGGGCTAGTAGGTGGCATGGAGGTTAAGGATCCCACATGGCTGATTGTACAATTTGAGTCCCAGACCCAGTGGCTTGGAAATCATGCCGGTTATATGTGTATGCATGTTCAAGATCCAGAGAGGAGAAAGGAGAAGAGACTGCAGTTTACTTTCTCGCTCTCCTTCTCTCTGTCTTTGTCTTTCTGGTGAACATGCTCACCATATAGCAAAAACTGAAAAAGAAAACAATTCAAATTATATATAACAGCACATGAAAAGATGCTCAACATTATTAATCATTAAGTAAATACAAATCACAACTATAGTGAGATACCATTCCATATCACTAGGACGACTATTAAGACAAAAGTTAAGACAAGCATATGGAAAACATGGAGACTTCATACATTGCTGCTGGGGATGTGAAATGGCTCAGATGCTTTGGAAACAATTTGACAATTCCATAAAAAAGTTTAACCCTAACCCTATCTCACCCAGCAATTCCACTTCTAGACATATTAGGTCATCTGGAAGGTCATGATGCATTTTTCTGTTTTCCTATGCAAAAATTGCATCATGACCTTCCAGATGACCCAGTTAATACTCATAAAAATTAAAAGCAAGTGGCAATGTAAATACTTGTACATGAATTTTCCCAGAAGCCCTATGTGTATAGCCAAAAAGTAGGAACAGTCTAAATGCCCATCAATGGATGAAAGCATAGACAGAATGTGGTACATCAATACGGAGGGCGAATAGACAGCCCTTATAAGTTGCAACATAGATGAACTCTGAAAACATAAGTGAAAGATGTTAGTTATAACAGGTTCTGTATAATACGAATCCATGAATATTGAATGTCTAGCTTAGGAAAACCCGTAGAAATACAGAAAGCAGATTAGTGATTTCTAAGAGTGTGGGAAAGCAGGGAATGAGTAGAGACTACTTGTGGGTGCTGGGTTTCTTCTAGGGATGATGAAATGCTCTGAATAGTGGTGATGATTATCTAGGCTAAAAGATTACATTTATGGCACATGAACATCTCAATACAGATTTTATGATAAAATACAAAATGCGTCAATTTAAAAAAATGCATCAATTAAAAAAAATTCCTGTACCTTAGTACATCTAAAAGAATCTTCAAAAAGTTCATGGAAAATTCATATTGTAAAAAGCAACTGCATGAATTTCAAACTGTTTTGCCCCCATAAGAAACTCATACTTTAACTCCATTTTTCATAAGCTTTTTGAAGAACTGTATTTCCTTAACATGCTTATGGGCTTTTTTCCATATCACTTATCACTGTCTACCATATTATGCAAATTACTTAATTATATTAAAAGACAGAATCTCCTCACCACGAACAATAAAAAATAAGCTGGGTAAGGACAAGGATTTCTGTTTTTTGTTTTTGTTTTAATTATTGTTTATTCAATGTCTAGAACACTGCCAGGTATAGAAGAAGCTCTTAAAATGTTTTACTGACTGAGTAGGTAGAACCTTGTTAAAATCTTCAAGACAATCTTGCTTCACTAAAAAAAGAAGTACCTTAGCCATGTCCCATCACAAAAAGAAGTTGGGATAAAACCTCAGCTCCAGAAACAAGTTACTTGTACTCTTAAAGATTTATTTGCAGGGACCAGCAGTTAGCGTAATGGCTATGTCACTGGACTCCCACATAGTCGACCACGGTTCGAGTCCCAGACTCAGCGGCTTAAACTCACGCAGGGTGCATGTGTGTGCGTGCCCAAGATCCCAAGAGGAGAATGGAGAAGAGATTGCAGCGTGGCCATCCGCCCTGGGGAGTGATTTCTTGCTTTCTGTCTCTCTGTCTCTCTCTGTCCTTCTGGCGAGCACACACACCCTATAGCAAAAACCTCTCCAAAAAAAAAAGATTTATTTGCAGGTTTAGGAAAGAGGAAGCCTTTTTATTTGAGGAGTGTTCTGGAAAATACAGGACATGCTATCACCTGAGTGGCCAAGGCTCAACAAATAGGAAAGCTATACTAATCAACTTTGTGGCCTGCTACATGCTAATTCGTAGGAAGGGAGATAGGACCTCCAAACAGGAATTCTAGTGCAGATTCTGCCTTAAAGCACCAGTTCTGACTCTTTCCTCAGCTTTTAATGTTTTTCTTTCTTTTTTTTTTTTAAGACAGATTTTTGCTATAGGGTACATGCACTCGCCAGTGCACTCACCGGGGAGACAGAGACAGACAGAAAGTGAGAAATTACCCCCAAGGGGGAATGGCCATGCCAAAATCCCTTCTTCTCCATTCTTCTCTTGGGATTTTGGGCACGCACGCACTCATGCCTGGCATAAGTTTTAAGCTGTCGGGTCCGGGACTCTAACTGGGTGGACTACATGGGAGTCCAATGTCATAACCATTGCAGCATTTGTTGGTCCTAGACTCTTTCCTCAGCTTCAGAGGTCCGCCTCACCTCTGGCTACCCTACTTATCCTTCCCGCCTAGACTCACTACTTTCTTTTCCCAGAAGGCTTCCCCACTGTTCAAATCCACACTGATCTCCCTCTTACCTGACAAACAGGCGGTGTTGACTTACAGTACCCGTCATTGACGTGTGTGACGGTGCGTACACCTATGTCTCTCTGTTATTTAAAAAAAACTCCAGGAACTAGCAGTGAGCTGGCACACAGTAGGTCTCTAACAGAAATGGATAAGTGAAGGGCAATTGAAGATGGTGATTTGTACATTTTGTGTCTGAACAATGTAGGAAAAATCAGTGCTTTGACAGCAAAAGAAAAAAAGGGGGAAGTAAAGAAGAATCTCCATGGTCTGCATAAAAGTGTAACATTACAGGTGGCCCAATTCCCAGTTACTTTGTTCCTGACACCAGAGACCTGTTTTTCAATCAAAATCGCAGCAGCTGTGGAGCTGTGAGGCTGGGCTGGCACCTGGGTCAGAGGTTTCCCATTAGTGCTGGCAGATTTTTCATAATCAAGACACTTCTGAAATGCTGAACCCTACTCAGTGCCAAAGGTTAACGATTCAGTGTGCAGGGACTGGAGCGCAAAGCCGGGCATCAGACAGCTCGGAGAGGGACGCCACCAGTGGGCCTGTTCCTGCAGCTCTAGTTACATTCTTGAATCTAATGGACATTTGCCTTCTTGCTGAGAAGTCATTCAGCAGAGAATACTCATTAAGCAGGCTGCATTAATCCTGTTTTTCTAACCCTGGTTCATGTTTACGCATTTGACAGTCAACGTTTTTGAGCAATCCCTCAGTACACCATTGAGTCTGGTTACGCACAAGCAAAGAGAATTGGAGAGTGAAGGGGTCACCTGCTGAGTTCAGTGTAGACTGGCAATCTGGATAGTTTTGCATAACAATTACAACTTGCTTTCTGCTGAGAATAGAATGGTAGTGGTATATAGGAGACTGCTCCATTCCACTTTACTCACTCCAGGGCAGCCTGTTTCAAATCACCATTATAGAGCAAAATTAACTAAAATTAATTTTGATTAAAATCTGCTAACATTCCTCAAGAAAACTGATGAGAACCTGTAGTGACAGAGCTGGAGATAATTGTTTCAAAAATCCAACCTCTCTATAATTCATTAGACATTTATATCTTATTGCTTTTCTTTTCAAGAAACATTACTGGGGACATGGTAGAGGCCCACTCCCCATTCTCATCAGGTATCTTGATAGCTATTGTTTGAAACAAAATATTCTAAAGAGAATGCGCCAATTCCTGCCTTCCTCTGCCCCATGTCATTTCTGGTCTTCTTTTCTCATTTCTATCAATGATTCCATTTTTTAGCTTCCATGTCTCTGTTCCTTTATTCACCATACCACCTCAGCCTTTTATGCCTATTTAAAGTCTAAAAATGCTTCCTATGATATATAAAGTATTTCCCTATAAACGGAAAATATTCTCTGTACTATAATATAGGGCTCTCCAGAGAAACAGAACCTATATATATATATTCCATGTGTATATGGATCTTTTATATAGTGTGTGTGTGTGTGTGTGTGTGTGTGTGTGTGTATCTCCAGTGTGCATATATTTTATATGTAAAGAAACTTGTCAGTCTCCATAATCATAGGAGCCAATCTTTATATCACATATGCACACAAACACATCTTATATATAAAGAAACTTACTACAAGGAATTGACTCACATGATTACAGAGACTGACAAGTCTAAAATCTGTAGAGCTGAAGTTCCAATTTGAGTCCAAAGAACAGTAGCTGCTATTGAATCAGGATGAGTCAATGTTCAGTTCAAAGGTCATCAAGCAGAATTCTCTCTCACATGGGGGAAGGTCAGCCTTTGGTTCTGTTCAGGCCTTCAACTGAGTGGGTGAGGATTACCATATTATACAGGACAATTTGCTTTACTTGGTCTACCAATTTAAAGGTTGATCTCATCCAAAAACACTTTCATGGAAACACCCAGGAGGTTTGACCAAATATTTGGGTACCTAATGACCCAATCAAGTGGAAACATAAAACTAACAGTCATAGTAAGTATCTAAGTCCTGATCTTCCCATCCCTCCTTTCGTGGTGACCTCAGAATTTCATCTACACTGTTGAAATAGATCTTGGATAACCTCCCTGTGTCCTTGGAGTACTTCCAGACTAGACCTTTACATGATCCTTTTACTCTAGAGATAATCACACTGACATGGACTTTCTGTCTCCATCTGGCTTCTTCTTGAGTTTCTTACCCACAGAATTTCCCTTGATTCCAATATACAGTTTTTTCTCTTCCCTGAAGCCATAAAACTTTTTGGAACCATGCTGGAAGCCAGGCCTCCAAGTTCCAATGTGACTACCCTGTGCATTTAGTTTTTCAAGATAAAAGCAAAATATACTTACTGTAATTATTATATATATTTCCACAAATACAAACTATTTCTCCCTATTATGGCATCAAGTTCTCTGTATGTAGTCATATACCAATAGAAAAATATAGCGAGAAATAGAGTATAGAGGCAAATGAAGACCATCCCAGTGAGAACAAGCAAAGATTGTTCAGAGCTTGCTGTAACAAGGGAGACAGCCACCATCACTTGTATTTCACAGACACTCAAAGGCAAGTGAGGTGGCATACAGACTTCATAGTGAATAAAAAGGAAGACTCAGGTATGCCTCCACTGGAGGTTGTTTGCCTTGGGGGAGCTGGAAGTAAGCTAACTGGAAGATACCCTGTTTAATTGGATGAGGGGAGCATGTCTGGTGTCCTCTGGTTGGTTCTAAATTGGAAGTAGGGAAAAAATTTAGGGCAACTGGAAGTTATTAAGTTCAAACTGGACCAACTGTTACAAAGGTTGTGATCTGTATTCCTGCATTGGTTGAGGCAGATCATGAGTCAGAGTTCTATTTTTAAACATGAACTAGTCAATGTCCATTTGTAAAATCTGGTGAAGAAAATCAAGATTTAAAATTGCCCAATCCTGTCTCAGAGCCCTATAATATGAAAGTTCTCCAAGTGAAATGAACAATTCAGAGGACAGGATATAAACAATCACATTTTCAGTTGATGTTTGGTCCCAAGCCCTAAGGTGGTGGTGGTGGGGCATTCCAAAAAGTTCATGGGAAAATCGAATTAAAGTATTAAGTTGATTTTGGTGCCCCCAAAATGGAAATTCATACATAATTTTTTTTTCATAATACACGTTTTTCATGGACTTTTGAAGACCCCTGGTATGTGACTCTGGTAAGCACAAATAAGGATTGCTTTTTCTTATGCTGGGGAGACCTGAGTTGCAAGCCAAAGACCTACCCTCTCTCCTTCCCCTAAACCCAAATTTGGATCCTCCCTCTTATCACTGTATTGTAAGAAAGGAGAGTCCGAGAGAGGTGTCTGACATCCACAGAAAGGACTAAGAGAGAGACAGTGAGAAAGAATATTTGTCCCAGTGACCATAGCTTCTGCCTTCTCTTCAATATCTGCTTCCTCACATCCTCCCTACCTACAAGGGGAGAAAAAGAGAACTCAGACAAGAACACAAAGCGCCATTGGAATTATGGAAGATCAGGTTTGGTCCCAAGACTTGGCATTTAAAGGAGCTGGTTTAAATCCTGGACCTGGTGGTTTGAGAGACCGGCCACGCACATGTGCGCACGTGTCCCAAGTGCCAATGGAATGAAGAAATGGAAGAAACAGCATTTCAGGTCTCTCCCTGTCCTTCTTCATCTCTCCATATCTCTCTGGAGAACACCTGCATTCTCTCTAGAGAGCACCTGCACCCTCTAACGAATTTTAAAAAACAAAAAAATTCTGGCAGGACAAAAGCAAGAGTCACTTGCATCTAAACAAGACCTGCTGATTATAAAAATTGATTTTACTTGCCAATATAGACTCAATAAAATATGAGATTTTGATTTGATTCTGCCAGAAGACATGGGGTGGGTTTAAACTTTGTCTCCCCAGAGGCCAATATACAAATTCTTCTGTGGTCACCATTCTTCACTAACAACACATACTTCCCTCATGTCATATTTTTCTGAAAAATAGTTTGTTAAGATTTTAAAGAACTACATTATAGGGCTAAATCAAAATTTATTTAAGCCATCTCTTATGATATGCATTTACATAGTTTCTAATTTTCATCATAAAAAGTAATGCTATGCTGAGCATCCTTACACTCATATGATGACTGTCATGAAAATCTCTGATTATTTCCTAAAGAAAAATTTCTAGAAGGGGAACTTACCACACCCTCTCAGTAACTTTTCTGTTTGCAAAATAAATAACAGAAAACTACATTACTTTAATTCACATTCTTTTTTCCTTTTTAAGGTTTTTGACAATAGGGCACATGTGCTCAACCAGAGAGACAGAGACAGTAAGACGGAAAGTAAGAAATCACCCCACAGGAAGGATGGCTATGCAGCAATCCCTTCTCTTTCATTTTCCTCTTCAGATTTTGGGCACACATGCACATGTGCCTGGTGTGTTTCAATACCCTGGGTCTAGGACTCTAACCACAGTTACCATGTGGGAGTCCAGCACCTTAACCACTATGCCACCTGCTGGCTCTGTTATTGTTTGTTTGTTTTTGTTTATTTTTTTGTAGATAAATTTTGCTATAAGGCTCACCAGAGAGACAAAGCAAGAAATCATCCCCCCAGGCGGGATGGCCACACCACAATCCTTTCTCCTCCATTCTCCTCTTGGGATTTTGGGCACGCACGCACATGCATCAGGAATGAGTTTTAAGCCTCTGGGTCTAGGACTCAAAGCATGGTTGACTACATGGGGGTCCAGAAATGTAATCATTCCAGTATCTGCTGGTCTAAGCTGGCTCTATTTTTAATTCACATACTTATTGATCATTTACATTTCTTCTTTTAATAATGGTTTACAAATTTTACATGTTTTAAGCGTTTTTGCTTGTTTCATTTTTTTTTCTATTCTGTCATTGATGCCTCTCTTTCTTCTTTAAAGGCATCACTCTGTTTTTTGATTCCGTACATTTTTATAACTAATAGAAAAAGTCACACATGCATGTATTCTCCACAATTTTGTTAAGTAATCTACATTTGTTCTGCTAGGTGAACTTTAGAATAAGCTTATCAATTTTTAAAATAAACAAACACTGTGATCTTATTTGGAATTGTATTAAGATTATAAATTAATTTGTAGAAACCTGACATGGTTACAGATCAGTCTTTCCTATCTATGAATTAGATGAATCTCCATTTATAGAAGACATTTTTAGGTTTCTCATTAACATTTTGTGGCTTTTATATGGATCTTATCATTTTTTATTAAGATTTCTTTTAGTTGCTAATGTGAATGACATCATCTTCTATTACTTTCCTAATTGGTTAATGTTGGAATATGCAATAAATATTTTTAATTTTTGCTTTATATCTTGCCAACTTGCTATGCAGTCTTATATATCAGGGTCACTAGGCAAAAAGTCAGCTTATCAAAAATAATTCGATTTTTGCTAACATGTTTTGCTTCCTTTTTTTTTTTTTTTTTTGCTTGCTTTATGTCATGAGTTAAAACAGCCAAAACAGGCCCAACCACAGTGGTACACACGGCTAAGATGCTGTGCTCTGCAAGCTAGTAGCATGGGAAGCCATGATTCAATTCCTAACCCAACCTAAGAGGCAGGCACAGTGGCATATGTCTGGTATCTGAGCAGCTTGGGAGGCCAAAGCAAGAGGATTATGAACACAGCAACACCCTTAGAGAGAGCTGGGTGGGGTGGTGCACACCTGTGGTTCCTGCTTCTCAGGAGGCTGACACACACACACACACCCATCACTTCCATATATACCCATTTAACCACAGATGAAAACTCCAACTCCTGAAAAGTATTCCTTTTGTCATAACACTTTCCACTAATTGATGGTCACAAAGTCCCTGCTTGGTATATTTATTTCTGTGACTAAACCATACAATAAATTGAGATTTATGTTCACTGAGTAGATGACCAAAAATAAATAAATAAATAAAGCACTAATTAGAAGAAACAAAACCTTCCTAATTTCTTTAGAAAATGGATTTTGCTATGAGTTTCCCATGTGGTCTAGTCTTCCTCCTCATTCTGTGTCTCTCCTAACCTTGCTCCAGGGCTATGGATGTGCCACCTGTCCTTCCAATGGCAAAGGTGCCAGTCCCAGTGGATGGGCTGGATTTCCAATGAAATACAAACCATGTGTAATTAATGCAAATCCATCTCAGACACCATCATAGATTAATGAACACTCTTAGGACATTAGGCTTCTAAACATTTTCTTGGAATACATGGCTATTTTAATCGGAAGCTCTGAAACAGTCACCCATTTTTGCCAAGCATTGCTTTATGGAGAAATTACTTTTTGTTTTTGTAACAACCCTTTATTGAGAGTATCTCTGTGCCAGGCATTGTGTTGTTTCATCATAAACTCTATCTCTCATCAACAAGTTCTGTAAAGACTCAGAGAGGACTCAGGCCATGATCTTTCTGTATCAGCACAACTTTCACGTGCATCTGTGTCTTAGGCAATGGTGTACAAATGGGCAAGGGTCCCGTCTTCCTGTGGTTTGAGTGCACATGGAAAATCTCACCTGCCTGCTGCGCTAAATGGAGCGAGGAGGAAACCTATCTGAGCAATTCAGACAAAGTGGAATTTGTTTTGCTGCAAATGATTCAAATCATTAAACTCAACAAATACCCATTAAGCCTCTATTATGTGTAAGGCTCCACAACCCTTTGCAAGTGCCAACTATAAATTAGATTTGGTGTATGTGAAATCTTCCCCTGTTATTGCTAGGCTACAGTGCTATATTTTCATTTTTGTTCCACTTATTCGATCTTTTTAAAAAGATACATACATTCTCTAACCTGTTAAGACCAGATGTCCCCGATGAGCCAACTGCTATTTCAAAAAGAAAGAATAAGGGCAATGTGCTGGTTTCATGAAGCAACTGAAAGCTCCACAGTGATGATTCTTCACTGCCTCCCTAATCCTTCTCTAAACTCTCCTAAGCTGGTTGGATCAGGTCCCTCTTGAGCCCTTTGCTATCTGGGAATGCTGATTTCTCATTAGCCCAAAGTGGCGTTGCCACAGCCCAATCTGTTCAACCTCAGTGCTCTCCATTCCCAGCTTGGTTTAAAGATTTACAAATTAAGAAAAGGAAGGCCTCTCCCACCTGTAAGGGCACTACAGGGTCTCCTGGATCATTGTGTCTTATCTACAAGCCACATGAGCAACTCCATAGAAAAATACCATCCCTGGTGCTGGTCAGTGCATCCCTTCCACTGTGATAATAACGAGATTAGGCTTTAATCAGATCGGATCCAAATTCCTCTCTTGATCTCCCTTTTGACTATGTTCCATTGAGACCTTGGTTTTGCCACTTAATATGCAGAAAGACAATAAGAAGCTTAGGCTCTCTAAGCCTCTTCAGAACTTGGGAAATCAGAATTGCAACAAATGCCTCCCAATACTCAAGACGCTGAGGCATGAATGGAGCCAGTCTGGGGAAGCTCATTTGTTCTGTATCCTCCCATGCACACTGTGGAGGCTGTGAATAATGAGAACTTGCATTTTGTCCCCCTACGGTGTCCCTGAGATCAAGAGTCAAACCCAGAAAAGACAGCCAGGGTACCTGATCTCCGCTCACTTTATCTGGGTATCAGGAGCCATATACTTGAATTTTACCTCAGAGAAATCCAATGCTATGGAAGAAAATAGAAGTCTTTCACTCCGTTCATTTATTTATTCAGTAGTTCTTACCTGAATAACCACCTTTTCCCCACCGTATGCTAAATTAGACTTTCTAAAGACAGAAAGAAACATCAGGGACCATCAGTGCCCAACTTGAGTAAGTGGTAACTGAATACAAGGCCATGGAGAGGCCCAAAAGTACTGCCAAAGGAATTTAAGGTCACAGAGACCTTAATATGCTGGCAGACCTGAAAACTAGCCTCCTAGTGAAGAGACTGTCATCTAACGGAGAAGGATGGATGGGGTAGTTAAATGCACAGAAAAGACAACCATTCGATGGTAATTTTATCCCCCAGTATGGCATCCCACATTGAACTGCGAGCCACAAACTAGCAAAAAGGTTGAATTTCTTTTCTTGACTTAGCATGGGCAAGACAACAAATCATATCAAACCACAGAATAAGTAAATAAGGATACCTTAATTTTAAAGTGATCATTAAAGCCAACTGTAGCTTTGAAAGTATTTACAAAAGTTAATCAACATGACTGTCAGATGTATCAATATAATAGAATATTATTTGGTCATTAAAAAAGAAATGAAGTACTGATACATGGTACAGCATAGAAAAATCTTGAAAACACTATGCTAAGTGAAAGAAGCCAGTTAGAAAAGAACACATATTATAATCTATATAAATTGTCCAAAATGGGCAATTCCATACAGGTAAGAAATAAATTATTAGTTGATAGGAGCTAGGAGTAGGAGGAAATGGGGATTAGATTTCTTTTGCGGGATGACGGAAATGTTCTAAAATTAGATAGTTGCTCAAGTCCATGAATATACTGAAAATCACTGAATTCTCTACTTTTAATGAGTGAATGATATGGCATGTAAATTGTACCTAAAAGATATTAATAAAAAATAGGAGAGGGGTAAAGCAGTGACTTCTGAAATTCTGTTAAAAATAAAAGTCAAACTATTAATTAATTCTAAATTTTGGATTATGATGTTCAAATGTAAAGGGTATTTGCTAGAAGAAGATAAACAGAATATATTACTTCGAAAATAAGAGAGAAAATGGAATAATAAAATATGAAATCAGAGCCCGATAGTGATACAGTGGTAAATCACAATGCTCTGGGAGGCAATCCCACATGGAAACTTCATAGTACAAGCCAGAAGGCCTCCCTGAATAGGCCAGACACACATACACACACCCATGATCCAGGGTAGCTGAAGGCTCAGGGTAGAGTGTAGTGTCAGGACTCTGTTGGAGGTTATATGAAAGTGAGTAGACCTATTTATTTAAATATATATATGTAGTGATTTTCAGGCCACTGGTTCTGGGACTTGAACCATAAACCTGACCATGTGGGAATCCAGCATCTTAACCACCATACCACATACTGACTCCTATTTCTTAGAGACCAATGACATCTTAGTTACTCTTCATTTCTCCCATCCATGCTGTAGTCACTTAGAATAACTATTTGTTTTTCCTCCCTGACCCAGTTAACCATTTTAACATAGATTGATTCTGGGGGCTCAGGGAAAATGCATTCCCAACTGAGGTGTAGCCTCTTTAACATCCTTTTTAAAAAGTCTATCATTAATTCAAGGTGGGTGGCTTTGGGGTAGTGGCACAAGATGGAGTATAAAGTGTACTAGATTGAGTGCTTCAGCCCTCCTGGTGCCTTGAGGTCATATAATCTACCTGAACCTTTCCCACATATGAACTTACCCTCTAATAAACTCCCAGGGCAGTGCTTATTGGAATTGTCTTGTTTGCATTTTCAGCTTCATTGATCCTACACTCAAAAAGTTGCCAAACCACCAGGAGGTTAAAAATGAAGTAGACATGGGTAGGAAAGACCACCAAGCTGTGGCAGTTATAGGTTGGCTGCTGTCATGAGCTATGAAGTTAGCAATGGTAGATACTGGATTAGCATGTAAAGCAATAATATAGAAGCTGAAGTGAATTTGTTAGCCTTTAATCTAGCAGAAGGACTGAGGAACAAAGATACCCAGATAGAGACTCTAGCCTATTCTTTTTATTTTAGCAGAGAAAAGTTGAGAGTCCCAAGAGAATAATGTGGTAGAGGAAATTCCAGTCTCATCAGCTACTTCCACAGAGGGAGACCTTACTAGTTATTTTTGAGTGTTTCAGACCAGTATGTGAATACAGAAATGTCTTCAAATGCCACAGGACATTTGGTAGTCTTTATCAAGGCAGTAGGAAAACAGACGTGGGAAAATGGTGCAAGAAAAGCTGCATGCTATCGCTGCAGTGGCCTGGCCTCTGCTACGGTCCACATGAATGAGTCCTGAGGGATTTGCAAGCTAGGCAAGAACTGAATTTCAGTGAGGCTGAGGGAATCTCCCATGGGAAAATGAAAGTTGGATAAAATTAAAAGATACCAGAGAAAAGAAGGGAAAAAAATATAGAGGTAATGAAAAGCCACTTGTCAGAGTCCCCACAAATAGTTTTTACAAGATTTGATTCTAGGTGGGACTCCCAAAAATAATATAAACAAGTAAACAAATTCTGTGATCGTAACTCTCTGTTAAGTTTTTGCCTGAAGATAAGCAGTTACTCCTTTGCTCAAAGGGAAGGGCCAATATTCTATCCAAGTACTCTCATAAAGGAAACTACCTAGTGGTTAGGGTTCCTGAAACCTCAGGGACTAAAGATCAGGCCAATACTAATCTTTGGTTTGTCCAGAAGCCATGCATAGAATTGACTACATATAGGTCCCACACTGACAAGCAAACAATTCTGACCCTGTGGACACTGGAAAAAACACATTATCCTCCACAGCTGAATGCATACTGAGCATGGGTATGCCTAAAGATTTAGATTTAACTACTCTAAGTGAGCGTATTCATGTTAGAGTGTAAAACCTGCTTTGATGGGGCATGTTAAGTGGAATCCTGTTTATTTGTTGACTCCAAATAGAGCTGTGACTGTAAAACAATATTATTTTAGCCTGTGATGATTTATCTCTTCTTTCTCAAATATTAAATATCTTATGAACACACCTGAAGACCCAGGGATGAAAAATGCTGACAGAACTCAGGGACCTTTCCTGGTTGTTCCTTGATCAGGTAGGATGGAGGTTATATCAGAGGCAGTTGTGGACAGAATGTGGGTTTTCCCCATCCCTACCATTGTGAGAGTTACATGCCTTTTCAGTTATTGGGATACTGGTGTCCCTTAATTCCCCAGTTGATCCAAATAATAATATCTTTTTAATCATTAGTAAAAGGGGAAAGAAGTGGGATTAGGATGGTGTTCACCAAGACGCTTTGAAACCTTAGGGATTTTAATGGAGGATGGAGTCTGTGAATTAGATGTAAGATCTTGTCTGGAGGGTACTAGCTGGAACTTGTGGCAAAAAAAAAAACAAAATGGAAGACTAATTCCACTGGGATTTTTGATTACAACTCTGAAAAGGAACAATGTCAGATATTGTTAGGGCTCCTTAAATGATCAAACCAGGAAAGAGACATTTGAATAGGAGCTGAAATGGCAATTTCTCCAGGCTGAATAGGATATTTCTTGGTATAGAGTGAGAAGTATTCTGGCCAGCTAAAGTTATCTCTCTTGATCCTGCTAAATTCTGGGCCCAACTGCTACCAGTTGGTACAGTTTCAGATCAGTTAGAAGGAATCCCTGCTCCTTTGTTCTTTGGGCCTCTCTAGCACAACCCCCTTAATCAGTATATGTATCTAAGAAGGAAAAACAAACAAACAAACCACAGTACTCTTTTGGATAGAAAGAAAT
This sequence comes from Tupaia belangeri chinensis, assembly GCF_000334495.1. Lineage (NCBI taxonomy): Eukaryota > Metazoa > Chordata > Mammalia > Scandentia > Tupaiidae > Tupaia > Tupaia belangeri. The sequence goes on from NW_006204812.1 coordinate 3,248,247, forward strand.
TAGTCAAGCTCATATTATTTTGTGACACTCAATTTTGTTCTCTTAGAGTCCCTGCCAGTTGCAATGACTAAATTGTGCCTGTTCTATATTATGACTTGTGATAATATCCACAATTTTTTTTGAGAGGTATTTTTTAGCTATAGGGAGTGTGTGCTCGCCAGACAGAGAGAGCCAGAGAGACAGAAAGCGAGAAATCACCCCCCGGGGGGGATGGCCACACCGCAATCCCTTCCCCTCCATTCTCCTCTCGGGATCTTGGGCACGCACGCACACATGCCTGGCGTGAGTTTAAGCCACCAGGACACGAACCACGGTAGACTACATGGGAGTCCAGCGACATAGCCATTATGCTAACTGCTGGTCTCCCCAATATCCACAATTTTTCTGACAGTAGGTTCTTGGCCTTCATGGAAAGAGACCTCAGCAAGATGAATGATCTTTTTTTTTAAGGTACTGAGGGACATGGGGCTGAAGCTGTGATGCATGTAACCAAGAACCCTCAAGGCACAAGTAGGAAAGAATGAAAGCCAACTCTTTCTATTTGGCCCTAAAGAACTCAGGGAAGATGGGTGCCTGGGGTTTTAGGGGCCACAAAGAGGCTGAACTATCCGAATGTGGCTGACCAGCCCTATTTGTTGAAGACTGGTGACATCTTATTTGCTTTCCATTAACCCCATCCATGCTATGGCCACTCAGATTAAAAATCTGTTTTCTCTCCCTGATTCAATTGACCAGTATTAACATAGATTGATTTCAGGACTTCAGAGTGAACACATTCCCAACCCAGGTGTATCCCCTTCGAAAGCCTTTAGAAGTCCAGGTTTACTTTAGCGTTGGATGGCTGTAGGGCCGTGGTGGAAGATGGAGTATAAGATGTAGCATAAGAGCTCAGAGTTGAAGCTGTGAGTAATCTAGGGTCACCACGTGCCTGACCCTTTCCTACATAAGTTTATCCTATAATAAATCCCTGTGTAGTACTTTATTAGAATTGTCTTATCTATGTTTTCAGTCTAACTAATCTTACCCCCAAATGAGGTACCATTTCTTTCTTGCTCATGAAAGAGATAAACACACACATCATTTGAAAGTAAAGAAAGAGAAAAATATGGCAGACAAAAGCATAGAAATGCATAGAAAACTAAGATACTATAAATAGAAAACAAAATGAATATATTGTCATGTATATATGAAAGTATATTTATAGATATACTGACTATATCAGTAATAATGATAAATATTGATATGTAAATGTTTTAGTTAAGGGATAAAAATTCAAGATGATAAATCCAGCTTTATGTTGTTAATAAGAGAGAGATCTTAGACATAAGATACAACAAGGTGGAAAGTAATACCAAGTTTATGTTAAAGAAAGTAAACTATTTCATATCAGACTCTTAGGGGAAAACATAACCAGAGGGGGGAAAAAAAGGTCTCTACATAATCTTAAAGGTTCAAGCTATCAGAAGGTGATAATCATTCTTTCTTTTTTTAATTTGCTAAAGGGCATGTGTGCTCACTGGAGAAAGACAGAGAGAGAGTGAGGGAGAAAGAGAGAAAGAGAGAGAGAAAGATAAAGTGAGAAAGCACCCTCATGGGAGAAATGAGCATCTCTTCCATTTCTCCTTTGGGATTTTTGGCATGCACACACACACACGCACAGCTGGCATGCTTCTCAAGCCAGTGGATATGAGACTCAAACAATGCAGTCAGCCATGTGGGATCCAGCTACCTTAACCACCATGCAACAAACTGACATAGTTATCATTCCTAATGTGCAGGTACCTAAAAACATATCCTGAAAATATTGAAAGCAAAAATTTCTATAACCACAGCAAAAAATAGCAAAACTACCATAATCATCGAAAGGTCTATTAACTTAGATAATTGATAACTGTTAGTCCAAATGCCAAAGAACGCTATTAAGAACTATTAAGAACTGAGGCCCTGCTTTGGTGATGCACACTGCCAAGATGCTGTGCTCTGCAGACTGGGACCACACAGGAGGCTGGTATGCGGTTCCCAGTCCAACCTAAAAGCCAGGTGCGATGGCATGTACCTGTAATTCCAGTGACTCAAGAGACTTGAAGCAGGAGTATCATGAGCTCAGGGTGTACTTGAGAAACAAAGCAAGAACCTCTAAAAATGAGCTAAGGGTACTGGCATTCACCTATAGTCCCAGCTACAAGGCAGGAGGATCCATTTAGAAAGACATTGTTTCAAAAACAAACAAACAAACAAAAATCAAAGTCATAATATTAACTGCATAGTAGGTTTTATATTTATAGAACATTCCACACAACAATTAAGAAAACTGAGTCTTTTCAATGAAAATCAACAATGTATTAGGCCATTCAGAAAATCTAAACAACTTTCAAAAGATTTGGTATTATGGTCTCTAAGCACAAAGAGATCAAGGAAGATATATAGCTAATAGATAACTAGAAAACACTTCACAGGTTTGGAAATATAAAAACATACTCCTAAATGATTCACACATCCAAGAAGAACTCGTATTCTAAATTAGAAAATATCTACAGCTAAACAATGATGCTAAGTAACAATTTCCTGCATTATGAAATGCAATTAAAACAGTACTGATAGTGAAACTATAACCTCGAATGCTTATATTAGAAAAAGAAAAAAGGCTGAAAAGTATTGAACTACGCATCTGTCATAGAAAGCTAAAAAAAAAAAAAAACAGAAAAACAAAGAACAGAAAATTAAATCCAAAGAAAGTAGAAGGAAATAATAAAGATAAGAGAAGAAATTAATAAAATAGAAAAGCAACATACAATAGGATAAAACAAAAAGTTGGTTCTTTGTAAAGATTAATAAAATTAACAAACATCTAGCAAGATTAATCAAGATAAAAGGTAGGGAACACATGAATAAACAACATTAAAAATGAAAAGGGGAACTTAATTACAAATGCCACAAATATTAGTAAGATAAGAACAGATTATGAAAGGCTCTATGCCAAGAAAAGGAAAATCTTACTTAAATGAAAATTAACTTTAATGCACCAAAATTAGCACAGATTTTAAAGTGAACAAAAAAGAGCATTCCAAGCAGAGAGCATTATGTGAGAGGAAGGCTGAAGGTAGAAATGGCCTTGGCTTTGTGGGATGCCCTCCCTGACTTGGTTCTTCAAATACCAAAAGCAGTCTGCATCACAGTTCAGGATAGCTCCTGGGTGGGAGACAGGAGGAGCTAGCTTGAATATGCCCCCTAGAGAGTTTTCACTATGGTGGGAGACATGGGCATGTATTGGGTCATCGGAAAAGTCATGACACATTTTTCCATTGAAAAGTATGTCATAACTTCTCCAACAACCCAATATGTAGAAGTGCAATATATATAAATATGTGAAGTTCTCTGGAGGTTCATTAAGGAATTAGTGTCACATGGGGCCTATGCTTTGTGTTAGGACACATCCGGATGAGGACGAAGACCTGGAGAGGGAAGTTGGAGGGCCCTTAAGGTGCAGCTGAGGAATTTGGACTTTATTCTGAAACTAACAAAAAACCCTGAAGTTTTTGGATAGGAGAAAACCATGGCCAAGGTTTAAGATTTATGAAGCTAATATAGATATCCATCTGTGATGAATGGGGTTTGGGAATGCTGAAGATGAGCACTGGAAGCAATTCTAGGGGCTACTGCAGTAATTAAGATAAGCTGTGAGACAGTCCTCAATTACAGTGGTAGAGAAAGACTAGGGGTGGGGGGAACAGCACAAAGAAGTATCCACAGGCTCAGTTACTGAGGAGATACTAGGCTGAAGGTAGAGGGAAGACTTAAGGGTGTCCTAAGATATCTAGCCTGAGCAAAGGAATTAAGTGAATCAATGGCTGTTTGTTCATGCATTTCTTGTTTTATAGGAATGACTAAGAATTAATATAATGATCAATGAGTCCCAATTTCTCAACTTAAGTAGCACATGGCCTAAAGGAGAATGCAAAGGCTAGTTGAGATATGAAGATTTGACAAGAATATCAATTTCACCTTGGCTAAGATATCTTCCAAATTGGGACCAGCATGTGGCATGGTGGTTAAGGGTGCTGGACTACCACATGTCTGACCATGGTTCGAGTCCTGGACCTGGTGGCTTGCTTTCTCAATTCCCTCCACCTCTCTCACTCTGTCCCTCTCTGGTCAAAATTTAAATGAATAAATAAAGTGAAATAAAATATTAAAAAAAAGAAATCTTCCAAATTGTTACTAATCCAGAAACAAACAGAGCTATTCTGTGGCCTGGTGGTCAAGGCAGCTGAATACCACAGTGTCAACCGCTCAGTTCAAGTCCCAGACCCAGAGGTTTGAAAAAATGTTAGGTATGTGTGTGTGCATTCTCAGGTCCCAATAGGCTGGTGGGATGGAGAAGAAATCATAGTGTGATTGTGATCATGACTCATTGGGGAGGTGGGGTACCTTACCCCTTTCTTTTTCTCTCTGGTGAATGCAAGCATCTTCTAGCAAATTAAAATTAAAGAAAAGAAACAATGTGAAGAGTATACTCAGGATCGAGGCTATGTGAGAATGAACATGGCTCCTCAACCCCTCCCGTAGCTCCTCACCAAAGTTCATGGCATAGAATATAAGAACCATTGAGTTAGAACGCTGGAGCCTTTGCTTTTCATGCTGTTTTTAGCTGAAGGGGTTTGGGTACACAGGGCCTTCAGCAAGCCTGGGTCCCTCCTGTTTCCACTTAAACAACTCTTTTTGGGCTTACTCCAAATGTCAGTGAAGCAGATCTGGCATGGAGGATAACAGCACGGCAAGAGGAAATGGCCTAACAGGAAAGTCAACTAGGTAGAACCTGAGAGAGGGTACGAGTTAGGCCTCTTGTTTTTCAAATGGGGAAACTGAGGTCTTGAAAGAGAAGTATTTCACCCAAGGCCTATGCCATTAGGGGCAAGACTAATAGCCAGGACATCCATTCCTAGGTGGACCCTCCACACAGGCCACACACTGCCTCTCGGTAGGTAGACATTCTGCTTGGAGCAACATGAACTGACATGAACCTGAAGGTCAAAGGTCAGACACTTACTTTGGGAAGCTAGAGGCCGTGAGCAATTTCAGAATTGGCTTCACTTAACTCCTTCTTCACTGACCATTTCTGTCCTCTTCAGAGTCAGGTGAAGGAGCCAGAGAATAAATAAGTAAGGCAAGAAAAAGTCTCTCTTGTCAAGCACAGTTACAATCCAGTGTTGGAACTGTTCAAATGTTGACTTGATTCTGGTTCTCCTGGGCAGCTTTTATGGTATTTGGAGACTCCCTGCCCTGCTCTGTTGCTGGGCACGAGGTTCTCTGGTACCATCTCCAGCTAATCCCCACATGTTCCTCCAAAGCATCTACAGGCAATGATACTTTCAACCTCCTTCTGCAGAACCCATCTCACTCCTAAGTAGGACACCCTCATATCTAGTGTTCCTTTGAAAGATGACTGATGGCTTCCTGTGCCCCACCAAGTCAACCATTGGCCCGCGAAAAACAAACCTCTTTTCCCAGCCTGTGGAGGAAGGGCAGCCCACTTCATGTAGCCCTGTCTCGGCTCTGCCACACAAGAGACCATAACCAGCCTCTGACCCAGGCCTTTCTTAGAGCCATATTGAGCCATATTCCAATGCTTCTTCTTCCCAAAGTTTAGTAGATATATTGGGCTGTCAGGAAAGTCATGACTTCTTTTTCCATTTTTCTATGCAAAAATGCATCATGACTTTCCCGACAACCCAATACATAAAACTTTCTGGATCATTCTGTGAAGTTTCCCTCCTGGGCTTTGAGGAGAAAAACACTCAGAAAACAAAAGAGGAGAATTCTATAGCACACTAACACTCTCTCTCCAAAGAACTCTTCAGTCTCTATTTTCTCCTAATTCTTTCCTTACCTTCCCATTAAACAACTTGTAGAAAGGTGTGGCCAAGACTATGAAGCTCATTAACTCACTACGAAGTCACTCAGTGCAGTCTCCCTTCCCAGTTCAGAAACAAGGACACGATACCAAAATTAGGCCAACAAAATATGTCCTATTTTTACAACCTTTTCCAAAAGGTAAGCCTTAAGAAATGATGTTAATGTTAATGTTCTCACTTCCTTTTTTTTTTTTTTTTTTTTTTTTGCTATAGGGCATGTGTGCTCACCAGAAAGAGAGACAGAGAGACAGAAAGTGATAAATCACCCTCCAGGGGTAATGTGGCCACACCACAATCCCTTCTCCTCCTTTCTTCTCTCGGGATCTTGGGCACACACGCACATGCGCCTGGTGTGAGTTTAAGCCACTGGATCTGGGACTTGAACTGCTGTCGACTACATGGGAGTCCAGTGACATAGCTATTATGCTAACTGCTGGTCCCAATGTTCTCACTTCCTTTTAACAGATGATGGAACTAGACTCTAGACTCTAGTCTTAGGCCACATGGCAGTATTAGGATTCAAATGACAGTTGACCTCCAGCACCATACTCTATTACCAGGGATCATTTCACTTCCCCTCACAATGCATCCCCTGCTCATCCTATTCAGTCAAACACAAAACAGGAGAGCTGTCTCCTGACAGCCTGCCTAGGCCTGAAACTGGGAACAGCTGAAGGTCCATAGGGAAAGCCACATGGGCTGAATCATCTGCTGATAGCCATACTATGTAATACTCATAGTGATCACTGGAAACAGTTACATAGCACTTCTAAACACTGGTATAAATATTTAACATCTATTAATTATTTATATTAACATATAATCCCACACACTATCCCATGAGATAGAGACTGTGTTCTACCATTTTACAGATGAAGAAATTGAGGCACTGAGTGGTTAAATATATTGTCCAAGGTCATGCTATTAGGGTATAGAGGTATTGTGGTATTCTTGCCACAATTTCTGATGCAGTAATCTTCATATATTAGTTTGCCTAAAATTGATCTGGGAAACTTGTTTTTATTTAATTATTGTTTTAATTTTCCATGAGTGAGAGAGACACGGGGAGGAAAGACAGAGGTAGAGTGCTCAGAAAAGGGTCTTGACACTATGATTCATTTCCCAGCCTCAGCCAGCTTGGATCATGGGTATACATGTGCCTAGTATACTCAGAGAAGTCTCTGGATGTGAACTGGCACCCTTCCCACAGGTTGGCCTCACAGAGCACTTTACTGCTAAGCTACCATCCCTTCCCTCAGGAACTTGTTAAGACAGAGATTTTAGTTCTTTACTATTTATATACTGACAATATATCTGGTTTGGAGCCTGAAATCTGCATTTTAATACACTTTCTAGCTGCTTCCAATGAAGGTCTGCATGTGCAAGGCCTATTGTACCATTTGTCATGGGAGAGACTTGGAATTTTCTCAGACCTCTGAAACACTACAATAATGAGGCAAGAGATAGACCCCCTCAGTGACAGTGTGCCAAGGAGCATCAAAGTGAAAGAGTGACTTGGAAGCATCTTCAATTTGCTCTTTTCCTCTACTTTCATATTACTGGTTGTTTAATAAATTAAATGTTTGTCGAATAAATGAACTTATTCCTAGGACCATGAATAGTATGAAAAAAAGTTTACTTTTAATATAGTTCAAAAAACACTCCTTAATCTAAAAAATAGCTCACACTATTGAAAAACTTCAGCAAATCTTCCACACTACCTGCCAAGGTCATAGTTTCAATCTCACCTTCAATTATTGATAGATAGCCTGATAATTTGAGAAGAGAGAAACAGACTTTTTTTTTCAAGATCTGGAAAAGGAAAATCCTTTTAATAAGAGATTCCATCCTGATTACATAGCTCTTATCAGGAAATCCCTTGAAAGCTGAATTCCAGAAGGCAACTATTAAAAATGTCATTGAAAAACTGGAAATTATCTGCTTACACAGCTTAGAACAGACCCAGGAGGAATTGTGTATTTGGTGCAGAACAAGAACTAAAGATTGTGCTGTGACCAGAACTGGACTGGAAATTCTGAGTTCCTTTTGCCACCACAACTTTTTCTAAGATTTGGTTGTAAAATACTTCAGAGAGCAGACTGGAAGGCAAGAGCCAGACCATTTACTGAGGTAGTGAATGTGCCATTAAGGGTGCCACCAATCAAGACCTGAACAGAGAGAATCAAATTATATTACACTGGGCGAGGAGGGTAAAGCCTGGGAATCTATCAATGGACAGCAGAGCCTGGCTAAAGGACAGTGAGGAGATGGAACTGAGCAGGAGCTGTAGGGTCTAAAATCTTGAACTCCAAGTCCACGGTACGGGGAACTGAAGACACCACTGGACTTGCACCAACAAGATGGCACCTGTTGCTCAGCTCTGGCCATACCCTTTAATATGGCCCCAACTATCATCCTATTTTGGTCTGATCATTTCCTAAACTCACTCTGATTTCAAATGGTTTAAGGAGCTCTTCCAAACGCAGGGCCATTTGTGCATATCAAGGGAAACAGAGCTTTGCTCATACTTCACCTTCTCCCCATCTCTACCAAGCGCTCTATGAGTACTGGATTTCATATTTCTTCACCCTCACTTTTGGCTACATGATGGGCAAAAACATTTCCAGACTTTCATTCTGACCTTGGAGAAGTTACTGACTCCCTGGGGCAGATGACAGACACTGAGAGAACATGTGAAGGCCAAGTGGAGAAATGACCTTATAACTTTCTCTTATTTAACTGACCTGTCATTCAACCTCTGAAATAGGGAAAAGGAGCCCCAGCAGAACCTCTTAGTACAGAGTCATGCTGGTTCTTCCTGGTACCCTGGGATAGGCAGACAAGAGAAAATTGATGAATCATTTGTCTGACGTCTTTACCAAGTATTGAGATTAAGCTACAAATCAGGAATTATTGTAATCTCTTGCTTCTCATTGTTAAATACAGAAATTACAATTTTAATATCTTATTGAAAAGAACCATTTAAGCAAAATATGAATATGGCTTTTATCTGGGATTAATGAACTGAATATTTTAAACTGTTTTATCAGGAAAATGTTTGCCTTTGGGGCACTAAAAACTAGAGTCAGGTCCCCCACCCCTTGGATCAACAGCTCAGTGACAGAAATCTCTATATAAATATATACATATTAATATTTTCTTTCTACTGAAGTATATATTTCTCATATATGTATTCATCAGCTTTCATGTATGCTGTCAGATGTGGAAAATTAGCTTTTGCATTTACTAACTCCTCCGTGGGAACGAGGTCCCTCACGTGTTTAACAAAAAGGCGCTTTATTGTTTATGAGATTGAAAAATAAAGGTTGCCATGGCTTTAAGATCTGGTGATTGGTAATCAGTTTTCATAAATGACCATGAATCACTTGTGTGTCGGGCAAGCTTTGTTTGGAATATGAGATGGCTGTTCTGTCTTACAAGTAAGAAATTATTAATGTACCCTCCCTGGAGGGTTTCAATTTCACCCGTACAAATAGCTGTATATCTAGCAAGTGTATGTTCAGTGTGCCTATCTATGAAATTTAAAATTATATGCTTTGTGTAAAACAGAATATATAATAGACTCTGAAATTGAATAAAACTTATTGGACTCATTTTTTATCCTTTGTGACATTTTTCTAGTAAGAGAGTTCAGACAAAAGGCATCACCACCAAGGAGCCAGGAATGCAAAGTCCTGTCCAATTTAAATAATCACTCCTTTCTGTCATGTTTTACAAAGAGATGTATTTGAACATGCTCTTTGAGCATTTCTATATTCTGTTCTTAGATTTCACAAATATGAGCAGGCAAAGATCTTCTCTACCCCTTTTGTATGTTTTCTTACTTGAAAAAAATACATAATCTTGGCAATTGTCTCATTATAAAAATGAGAAGGCTTTCTTCTACTATAAATAGGACAGAGCCCTGGCTCACATGAGATTGTGATTTAATTCCAATCTTCACATCCCTTTCCTTCCCTTCTCAACAAATAAGGTAGGAGGTGAAGTCCAAGATAATAAGGAGCTCGTGGCACATATGATCAGGTCACTGGTCTTTCAAAAATATGGGTACCCACACCCGAATGACCTGAACTTCTTAACAAAAGCCTTCCATGATTTACCCCTTGAAGACCTATTCAACTAAGCCACTCTCACTTCCCTGTACTAACCCCTCCTGTTCTCCAGGCATCTGAATCCCTTTCAATTCTGAGTTTCAATTCTCCCTTTCTCTCTCTCTCTCTCTCTCTGCTTCTCTTTCTTCTCTCTCACACTCTTTTATCTTTCTCTCTCTTCCTCTCTTTCAGCGAGATCCTTTGGTATTGGATCAAACACTTATCTCTTGAATAAGATCAGTGATGCTGGCTGTGACCCTGTGTACTGGAAAAACACACCCACACAACTTAGACGTGTCTATTCCTTGGCCTTCCAAGGTAAATGTGCCTGTTCCTGTAAAGGTGAAAGTTGACCTTTCAAGATAAAAGACAGTGTCATCTTGCTACCAAATGGCAACTTGATATTTTCAAAAAATGGTACCATTTGGATAGTCAGCATTGGTCTCTGTTCCTGGCAGACTGGACAGTTGACTATGGCAATAGACTGATCAACCCTGGTAAATCAGAATCCTGCTGTTAAACCCATTAGTAGCCTTCATACCTACCATAGTGGCAGTTGGGTCACATATCCATTATGTCACACATGATGACTGAGGTTGGCGGACATCAATTAACTAAGTCATTTTATTACTTAGTTAAATTGTTTAGTGCTTCTTCTGTAGTGGTCTCTGGTGGGCACTAACACATGCTATACAAATCCTTATACTTAGTGAAAATCTCCATTTGTCCATCCTCATGTCAGTAACCTACTCTTCTTTATATTTGAAAAAAAATATCTGGAACTGCCGATGAGTTTTTATATATATAAACCTGAGCCACCTCTCTTTTCATCCAAAATAAATGGCTAAGTGCACTATTTAAAGCTCTTACAATTAGGAGGATTATGTGTTACTGCTGAGGCTATACTGTAGAGACTGTGGACTTTTTATTTTTACCCACATAACTCATTTACACATCTGAAAACAAGATCAGGCTTTTTCCTTCCTCTTCAATTTCTTGTGTGGTATCCCTCACATGGCCATAGGCCTGAGGGAGAGTCACTAGGGCAGTAGCAGTGGGTGCCACAGGGATCAGGACCACCTACTCACATACTTGCTGTGTCTTCTAGTCCTGATAATACTCATACTGGAATGTACCACTTTCATCTCGCTATGGATTATTTGGGCTTACCTAACACATGGTCATATTCTATCTTTCAATATTTTGCAGCTTCATGATTTCTTTTATTTATTTATTTTTTGAGAGAGAGATTTTTACTGTAGGGCACATGCACTCGCTGGAGAGACAGGGAGAGACAGGCAGACAGGAAGCAAGAAGTCACCCCCCAGGGGAGGTGGTCATGCCACAGTCCCTTCTCCTCCATTCTCTTCTTGGGATTTTGGGCATGCATACATGCATGCACACATATCCAGCGTGAGTTTAAGCTGATTGGTCTGGGACTTGAACCATGGTCGACTACCTCAGAATCCAGCAATGTAACCATTATGCCACCTGGCAGTTTGATAATTCACATCAACAATTTCTGGCACTTAGTAGGGACTTCAGAGCAACTCACTGGCCACCCAGTGTTCTCTCTAAACTTGGCTTTTGGTAACAACACAGATCTTCAAGTTCCCTCAAGCTTCTAAGAATTGCAAGGTGTGAAGGTATATTCTGAATCTCAAACTGCTGGACCTCCCTCTATTTGGTTAAGGTCTAGAAAATACTTTATTTGGGCTGTTTTTTTGGTTTGTTTTTTTGTTGGTTTGTTTTGGTTTTTGGTTTGTTTTGTTTTTTTCATAAATCCTCGTTTTTCTAGGAGGAAAAGAGGATCTGCTTCACTGAAGGTACTAATTTTGCCTCTTAGTGGGGAAAATGTTTGGAAATAAATTCAGTCTTGTGAAGGTTCAGGCAAGTCACTGCCATTCTGCCTTACAGTAGGTAAGCATTCCACCACTTAAAGAGATACATGTTTAGTACAACTTTCAGTCATTTGAAGCTTCAGGTTTAAGATGGGCAGTTTTCTAGGATCAGCAAGTAGCATGGTTGGAAAGGTACTGAACTCTCACATGGCTGACAACCGTTCAAATCACAGATCCAGTGGCATGAAGAAAACTCTGGGTATACATGTGTGCATCCATATGTGCCCAAAACCCCAAGAGAAGAAGGGAAGAGAAGGGATTACAGTGTGGCCATCCTCTGGGGTGATTTCTCACTTTTCCTTTCTCTGTCTCTCTATGGCAAATGTGCATGCCCTATGGCAAAAACTTAAAATAAATAAATAAATAAATACACACATACATTAATTAATTAATTAAAATAAAATAAATATAAATTTATAAAAAGATGGACAGTTTTTGTTTTGGTTTCATTTTCAATCGAGTCTGTAAAGTGCCAGGCTGGTTCTGTTTTAAATCTAGAGTTGAACGCTCTCTGTGACTGACTAGTCTTTTTGGTATATCCAAAAGCTTCTCAGTGTTCTGTGTACCTCTTCTTTTTCTTCTTTTACCTATTTTAATCCTGCTTTTTTTTCTTTTTTTCAAGACTTCTTGGAAAGTTTGTTTTCCTTACAGACATAGGTTCAGCCAATTCCAACTAAAATATAAACAGTTAAGGATTGAGCCCTAAAATCCTTTGAAACTAAACAAAAGGAAAAAAAAATGGTTGAAGAGGCATGTAAAAACCAAACTACTACAAAAAAACTATAAGATCTTGTATATATGTATGACATTAGTTTGACAAGCTTATGGACACATGAAAATCAAAAGAAAGCATGAGTTTGTTCTTGCACGAGAATTTCGAATTCTATACATGGCCTTTCCTAGTGCTCACTTCCCGTATGTACTGTAAAGACCTTTCTTCTCTGCACCTTTGTGTCCGTATGGTATGTTGTATGTTGTGCTCAACGGTAAAGTCCTTGAGGAACTCTACCAAATCTGGACTACAGATAAGTGAACACTCATACAAATTAAAACTGTTAGAATACAGGGGCCAGCAGGCGATGCAGTGGTTATGGCATTGGACTCCTACATGGCTGACCACGATTCCCGTCCCAGACCCGGCAGCCTGAAAATTATGCTGGGTGCACGTGCATATGTGTCCATAATCCCAGGAAGAGAATGGAGGAGAAGGGATTGAGGCCTAGCCATCTTCCTGGAGAGTGATTTCTCACTTTCTCTTTCCTCTTGAATACACACACCTAATGGTAAAAAAAACTAAAAAAAAAAAAAAAAATCTGTTAAAATACAAATTAACTTAAATACTTATCGAGTTCATGGGATTTAAGTATATCTTTGATAAATAAGCTGATTTCAAATTTATAGGTAAAGTAACAATGACTATCTATAAAAGTGTTGCCATACATTTTAGCATTAGATTAGCTGATCAGCCAAGATTAAATGTTTCAAGGTAGCCTAAAAGCAAAATGACCTATATTTGTGTAATTCTTTGATAAATAAGACTAACAATATTGTAGTTTAATAAAAACAGTTGTATTTTCTGAGTTATCAACAACTTTATTTGAATAGCTAACACTCCCATGCTTTGTCTAGTTTTTACAAGTAATCAAGACATAATTGTTTTAACTAGATAATTGTAAATAAGATGTTCATAAATTAGCTTTCCAGGTCATTTGAAATCTTATTTATGTTTTATAGAATAAATATTCATTAAATGTCTGATTCATCTCTGAATAACTTGAAATACTCTAAAAAATTTAACTGTATCTACTCTTAGATTTTTAAATTTTATAAAAAATTTTTTGGATCTATTATTAAAATTATTCTGTTCTACAATTAAAAAAAAATTGTTCTGTAAAGGGACCAGCAGGTGGTATAGTGGTTAAGCACTGGATCTCTACATGGCTGACTGTGGTTCAAGTACTGGACCTGGCAGCTTGCTTTCTCATGTTCCCTCTCTCTGTCATTCTCTGGTCAAATTAAAAATAATAATAAATATAATAAATGATTCTTTTTAAAAAATTGTCCTATAAGAAAGCACAGGATCTTAGAAGCTGTAGTATATTCATAAACTGTTGGCATTTAACAATTTACAACTTGTTTCCTGGGAACTAAAGCTATGAAGAGTTAACAATTCTAATTGATACATGTACTTGCACCTGCAAAGCATACAAAAGAAAAACTGAGATGTGTTTTGGATGAAGAAAAATTCATATAAACATAAGATATGTTCTTTAAATGAGAAAAATAAGAATGTCTAATTCAGAGATTATTTAAGATTGCTTCCAAAAGAGAATTTATTAAGGAAAGAGAAACAAGATATAAAGAAAATAGTAAGTAGAAAAAAGAGATGTGAAAAAAACTTATAATTGTGAAGATCCATTTTTGGTAAGAAAAGTTAAAAAGAAACAGAATTTTTGTAGAGAAAATAATTTGGTGTGGTAAAATTTTTTATCCTAAACTAAATTGACTGAACTGTTCAAGAACAGAAAAAAAGGGCAAAAACTGAAGACCTACTGAAGCAAATCACAGAAAGTTTGAGTTATATAGGAAAATGTCTGAGGAAGTTGAAAAGATTTAAAAAGGTAATTTTAGGAAAGAAATTTTGTAATCAGGTTGGTAGTTGGCTGATTATAAATTTTGAAGAGGATTGTAAGGTTTTACTAAAAAATGAGCAAAAGGTTTACAACACAAAACTAAAATTTTGGTCTTGTGTTTAGAACAACAATTTTCTTGAAGTATTGATCTGTTTTTAATTAAAAAAAAGCAATCATACTGTGGGAGGTTTTTATTTACCTTTTGATAACTGACATTAAAAAAACACAAAGGTTTATATGCTTCATGTTTATCTTTATTGAGTTTTTTATTACTTAGAAACATTGAGCTGTAAGAAAATTAAAGTTATTTTTATCCATATAACTTTTTATATTTTGATATAAAAGTCTTGATTATCACTTAGGTTAAATAAATGACTTTCATTTCTAAGGTACCTGTTATCTCATTTTCTTTTTTTTATTTGTTTCTTTTATTTATTTATTTTTTACTACTATTTATACATTAAATTGCTATACATCATTTAGATTGTGAAGAGACTTTACCCAGCAAGATTTACACCTCAGTCTAGCCTAGTTGAGACTTTTATATACATCCTCATCGACAGATAATAGACTTTATCTGTGTCCCACAAGTGTCTTATCTCTCCATTCCCCCCCACCACAAATTTCCTTTCCTATGCTCTTCCCCTCCCACTCTCTCATCCCTCATTGTAAGAGAGATGCAGATCAAAACCACAATGAGATACCACCTGACCCCAGTCAGAATGGCAAAGATTAAAAAAACAAATAATGACAAATGCTGGAGGGATGCGGTGAAAGTGGAGCACTCCCACACTGTTGGTGGGAATGTAGATTGGTCCTGTTATCTCATTTTCATCAAATATTACAAGCTTTTTGAAATTTTTAGACAAGATTTCCTCAAGATCAAATTCTAAATGTCATCTTTTAACCTAAAGTTTGACTTTGGGGTTCTCCAGATGGGCCCCTGGAAAGCCTCAAATGATGTCTCTCTCATTTTGTAGAAATGTTAAATTATTAGTCTTATCTGATGTATTCATTTATATGGGAAGTCTTGTCAAATAATTAATGTTCGATTTATTTTAAGGTTATATTTATGTAAATATGTTACTGATATTCTTAAGGTCAAGTTCAATTTATAGTGTTTGATAGTCTCAATGTGATGCTGTGATTCTATCAGTCATAATTCTGATGATCTTAAAAGGCTATATACAGGGGTCAGCAGGTAGCATAGTGGTTAAGGTGCTAGACTCTAACATTGCCAACTGTGGTTTGAGCCCTGGACCTGAAAGCTTGAAAACCATGCTGGGTGCATGTGCATCTGGATATGTGCCCAAAATCCCAAGAGACAAATGGAGGAAAAAGGACTGCGGTGTGGCCATCACCTCAAGGGGGTGGGGAAGAGGTGATTTCTCACTTTCCCTCTCTCTGTTTCTCTCTGGTGAGAACATGTGCCCTATGGCAAAAACCTTTCAAAAAAAAAAGGCTGTATGCTATATAAATAATTAAATTTTTTTGCCAATTACATCATTATTATAATGAACTATACCAACATTATTAACTATGGCTATTTTAAGTTTTTGTCATCCACAGCTCCAAAATTACTCCTCATGGAAAAGACCGTAACAAGTATTCTTAAATACAAATTCCTGACAATTTTAAGATCAATGGACCTTCAGGTAAACTTGACCTGAGAGCCACTCCCTCTAAACCTCCTTTGTTGCTTAATGTGGCCAAACATGGTTTTTAACCCTGATTCCTAGTCACCAATCACTTTCCTCCAATATGGGATGACCAGATCAGTAAACAGGATAACTACTCTGGCATCCAGGAGCAATTGAAACTTGACTGTAAGATGATTAGTTAGGGTGCTTTCAGAGAAAGATCATGATCAAGAGAGGAAAATGTGAAAGCTTTTTAGAATCAAAGTGAGTTTGTCAGCTCTGACTGAACAGCACTAGAAAGGCCATGGGGGAGGTGTTTTCTCTCACTAGAACAAGTAATAACAAGAACTTTTATCTCAAGAACGTTGCCAGAACCACAACTTCGCACAATGACTGCTACAACTCAACACAAGGACTAACGCCACAAGGATGTTTGCCCAAGACTGCCTGTTCAAACTTAGACTGATGCCACTCTTGTATTAATCCTTCGAGTTGAGGATAATTGCCCAAAACAGCTGATATCATCTCCTGCCCCATGTTGTTTGTGATTTTGGCCTTTAAAAATCTATCTAAGGACTGTTCAGGACTACCTGAAATGTGCTCACTCCTGCAGCAAGCCAGCTGCAGTCTTCAAGCGTATGCCGAAATAAGCTCCTATTGCTTTATATATTTTGTCTCTCTTTTCTTAGTTGACAGAAAGATATAAAAAAAATGCATTTTACAAGAAAGTTAAAGATCCTTAACTAAGCAACGAAACAATTATCATTTAAAAAACTAGATCTTCCCAACAGTATCAACAATACAATGATTCAAAATTTGAAAAATTACAAGTATTTTTCGTTAACTTTAGATTATCATGTCATACTGAGAGACACAGCCCAATAAGTATTTTAATATATTTTGCCTCAATTTGGCTTCTGAATTTATAAACAAATGTCAACTTATAACCTAAAAATTCAGAACGGTAGCATATTTTTTTAATGCTTACATCGCTAGGTAAATGAAATTTTCACATAGACAGGAAAAATTAGTTTCTATCACCATGGGTAGTGCTCCAGCTTAAGTCAAAATTGGGTGGGCTGAAATCTTTGAACAAGACGTTGATATTTCCTGTATTGATTTGTCCTGCCATATGATACGTATGGAAATACTGTGTTTGGTTCAGTTTTCTGAAACAAATTTTAGGAAAAGCATCACTAAGTAGCTGTTAAACCCATGCAGTATGTGTGTGCAAAAACTATGAATCATCACCAGTTAGTGAACTTTCTAAATAAATATTGAGTCGTCCAAAAAGTCATGATGCATTTTTAAATTAAAAAATATAAAAAATATATCATGACTTTTCTGACAACTCCATAGAAGACAATGAATTTGCAAGATTTATTGGTTGAACCATGGAAGGATTGTGCAAATATTTCCTAAGCTATAAACTCCAATTTCAATAAACGATACAACCCTCGAAACAAAAAGAACATTTGCCAAATATTTAATACTCAAAAGCAAAAATGGAAAGACAATTTACATTTCCTCACAGATCTCACACTCCATATAAATAAACTTTGAAGCCCTGAGGAAAGTAAAATTTCTTTGTGACCTAGGAACACATGCATGCAAATTTATGTTAAAATTGAAACTTCTTATAATATAAATCAGTAATAATGTCTTAACATATTTTTCCAACATAAATCACTATGGAGAAGATTTTAGTTGCAATTGAGAGTGTTATGTAAATTGATTATGGAAAATACAAGAAAAGTTTGAAGAATACTTTTTTATACTGGTAAATTTAGAATTGCTTTTCAATGTAAAAAAATCTGTAAAATATTTTATAACAAATACCTCTTGGAATTATTTTTTTATTAATTATCTGAGGACATTGTACTTGCCAGAGACAGACAGAGAAAGCACCCCCCAGAGGAGTGTGGTCATGATAAAATCTCTTCTCCATTTCTTCATCCTATTGGGGTTTGGGGCATGTATGCATACATACCCAGCATGTATTTTAAGCTGCTGGGACCAGAATTCAAATTACAGTCAGCCACATAGTATCTGTCTCTTTTAAGCACTAGACTATGGGGGCCAATCCTGAATTCAATTTTAATAATACTGAGTTAGCCAGAGTTAATAAGTGAACTTAACTTTGACAGTTATTATTTTGAAGCCAATACATACTTGCTTCAAAATTAAATCAATTCTTGGGACCAGCAGTTAACGTAATGGCTATGTCGCTGGACTCCCACGTAGTTGACCGTGGTTCACATCCTGGACCCGGTGGCTTAAAACTCACACCAGGCGCATGTGCGTGCGTGCCCAAGATCCCGAGAGGAGTATGAAGGAGAAGGGATTGCAGCGTGGCCATCCACCCTGGGGGGTGATTTCTCGCTTTCTATCTCTCTGTCTCTGTCTGTCTGGCGAGCGCACGAGCCCTATAGCAAAAACCTCTCAAAAAATTGTTACAAAAATTAAATCAATTCTTTAAAATTGATAACCAGTTTTGTCAATGTGAATAGTTTTTGGTGTTTTTTTTTAAGGTTTTTGTCATAGGGAGTAAGGGCTAATCAGGGAAAGTGATTTCTCACTTCCCCCTATTGGGGAAGGCTGTACTGCTATCCCTTCCCCTCCTGGGCTCTTGGGCATGCACACAAGCACCTAGTATGATTTTCAAGTCACCACATCCAGGACTCAAACCGCAGTCGGCCATGTGGGAGTCCAGCACCTTAACCACCACACCACGTACTGGTGCCAGGGATACAATTACTAAAGAGAAATTTCAGCTTTTGGCAATTAATTATCAGACATTATTTCAGTGTGTTTGGAACAACTTGGGATTGTGAATCTACTTTTTCAACTGTAAATTTTATGAGATCAAGTATACCTTGTGAAAATTTAGCATTTGAATTGAGATATGCTATTAAGGGTAAAACACATCAGAAGTATGAAAAAGACTAACTTTTTATATTAGCTTTTGTATTGAAATTATAATGTTGGGGAAATACTGAATTAAATAAAACATATTACTAAAGTCAATTTTCATTTTCCTTTACTTTTCAAAAATTCTACTTTATTTCTTGGAAGAAGAGAGAGAGAGATAGTTACCCTTTTTAGTGTCCCACTACACCACAATCCTCCTCCTAACTTGCCAGTCAGCCAGGGTCATGGGCAATGGACACACCCAGCATGTCTAAACTGACCTGCAATTTAAACTCAAGCCTCCCCTGCAGGTAGAGTTTGGCACAAAAGTGCCCTACTACCTATACCAATGTGGCTGGGCCTCATTTTTATTTTTTTTAATATGATTATTAAAACATTTAAGTTATAGGCATGGCTCACATTTTATTTCTACTGGACGATACTGGTCTAGAGTTCTTCAGCCTGTATGATGATAAGGGACAGAAGAGTTAGCTCAGCCCTAGAGCAAAAATATTAATGCATGAGCTTATCCATTCCATCTTATGTGAATGCAAACTGTATCTGAACATTCTCTGCAATAGCAATAGAAAAATACCAGTCACCAAAATAAATGCTGAATACCATGTACCTGAGGCCATATTAATCTACTGTAGAAAAGATAGCACATATGTCAAAGTGGCTGTCATTAGCACCACTATTTTTTTGAGCTTTGCAGTAATCTACCATCATCCTTCAAGTTAGAGTTTTTGCAAGGACCAGACTCATGAATTAAATGAAATATGATGGGGACCACCTCCTCTGTATCCTTTAGCTCTTATAAGTATGACAATAATTCAACCATCTCCTTTAAGATAAGCTTACACCAACTGCGAATTACGTCAAACTTAATTGTATTTCAAAAAGGCTAAAACAACCACTCGAGCTTGTATAGAATCTCATGCCTCTACTTTAGCAGAAGGACCACATGGTTTACGTTTTGGGTATTAATAAAACTCAAACCCTCAGTCAAACAGTCCTTGATGTCCTAGTGTTTCCCTTTTTCCAGTGCACAGTGACCTATGAAATGACCTGAGGCCCTTTCGGGGAAGGACCCAGGAAACTATTACTGTCCATGTAGTAGTTTGCCATGTAAGCCATGGTGTTGCATGGTCTTTCTTCCCACCTCTTTGGGCAATATTTTTGGTTCTGGGTGGATTTTAACAAAACAAACCTTCCACAAGTTATTCATTTAATAGTCCTTAAAGACCAGACACCATCACTACTAAATCCTAGCTTGGTTATTGATTTGGAGATGACAGGATCTTTGTATGAAACCAAGACACCCTCTGGTTTGCATTCCTTTCTTTCTATTGCACTTACTCACCTTCAACTATTTATTATTTCTCTGTAAAGCATCAATGATATTTAACAGTAGGCATCCAATCTTCTCACCCTTACAAGTATTATATACTCATCTTATAAAATCATCTTAAAAGCTTGATACATCTTGTATGCTGGTCCATTTTCTTCTGCCAGTTTACCATCTAATTTCACCCAAATTGAAATTTTTTTACAACTGGAATGCTACCTTTGGCCAAGAGCTGTCAGATCACAAGTGATTAGGTCCTTATTGACAGTCTGGTATCTATTGATCCAAAAATCCCATTTTATCACCTATTTTGCTGAGTCATTCCTGGTATCGACTTTCATAGACTGGGTTCTTTGGAAGCAAATGCCAAGATGGAGAAATGAGTTTGGGATTAAAAAATAGTTCTTCCTTGCAAGGTGAATTGGAAATGGGTCTTGGAATATAGGATTGAGATAAAAGAGGATTATAAAGAGAGTATTCTATGAATTTTTAAAGCAGAGTGAAGAAAATGAAATCAGTGTTTTGAGAAGAATGGCCTTGTGAGCAGAATGATAGACTTGAGCATAAAAATAGGAATTAGGGACTGGTCACATGGCAGTGGGCTGAAAAGAGACACTCGAGTTCAGAAGCTTGGGAGTTGAGCTTTAAGGAATATCCACGTAGGGACCAGAGGAGGAAAACAGAAGGACCTATCAGTGAGGGAGGAGAAGAACTTAAACAATGCCTTGAGGATGCCACAGGAGGAGAATTTCATACCGACAGCTTGTCAGTGAGGCAAACCTACCACAACTCCCATGAGCCAATTTACCCGACTGCTACACTGATACTTAATTTTTCCCAATTAATTTTTTAATGTTTTTTCATTCATTATTTATGACAAATGTTCTTACCAGATCTTTGATTCTGTCATCCCTCAAGGTTAGAGCTTATTCCTTTAAATACACACATACAAAGAGAGAAAATGTCTTTACCGAGGAAGTCTCTGAAAAATATCTGCAGATACCAATCTCTGCAATGATTCTTTACTGGCTACTGCAATATCATATTTAGATAACTCATCATTATGCACCAATTTGAGGGGTCAGCAGTACAGTCCAGGACACAGAGCCCCAAAGATGCCCTATAGGTTTGCATTCTTCAGCTCTAGCTAGGAATAAGGCCAACTGGCAACACCACAAAGCTATGTCTCCAGTTCTAAATATACAAAGTCTACTTAGGGAAACTGGTAGCTTATTATTTTCACATTTAATAGAAGTATGCACAGCTAATCCTCTCTAGAAACTTGAGCAACCTACTCCCTCCAGCGGTTTTGGAAACTTCACATCCAAACCCACATGCTTCACATCCAATTTAACTTGAGCTCCAAGGCCTGTAGCTCTCCCTTTCCTTCCTAAATCTGTGTCCTCTGGAACGTTAATCAAGGTCCACATGGTCAAGGTCTTTTTGGCAACCACTCCTTTTACCTTCTTACCTTATCTAAAATGTGGCTATCTCCTAAGGAATCACTTCTGTTTCCTTCACATCTTGAGACAGATAATCCTTACACAGCCTCTGAGAGCTGCTCACTGTGATATCTGGACTATCTCCTCTCTGCTTTCCTATAAAAGTTCTCTATTCCAGTAAGGCGGCTTGAGTCATTCTCCTTATGGACCATTTTCTGCCTCTAGTCATCATCATCTATCCACCCCAATATCACGTCTTAGTCAGAAATGACAGTAGCAGCCATCCCCCTCTCTGCTCTGCTCTGAGCCCTCCCAGGTCTAGGTAGTGCTCACTTGGTCCTTGTCCTCCCTATCTGGGCATCTTCTTTTCTTTTTCTCCTTCCTATCTCCATGGTCTGGATAACTTATTATTGCCAATAACCACACCATTTCTAAAATAAGATAATAAATTAGAAATTGCTTTCTGAGCATCATATTTTCATACAGTGATCTCACACCTTCCACAGCCAATCTCCAACCCCGTAGAACCTTCCAGTCCTTTGACTCAAGCCCGTTGCTTTCCAGGCACTCATCCTTTCTTGCTTCACTTGCTTCCATACTGAGCTGAAATTCCTTTATTATTATTTTTATTATTTGTTTTTGGGGGAGAGGTTTTTGCTATAGGGCACGTGCACTTGCCAGAAAGACAGACAGAGACAGAGAGACAGAAAGCAAGAAATCACCCCCCCAGGGGGGGTTTGGCCACACTCAATCCCTTCTCCTTCATTCTCCTCTCAGCGTCTTGGGCACTCATGCACACACACCCAGTGTGAGTTTAAGCCACTGGGTCCGGGACTCAAACGGCAGTCGACTACACAGGAGTCCAGCGATATAGCCATTATACCAACAGCTAGTTCCCTGAGCTTAAATTCCATAGTCCTCATTTAGTCTCTTGCTGGCTAATGTCCTCAAACTTCTTGCCAATAAATATACTAGTTTTGTCTGCCATCATATATTTTCTAGATTAATTCATTAGCGAAATCAACTGACTAGTTAATTAATCTCCTGGTTTCCCATGGATTCTCCAATCAAGTTTCTAAGGTGATTTTTCTCAAAGATCACCTCATCTTAAAATCACATACAAGGACTTAATTAATCTAGCCATTTCTTTCCTCCCAAACTCCTCTCCTCTAGGTCCTCTATATTAACTTCTGCTCCCAATCTACAGTCACACTCGACTACTCTCAGTTTAGGGAATGCATCCCCTTCCCTTCTCTTCCCTTAGCTCCCCTCCTTTCATCTTCTTTCTATCCCTCCTCCCCTTTTTCTTTCTATTCTCTCCTATTCCTTAACTCCACTCCTTCCCTCCCTTTTCTCTTCCCTAATTCATCTCTTTTTTTTACAGAATTACATCCTTCTCCTGAAAGAACTTCTTCTTTTTCTAATTTCTTTGATTTCTGGTATTTATCCTTTGGATATCAACTCCTCCATAAAGACTAGCCTGGGCTTTAGGTCAGGATAATTTGTCCTTGCCCATTCTATATACTACTTTAACATTATAAAAGGGGATTGTAAGCTTAATTAGAATTGCTGCAGTTCCTTAATACTGCACTCATGCTGTTTCATCCATTGCTTGGTTTCCCCTTATCATCTGTCCACTCCACTTCTGAGCTTGACACTCAGGCTCCACCACAGATTGGAGCAAAGTACCATTGTCACTTCATCCACCAACCCTCTTATAAACTGAATTATTTATATTTTCATGAGATCACCCCTGTTGAGCCACAACGCATCCTTAGCAACAGTGCTCAGGACACCAAGCACTTTGATGCTTTAATACTGCATGTTTCTTGCTTCTGCATAAAAAATTCCTATCCCCCTCTTCTACTGGGAGACTTCCAAATCTGCTTGATTTAGCTCAGAAGTCAACTCTCACATGGGTTCAATTCTATTCTCTGTGTTTCTTCGGCACCCTGCTCAAACATCCCTCAGAACATAGGGCTGTAATTCCACATGAATGTTTATCTCCCACTGAGATAGAGTCTTTAAAGGCATAGCCATCTATTTGACTTTATATCCATCAGGACTTGTACACAGAAGAGGAGAGGAAGGGTTTTGATAATCATTAGACAAGTGTCGTATGGTTCAAAAATATTTCTTTGAGTCTCATCATTTTCATTATTTTCTTCAAATTCAGCTATGTTTTTCAAACAATCACAACTGCCAGTGAGTCACCCATTAAAATGTATGTCCCATGTATTTTGCTTCTAACTAGTTAGTGTTTATAAACAAAACTGTCTAAACTACATTTTTTATGTCTCCATGAGACCATAAGAATTCGCTAAAGGCAAAATTCACTGATTTGACCATACATTTTCATTTGTCACAGAACGATGATGATGCAGTTTCAATCTGAAATAAACCACAAGCCTAAGTAAGAATTTATTAAAACAAAATTGTTGTGTTATATGTTTATTACTGCTTCTCATCCTACCAGATCTAGTATCATCTAAATGAAAGGTATAGACATTAAGTATAAACAGCAAAAACAAACAAAAATACATATGTTGGATTTTACTGTACAATTTGATGAATAAGTCTAATTTTCTTGAAAATGGTGTTTTTTCCACTAAAATATTAAAGTCTTTAGATTCTTATTTACTGAGTCTTAAAAAACGCATTTTTACGTTGCCTTTGTTTTATGGCTCACTATCAATGGAAACAAAATTAGTTCCCTGAAATTATATCTCACATTGAGTGATAGCCTAATAGACATTACTGGTGTATCTAACATGACCCCTTGGCCCCTGATCTTGACAGAGTCCATAAAATATTGAGGATTAAAGGAATATGGGATGGATGTCATTGGAGAATTCTGCTTTCATTTTCCTGGAATTGATCAGAAGGTTAAAGGCAAGGAAGTACTTATTTTTCAATCAATACATATCTTTCAAGTACTTGCTAGCTCCTCATAAATGTGTGTAAGCTTTAGGGATGCAATAGTGAAGAGGGGAGATACCATCACTACCTTCATGGAGTACCCAGTCTAGTAGGGGGAAACAGATATATAAGAAGCTAGAGTACAAAATAATAAATGCTGTTTTAAAAGTAAAGGTTTTCATAGTAGACCTTTTAGAGCCTGTAGGAAAAACTTGTCAGCCTGTTGGAATACAGAGTTCCAGAGTTTACTTAAAGATTCTGGTGTAGCTGAACTTAGGATATAATAGAGCAGGAACCACAGAAGGGTCAAGCCTCAGGCCACCAGTTTATATTGCCATAAATAACTGAGATATAAAACAGCTGGTAAGACACAGTTGTTGGAGTATAAGGAGATGCAGGGGGCCACAGGATGGTGCACCAGTAAAATGCAATGCTCTGTGAAGCAATCCCACATGGAAAGGTTCCCCAAAATGTCCTTGAACCTGAACTGAGAGCTACACCAGGCATGCTTTGCCCATGAGCTGGGGCTGGATAGAGGCTGGGAGTGGATCATGGCATTGGGACCCTTTTTGGAGTGCTTCTCTCTATATATTTGTATTTCTATCTCTGTCTCTTTCTCTCATTCATGGAGGAAGTAAATAAACAAATTTCAATAAATAGGATTCAGTGCTCAAGATCAGCAGGTGGAAAAGCAGACATAAATATTGAACATTCCCTGGCTCTCAAACACAATGAATGCCAATAGGTATCTAAGGGTTAAATCTGCTTTTAAGAGTAAAAAATACAAATTTGATTTTTGAACCCATGGTGTCTAAAAGTGCTCAACAATACATATAAATGCAATAAGTACTCAAAAATATTTATGGAATAAATGAGTAAATTTACAAGCTCTCAGTCAAAACCAAAATGGTCTCCTTGAATCACTGATAGCAATGCTTGGAAGTGGACTCAATGCTATAGAATAATGTGGCACAGAATACAGGAAATCTGTGAAGAGCAAGCACTTCCAGGAGGCTGGGACCTTCAAATCACCACCTTAGGATAAAAGATACCACTACACTGGAACAGCTACAGATAGAAAGTTGGCATCAGACCTTTATCTTTCCCTGAAGGCAGGACCCTATAGAGTTGACCCCTCAGAGTCTTCTGTAGTTCTATAATTCAGAAACTACCAGCAGCATTTACAAGTAGATTATTATAAATAACACAAATGTATCTTGATTACATTTTGCCAAATTTTCCATCAAATTTAATTTCCTGCAAACATGTCCTAGGATCCTAATTTAAAAAAAAACCTCTGCAAATATTGTAAGTACCTGTTGGTGGTATGATAATTTTTAGGGTTCCAAATCAGCTATGCCCCCAGAATAAAGCTGTTCTATAACAGATTTGAGATGTGCAGTTTCCAGACTTTCCTTGCCAAAAGGATCTGTGTCTTTGCCAAATCATTTAGCAAGTGTGCACAGCACTTCGATCTGTCATGGGTTATGTTTAATAAGGCCCGTGCATCCACAGCTACTCCCACTAAGCTAACTGAAGCTTATCACCTACTGGGTGGTTGAATCACTCTTCCCAGTGAAAGAAGAAAAGAGAACAGCAACAGTGAGATCCTGCTTATTTCGGAGCATCCCAACAATGGTTCTTAGAGGATACAACTTAAAGGTACAGGGCAATTGAAACAGTTGAATGGATTAGAAAAATAGACTACGGACTACACCCCAAATGACATCAGAGTTCTTCAATCTTATCAATCCCGGTGGAAAATCAAATAGCAAGCAGCTCAGAGATGCTGAAGAGGTCATTTGGCTCAGCCTGAAGTTTCTAGATAAATAAAATATGATTTCAGCTTTATAAGTAGAAGACATGGTAGTAAAGAAAAGATAGGTGCATTGTCGGAGTCAACAAATGAATGAAATATCTGAGTCTAAAGACTATGTTTCCCATCAGCAAATGTTCTCCGTCAGAACTCACATTTTTCCATCTAAATATCTTTACATTTATGCATCATGACTTTTCTGACAACCCCAAGGTAAAGGTATACGACTCATAGTAGCTGGCCACAAACATGAAGCTTCTTTGAAATAACATACTGCAATTTATTTCTTTGTGTGTGAATTTTGTATTCTACTCAGTGAAGTATCTGATTGCCTTAACATAAAATCATTTTTTCTCAATATTATTAAACAAAATTTCTGCTTCAAGATGTCCTATTTGTTCTATACTTTTGCATATTCCCAGAGCTAAGGACAGTCCAGTTAAAGCAACATGCCCTGATGCATGAGACCACACCACTGCTTTTTTGGCTTCCTTCCTTCCTCCTAGAAGAGACTTATTACAAAGATGCTATTTTGACACTTGAGCTTTCTAGATTCATCTCCTGAGATGCATTCATGGTGGAACAACATGAGAAGAGAAATATTCTCTTCATACAGTTCTTGCTTTTCAACTTCATTTCTTCAACCTAGGATATCTTCCCCAGCTCTATGTATAACATTTCCAGATTGGCAGACAAAGATGATGAAATAGAGTCATAATTCCCTGCAAAATCTACCCAAATAAATTGCCTCTTCACTTTCCAAATTCTAATATAAAAAGTAAAATAACATAGGAGATTCATGGTAGCTATTAATTGGTCAGGAACACAAAATAGGGGTTATTAAGGACCCTGGTTTTGTTTGCTAATTCTGAGCCTTTCTCTCTGGGAAAAGAAATATTCTATAATGGAAGTCAAATTCCACCTCCCAGGATCAATTTTTTCTGCCTTTTCTAATATATTTCTATTACAATTTAGTAATCTGGAAGAATTAATTTATGTGCAGAACATGGGGCGGGAAAAACGCACAGTAACAAATTAAGCCATGAGTGCCATATTTCAAGCCACATCTAGCCCAAGAGCTGAGGCTCTGATTTTTGGTACTGTGCTTTTGTTCAAATACCACACACCCACTGCTATAAAGTCAGATGGTAGTCCTTCCTCTGATGGAGCACTTCAGTGTATAGCATCTTTTGTGTATTTTTTGTTTTGTTTTGGGAGAGGTTTTGGCTATAGGGTGTGTATGCACGCTAGAAAGACAGAGAAAGACAGACAGAAAGCGAGAAATCACCCCCCAGGCGGGGAGGACCACACCGAAATCCCTTCTCCTCCATTCTCCTCTTGAGATTTTGGGCATGCACGCACACACACCTGGCATGAATTTAAGCCACTGGGTCTGGGACTAAAACCGTTGTCAGCTACATGGGAGTCCAACGACATAGCCATTAAACCAACTGCTGGTCCCAGAATCTTAATGCTTAATTTTATGCATCAATTTGACTGGGCCATGGAGTGCCCAGATATTTGGTTAAACATTATTCTGGTGTGTCTGTGAGAGTATTTACAGATGAAATTAGTATTTGAGTTACTAAGCCTAGTAAGTCGCCTTTCCCAAGGTGGTGGACCTAGTCCAGTCAGTTTGAGACCTAAACAGAATTAAAAGTCAGAGTATGAAATAACTCTCTGTCTGAGAAGGAACATCAGTCTTCTCCTCCCTGTGCACAGAGCCTTGGACTGGATCTTGCATCATCAGCTCTGGTTCTCGGGTCTTTGGACTTGGACCGAAACTACACCATCAGCTGTCTCAGGTCTTTTAGCTTTCTAACTGCATATTCTGGGACCTTCACAGCCTCCATAATCACATGAGCCAATTCTTTTTTTGTTTTATTTTATTTTATTTATTTATTTATTTATTTTATTTGCTAGAGAGACAGAGAGAAAGGAAAAGTGAGAAAGCAGCGTCTGCGGGGGTTAGCCACATCAATATCCTTTCTCCTCCATTTCTCCTTTCAGGGTTTTGGGCATGCACACCCATGTGCCCTTCCAAGCCACCAGTTCTAGGACTCGAACTGTGCATTTGGCCATATGGGTTCCAGCTGCCTCCACCACACCACTGCCGGCCTGAGCCATTTCTTCATAGTGAATATTCCTACCTAGCTACCTATCTGTATCTGTGTATGTCTGTATGATTGGTTCTTTTTCTTTGGAGAATGGCTGACTGATAGAGCATCCCCCTCTCACTTTCACCACTAGATTTGGATTGCCCAGAGATGATTTATGGCCACTGACGACATCATCGTCATTGTCCCAGTTGCAATTATACAGTAAATGTTTTTTTTTTTCTCATTTTAAAATGTCTCCTTTAAAATGGCAGCATTTAAAGGGTCTTTGCCATCTTTTATGACTGTTGAGTAACTGAGTTTTATGGTATGTCTATTACTAATATATTTGGATCCCACAGAGGAATTTATGTGTATTTCTTAAGTTTAATAAAATATTATGTGTATGCTTTTTTATGTTTTGGCAAGATTTCCATTACATTGGCTTGGTGCGGTTTATGCATTTTTTATTTTCTATTTTAATATAGGCTTTACTCCCTGGGATTTCTATTAGTAATGCTGGAAGATTTGGAGCAGGCTCTTAGAAGTAAAAGTTGTTATTTAAACCCTTCCTCAATGCATAATTAAATGTGTGGCAGTGAAGGATGATACAGTACATTTAATAGATGAGGCCAATTACAGTGGCAACTTTAAGGAAAAGACTGGAATTCTAACCCTGGTGTTTGGACCTTAGAAGTTTAGCTAATTACCCATCTCCAGATATGTACAACAATACAGAGGAGACCACATGATCTAATAAAGGAAGCAATGATTATGGGGCTGCCTCTCCAAGGTTCTAATTTTAAGAGTCAGGTGATGTCCCCAGAAAACTTGAGGAAGTAGAAAAGCTTATATGGATTATGATGGGACCACCAGTCTCCCAAGATACCCTATGAGCAATAGTTCTCTAATTGCTGAGAAGGAGGACTTTGTCTGGACTCCCACCAGGATGCCTGCCACTTCCCTAGGCACAGTATACACCCCTGCTGGTGCTATGGCTGCCCACCAAGCTTGCTGCAACAGGCTGAGCCTTGGACAGAATCGCACCTGCCTCTTCTCTTTTGCATCCTATATCAAAGATCCAAAAGGAAATCCCTCCCACTCTGACCCATGAAGTGTCTGACTATGACAACTTTATTATGGTTCTGTTGTAAAGGCTCTCCTGGGTCTCAAACCCTGAGGCCATGTCGGATGCCACAATCATGTAACAATGTCTACTATACCAAGCCCCGTTCTTGCTCCATGTGCCAGTGATGCGCAGGATGATAAGACAGAGTCCCTGCCTTGGAACGGAAATCAGACATAAATTAGACATCTGAATGCAATTCATAGGTGCTAAGAGGAATATGGTGCTGAAAGCTGAGAATAAAGTTACTAACTCAGGCCTGTAGTTCAGAAAGCACATTTTAGAGAAGAAACCTAAACTGAGTCTGCAGAAAATCAGAAAAGTGAATGAGACAAGTAGAAGCCTTCCTTAACTCTTTCATCTGGTACCATCTTCAATTTCTCACCTGTTTTTCAAAAATTAATCCAAATATATAAAATCCACGTCCCAAAGCCACAGGGCACCATGTCCTAGTTTCTGGAGTCCTTGGTGGTGAGTGCACCCAGGACACAAGCCAAGGAACTGCTGGTTTGATGAAGCTCACACCCACACACATCTCCCTTTTGGTGGAGGTGGCAGAGATATTGGAAAACATCTAGTCACCTGAGAAGTAGTTCTCAAAAGACAAATGATGCTCATGTGCCCTGACGGTGAAGGGGATATTTTCCGATCTACAGTGAACAGTTAAGGCACCCAATTACATTTTCAATCCCATGCTCAACTCTGAGTGGGAAGACAAAGCGCCTCAATTTCTAGGTTTATAAATGTTGAAACTGGGATATTCCCACTAAAACTGTGGTGAGCCTTTATGCGTTCATTAAATGTGATTGCTGCAATAATGATATACACTAAAACTCCTTTAACCATTTAAGAAAAAACTTAGGCTCCAACAAAACCCCATAGCACAGCATTAAGACCCAGGTTTGTTTTTTTTTTTTTTCCTTCTTTTTCCTTTTTAGCAAACCAATTACAGTGCTGGAGTGGGTGAAACACCTCAAGGAATAGTCTATAAGATCATATAGTAATTGGGCCAATTTACAGTAGGTAACTGAGAAATGCCTAAAACTGTCATTTCTCCTGGTTAGGGCTGAATAGGGAAGAATGTGATTAATAAATAGCTTAAGCAGCAAACAGAAGGTACTTACAATGCACGAATGCTCTGGGGAGATGAGGTATTGAGAAAATCATTACGATAAAATACAGGCAGGCGTTTTGCTTAAAGAGGCTGAAACAACTTTTCAAAACATCACATTAAGGGGATACTTGGGCTGGAGTTTCTTATTAAGATTTTCTTTAAATGGCCATTCAATGATAAGGTCAAACTCTAGGCATGTTACGATGAACTGAAATCAAAGAGATTTTTTTCAGAGTATATGAAAATCCAAGAGCCCAGAGCAGGCCAAATCATTGACCTCCTATCCCACCTTGTATCTAGAAGGTGACACTGGGCATCACCTCAGTAGCCTCTTAATGCTCTTAAATTCCATAGCCCAGAGGGAAGAAGAGGTATCATTTGGAGGGATGGGTGGACAGAGCCAGAGTATTCCATTATCTATTCTGGAGAGAACCCCAGGGTGCTGGGGTGCTGTTTTAATACAAGCTATTGAGGAAGCACACCTCAGTGTTATAAGGATGCCATTCTTCAAATGAGATTGAAAATGTTGAAAGAGACAGATCTCTCCAGCATTAAGAAATTGGGCTCTTTCAATGTTCTAGATAAACTGTGAAGTCAAAGGACAATTTTGTGTTGGTTTCCTTCAGTCACTCTTCACTCCTTTTTTTGATCCCTCAATTTAAGAGACATCTATTGATTTTGAATATTCTGTTTCCTGTCCCTCTTTTTCTAGAAAGACTACCTCTTTTCCTTTTGAGAACTGCTTTTCCCCACTCCAGAATGCTCCACAGGGGCTCCCAACCACAGTGTTTTCCCATTCCTCCTCTCCTCAGTGCTAGAGAGTCTTACAACAGAGGTTATCACTCAAAATGGTACCCTTATCCCTCAAGTCAATGTCTTGTTCAGGAATGATAGTAGAACCCATGCCACACCCATCCAAAGTTTTCCTTCAGTTTTATATCTGGTTATCTCTTATTAAATGAGTTTACAAACCTTGGATGCTGAGAGCATGGAGTTGACTATAGACCTAAGCTCTGCCCCCACTGTCACATGGCAGAAGCCTGTCTATAGCTGAAGAGAGCCCTAGTTGCCAGCTTCTCTCTGTGTCTTGCTGCCCCCAATCCTATCCTATGTTTCTTTCAGAGCATTGTTCTCAAAATACTGTCAGTGTGTCCCCACCAGGTTTGCCCTTATTTATAAGAATGTGAGTTGCCTTCACTAGAGTGAGCTGTGAACACTAACTTAAGAGGAAAGGTTTTTCAAAAAGTTTCTAGAAAATTCCAGTAAATGGTGTAATCATTACATTGCTGGACTCCTACATGGTAGACTGTAGTTCTTGTCCTGGACCTGGTGGCTTGAAACTCACACTGCATGTGCATGCATGTCCACAATCCTGAGAGGAGATTAGAGGATGCGTAATGGTGTGGCTATCCCTTCCAGGGCTGGGGGATGTGTGGGGGTGATTTCTTGCTTTCTGTCACTCTGTCTCTTGTCTCTTTGGTGAGCACATGAAAAAACCTACAGAAAAAACCTCTCTTAAAAAAAAGAAATTACATATTATGAAAAAGCTCTGTATGGCTTTCAAAATGACTACAACACTAAAATAAACTCATACTTTAATTTCATTTTTCCATGAACTTTTGGAAGCCCCTTCATATCCACAGAAAGATAAAAATGGCAGAAATATTAGAAACCATATAATTTGGGATCTAATCCCAGGTGTGGAGGATGTTTACCTTTAAGAAGTGAAAACTCTGCAAGTGAAAACTCTGCAGTGATTGTGAATATCTTCAGTTCTTTCATGTTCTGCTAGGTCTACAAATAAAATAAAGACCAATGTATAGAAAGTTAAGAAAAATATTTTTTAACAATATAGGTAGAGATTCTTAGAAGTCTGTTTATCCTAATGTAGAAAGTTCTCCTATGAAAGACAGTAAGTTCATTGTTGATGGAAGCATTCAAGCATATGCTGAACATTAGCAACAACAGTTTTGAAGAAATTTTCACATTGGAGTAACCAGTCATAGATTCTAAAATTCTAGAAAGAATCAAAGTCATAGCTCTAGCAGTTGCAAGAAGCTACGTGAGAAACATATTTGGCAAATTCCCCGCCCATCCTAGTAAACACAGAGAACTATGGGCATTCTGAAGGAGCCTATTTAGATCCTAGGTTCTAGGGGCCCCTAGCACCTGTCTGTATGCTGTAAGTCTAGCTGGAATGGCTGGACTTGCTGGGAGATAAGCAGCTCAGGATGAAGTAGAAAGACCGAGCACCAGCAGATCAGTCTCTGAAAGTCACCCTGAAACAGAGCCAGGAAAGATCCTAAGAACGAATAACCAGGGCAATAGCATGATGTCAAGGACCAGAAAAAGGCCTTCCTCTCTGGAAGCTACTGCTTCACTCATTAGTCTCTCTTGAAATTCTACCAATTCAGTCTACCTCTTACAAGGTTGTAATCACTACTGAAAGACAAAGAGAGAGAGACTGAGAGAGAGATCCTGAAATAGAATCACAAACGACTCAGCAGAAATCCAGAATTCCAGAAAAGAACTTGACAGGGTAGGAGCAGCATGGCTTCCTCTCCACCTCATTGCTCTGGCTCAGGCTTCCATCTCTGTTAGCAAAACTTCTCCATCAGTCTCCTAATTCTTCAGACTCTCATTTTCAGTCGGAGTAAGTGATTTTTCAAAAATTAGGAACTGACCATTCCACTGCTACTTAAAATCCTTCAGTGTTTCTTTGTTGAGTTCAAATCAAAGTTTGTAATCTCAGCCCATCTAGAACTCTTCAGAATTAATTCTCCACCCTGAACGTTGGCCACTCTTAAGCTCCCATTAATTTCCCATCTCTCCATACAATCCTTTTAATTTTTCATTTCTGTATCTTAAAGTTGTTGCTTCTACTCAAAACATCTGTATAAGCTTATTTATATTAATAATTCTTCTTTACGATTCAAGAGTCAGCTCAGACATAATAATTTAGAAGTTTTTCTTGGTTTTTATATTCCCCCTTTTCCCCAAAAGCCCAGTGGCATCACCAATGGGACAAAGTAGCATCACTCCAGGGGCAGAGCAAAGAATAGTAGACCAAGGTACTGATTATTAGTGCTTTCTATTAATGGGGCATGTGATGGCCCTACATGGTTAACTCTCGCCAGTCACATGGCCACAGTCTAAGTCACATGGTGCCAGGCCCTCTCGGAGGCCATGTCCCCACTTGAGGGCTAATCGAAATATGTGTCTTACCTGCGATTTTAGAAGCTACTTTGGGTGCTCCGCCTTTTCAGAAGATCAAAATCCACCCTAGTCGGAGCCAGCAGCTAGTGTAGTAATTATAGCACTGGGCTCCCACATGACTGACCATGGACCAATTCCCAAGCCTAGCAGAGTGATCATCATGCCGGGTACATTTGCATGTATGGCCAACATCCCAAAAGGAAAATGGAGGAGAAGGGACTGTAGCATGGCCACCCCCTGGGGGATGATTTCTCACTTTTCCTCTCACTGTCTCTCTCTGTTTCACTCCACCAAATGCATGTATCCTATGGCAAAAACCTTTTAAAAAAATCCACCCAGCACGGTGGAAGAAAACTGCAACCACATGTTTACTGGCTACCCCTTTAGTATAACTAAGGCCAGTGCACATAACACACTGAAATGCTGTACCCAGGGCCATTTTATGAGCTTTAGGAGAGCTGCATCCAGCCCCCCGCCCCCAAACCATCCAAGAATGTCAATGTTTTGGCCAGGACACCAAGTGAAAACATCACCCATATGTTGGTACCTATCTGAGTGAGTCTTGAGTTGAGAGTATAAACCAGTAGATTATAATAGTCAAGAAATTTTAAAAAAAGTAAAAATATTTTTTTCACTCATGCCACAGGTATTATGGGGCACCCACTTTGTGCCTACAGCTGGAAGTTGGGGGCTGGGGTAGGGAACTATGCAAGGTTATTGCATCCAACAGTATCCCAGCTCCTTATGAGCCAGTAGCGGGAACAGAGGCACTGTACTAGCAGCTTTCAGTGGAGTCCACAAAGCCAGACATCAATGAGACCCAAAACACAGATCAGAGTGAGCCCTCCTCCATGACTCTTCTTGGGTGTACAGGTGCTGGTTTTACCTGCAGCAAGATTCGAGGGGAGCATCCAATTGGCCGGGCAAGCTGATTTCTCCAGATTTACTAGAAGACAAACATTAAGATCTGATTAGGAGATATGTTGGGGCCATAAGAGCATAAAAAAAAAAGAAGAAAAAGCAAGATTACTTTAGTGAAATCTGGAGACTAATTACTTTGTTGACATATAAAGAGAGAAATGCACCAGTAAGTTTTTCCAAAACCAGAACCCACTGTATGCCTTCAATAAATGCATGATAGAGGCATTTTTATTATGCTTTAACTGTATACATTTTAAGTCATGCTTTCTTTATAATTCACTGTGTAATTTTATAAGAATGAAGGCCTTTCATAAAATGAACTCAGGTTAAACCAGGTTCTTTAGAGTCGTTACAATCACTGTCATAAGGATGAATTAAGAAGGTTGTTCTGGTCTTCAATTTAATAACACTTTTGACTGCCTCATAAATTGTGTGATATATGGTAATTTGGAATCCAGTATTTGATTGGCTTGCTCTTCCAACCCTTCCTCATAAATTAATGTCATCATGAACACAGACAAGTTCTTTCCTACCTTCTCTGGGCCCTTTTAAAACAGCCATTAACCCTTGCTTGCTACCAAGGCATTATTAATTTCACACACACACAAAAAAATACTAAAGTAAAACAAGCAAGCAAAAAACTATAGCAATGAAAAGATACAAGAATATTTCTAATAATTCTTGTGACCAGTTGCAAATATTTCAAAAGACAGAAAATACCTGTTTTATTCTCAAATACCAAAAGGCCAAATGTTTGGTGTACCTACCTGTGCAGTAGGCTCTGTGGAGGTTCATAATCACATGGAGTCGAATCCAAGCTCTGCCAAGACTTCGTATCTAGTTGGAGAGACAAATACCTTGCAGGAAAGAATTCCATAGATATCCAGGTTTTAATAGATATGCTCTAATTGGTCTAGTAAG
Source organism: Tupaia belangeri chinensis (assembly GCF_000334495.1). Taxonomy (NCBI): domain Eukaryota; kingdom Metazoa; phylum Chordata; class Mammalia; order Scandentia; family Tupaiidae; genus Tupaia; species Tupaia belangeri. The sequence goes on from NW_006204812.1 coordinate 3,284,274, forward strand.
AAAGGCAGATCATTAAAGAATTCTAACACTGCTCGTGATTAGGGAGTCACAAAGTTATGATAGGACAGTAGAGAGCATCAAAGTCCGTCTTTGTGAGGTCAGGGGAAGCTTTTCAGAAGTTGTATGTAAACTAAGATATATTCGAAGAGTATCTAGATAAAAATGTGTGTGTCAAGGTGGGGACAGAAACATCTCCTTGGAGATAAAGAAAAAATATGTGGGAAAGGGCACTGTTAAGTTGGGGAAAAAAATTAAATTTAGGGTGGCCAAAACATAAAGAAGAAGGGAACTTATGAAAGATACAGCTAGAGAGGTGTAAAATAGTCACATAAGGAAAAAATCATATATATCATTTGTTTACACTTTATCCTAAGGTCAATTTCTTTTTTTGACGGGGGGTATATTTTTGCTATAGGGTGTGGGTGCTTGCTGGAGAGAAAGAGACTGAAAGAGAGGCAGAAAGTGAGAAGTCATCCCTCAGGAGAAATAGCCACACTGCTTTTTCTTCTCCATTCTCCTCTTGGGATTTGGGGCATGCATGTACATGTGCCCAGTGTGAATTTCAAGCTGCCAGGTATGGGACTCAAACCATGGTCGACGCTATGGGAATCCAGTGCCTTAACCAGTATGCCACCTGCTGACCTCTCCAAGGTCAATTTCTGAGCAGCAGAATTCTAAGCAGGAGAGGGACATGGTCGGGTTTGCTTTCTTTTAAACAAATGTTTTACGATTTGCTCTGACTGCAGTAGTGAGAAGGGTTTCCAGTGGGGAAACTTGGAAGTTGGGAGGTTAGTGTAAAGGAAACTGCTATAGTAATCTGGGTGGGAAACGATGTTCACTTGAACTTGAGAAATCACAAGGGAAATGGATTTGAAGTCAGTGCAATAGGCTTAAATGAAGTGAAGACTGATGTGCAGAAAGGGGTCAGTGCTGATTCCCATATTTCTGGCTTAAGCAAATGAGTGTAAAGGGGGCAGAGGTGGGAGAATTGGAGGAGACACGTATTTGTGAAGGAGATGAGGAGTGCGGTTCTGGCTGTACTGAATCACAGTTTCTCTGTGGAATGCCCAAGGGAGATGTTCAGTAGGCAGTGGGGTATGTGGATCCGAAGCACAAGAAAGACTGGGGCTCTAGGACAACTTGCTTTTCAGAAGCACATAGTCTAGAAGAAGAAGGTGCACTAAGGCAATGTATTATCAGGGACTTAGACAAGAAATGGGACTGTAATGTCCAAAGGAGGAAAAATTTACAACAAGCTATGGAAATATGAAATGGTTTTATGGTGAAGAGATTTTAGTTAAGGCCTTCAAAGGTGTGGTAAGGCTTATAGTGAATTGTAACAGAAAAAGTGGACTGTTTCGGGCTTAGGCAAAAGCACAGAATGAGACTAATTGACAACACTATGTAGAATTACTAGTATTTCTATTTGGCTATGCTTTAAAGTCTGTTTGTGCATAAATAGCAGGGAGTATACCCAGAAACAGAGCTGAGGCAAAATAGGAAGGATTGAACTAGAAAATGATGGTCTTCATGAATTTCATAGACCACATCTCATACTGCTGAGCCTTTAGCAAAGAAAATGGAATTAGGGACCAACAGATGGCATAATGGTTAAGTCGCTGGACTCCCACCCAGTAGACCATGGTTTGGGTCCCAGACCCAGCGGCGTAAAACTCATGCTGAGGACATGTACATGCATGCCCAAAATCCTAAGAGGAGAATGGAGGAGAAGGGATTGCAGCATAGCCATTCCCCTATTCTTGCTTTCTATCTGTCTGGTGAGTACACACACCCTGTAGCAAAAATCTCTTAAAAAAAAAAAGAAAGAAAGAAAAATAAAGAAAGACAAAAAGGAAAGATTTTGAACTCAAAGAGTCTGGATAATAATCCTAGTTTGGGCATTCAGAAGCTATGTGATGAAGTTAGTTCCGATTCCCTGAAGTATAAAGTAGGCAATATGATATCCAGCTCTCAAGGCTGCTGTGGAGTTTAGAGAGCATAGGTTTAAAATACCTGATGCAGAAGATACAATGAATGTATGGAGAACTGTTGTTGTTGGAGTGGCGGTGGTTGTAGCAGGTGTACTTCTGTTACCTACTTCTTGGAAAGTCTGGCCTCTCAAAACCAGGTCATAGTAATAACAGCAACCAATTTTTTAAAATTTTTTTATTCTTTATTGTTTTTCACTGACATAGTAGTTTATAAATGGAGTACAGTGTAATTTATCAATACATGCATACAACCTATAATAATCAAATCAGAACAATAAACAGAACTATTTTTGCTGGGCAAGGGCATGTCCAGCTAGAAAGAACAACGTTATGTCCCCAAATAAATACAGTGTGATTGCTTTGTGCTAGGCCGAAGTCTCAGAGCTAGATGGAGTTTCAATTGTTCATTGGCTCTTGCGCATGTATTTTCACATGCACTTGTAAACAACAGAAATGGCTCAAAGATTAGGGGTTAAGATCCCCACCATCCAAATAAGTTTCAAAGGCACAGCTTCTAGAATCTGAATTTGAGGATGGGGCCATAAGTAAATATAAATAATGCACCTGGATTTCTCCCAAGTGCATGAGGATGTTGAACATGTAAGATTTAGGGAGCAACTATGTGCCACACCTAAGAGGTTCTTCTGTCTACCTTGCCCATAAGGGATTAATAAATCAAGACTTATCAAGTATACCCTGGTGATAGTGAAGGTGTAGTAGGGATTTTAGGCATGGCATTTTATTTCTTGGAGGTTAGTGACGGACTCTTCTTCTCTAGATCTTGCTAACAAAGAAAGTTCCTATTCACATTTTAGCTTAAAAGCATATGAGGATTGGGTTAGAGTACGGTCGAATATTCCAACCAGAAGAACCATATCTTCAGAATACCCAAGGGAATGAAATCACAAGTATCACATGTTAATTGTCAGGATCTGTGAAGAGTCTGAAACATGCCCTACTTGAAAGCTAACAAGTTAACTTGCCACAGTTTAATGGATGCTTTCTTAAATCAGAAACAAAAGACGCTGCTACTCACAACAAACGCAGTAGCCAGAACATCAGCATCGTCTTGTCACTGAGCCCCAACTCCCTCAGGGCCAGTGCAAATGGACCTTGATGTATGCACACAAAGCAGGCTGCATTACAGGAAGGGAATACTAAGCCTGGAAACTCATCATTCTACAAAAGTGTGGTACGTAAAAAAAACTGCTTTCTATATCTTAGAGGAGACATTACCTCATCCTTCAAGGTTGCTGGCTGCAAATGAATCTTGAGAAATAGACCTAGAGAGAGTGGGCAGGGCCTTCTAACTCTGGCATACCCAGCAGGGTGCACAGGGGCACAAGAGACCCACGGAAGGATGTCTCCCAACACTGGGTCTATCCCGCTTGGGCTGGCTGATAGCTATGTGACTTATTATCCCAGTTCATTCCTTCACCTTTGAAACAAGGGATCTTGTTTTGAAAATCAGAGGAACCCTTAAGGCACATTAGTGTGATGCTTTTCAGAAGGTGCCTTTATTTAATCAGTCTCCTTAATGACTCTTCAGTGCCATCACTCCTCAGTGACTGTTACAAGATCACCGAGAACCAAACAGAGACTGAGACAGAAAGAGAGAGAAAAAATTTAGCTCCTTTTCAGAGCTGTCCCTGGCTTTATAATGCTGAAATCAAAATACACCAGCCCTGGGGAAGAAACTTCTGCTAATTCTCAAGGAGTTCACAGTCTGCCACATGATTCAGAGTAATACGGTAAATTGTGATAAGCACAGCGACACATGTGGCATTCGATTAAGTCTTTTGTTCTCCCTGGGGAAAGAAAGAAAGGCTTCTTTACATGATCTAGCAATATCAAATTATCTTCTATTTTTTAATATTGCACATCTTAAAGTCATATCTGGGGTTGTTTTGTGAAAAGTGAACTGATGAATAATTTAGAACGGTATCTTAGCACCTCTCCCTGCATATAAAAAATGTAATCTGACTTAATTGTATGTTGCCATGATAACATTAAGAAAGTCCCCAAGGGGTAACTGGAACATGCCCAGCTTAATGAAAAGTCAAAGGACATTACTTGAATTTATATGAACTCCGTTTTCATGCTTGCGCGGCATGTTTTTCAAGATGTGGCGCTGGTCTCCCTCTCCTGAGAGCGTGGAGAGCACAGCAGTGTCTGTGGTGGCTCGCCTTCACTTAAAAAGCTAATTAACTCCTTATCATGATTTTCTCATTTGGAAATCAAGAGGCTTATGGAAATCCTTTGGAACCACAAGTTGGGATTCACACAACTTCATTACTCATTGAAGTCAGAACTCTTTTGATAGTGACAGTTTGGGTTTGTTTGGTTGGTTGTTGTTGTCGTTGTTGTTTTTTACTAATTTCTCCTGGAGCATCCATAACATGAAGCCATTCCAGGCATTGAAACCGTGTGAGTGCCTGGAGGCAAAGACATTCAACAGAAGTGAGAATAACCAAGGCAGAACGTGTCTGTACTGACAGAAGACGAACTCCACTCAGGGCTGGCCAGAACATAGACAGATTAGGGCACCACTTACATTCACAAGCAGAGAACTGGACATCATGAAAGTCAGTCTGGGTCAACAACAGCCTAGATAAGAAGTGGAGACCATGGGGTCTGATGGTCCCCATCATCAGAGTTCCCCAAAAGGAAAGAGCTTTCAGAATGCCAAGAGAAAGAGAGGACAGAGATGTGAGATGGGAAGCCCACGCTGTGGACAAAAACAACTCTGGGGACCAGCAGATGGCATGATGGTTACGTCGCTGGACTCCCACATGGCCAATCACAGTCTGAGTCCTGGACCTCATGGCCTGAAACTCATGGTGGGCACACGTCCATTCATATCCAAAATTCTGAGAAGACAATAAAGGAGGAGGGATTGCAGCATGGCCATCCCAAGAGGGTGACTTTTTGCTGTCTCTCTGATGAGCACATGCACCCCATAGCAAAAAAAACTCTCTAAATAAATTTAAAAAATAAAATAACAAAAACAGTTCTGGAATTTGTGTTGCTGTACTTCCCAGACAGACACACTTTATGCACCCCTCTCTCCTTTCTCAATAGTTAAGCCTGTGTTTTGTGCAACTATTACTTAATGAATGTTAAACTTGAAGACTATTCAACCTACCTTTGATATCTCTCCTTATGGTCCCCTTTCCCCAAACATACATACCCCAGTCTTGCCTTCCTGGTCCCATCCACAGTCCTTTTCTCACTCTGCTCCCTCCTTCTCTGTTACCTCTCTTTTCTCTGCTCTTTCCTTTCTGCTCTGCCCAGCTATAATAGATATATTTGACCTTCAGGGCACAGCTCAATTGCTAGCTCTTCCAGAAAGCTTTCTTCAATTTCTGACTGCCTCTTCCTTCATCAGAAAACCTTATTCCTTCATTTGTTTCCTTGAGTTCTTCTTACTACTATATTATAAAATGGTTATTACACTTTTAACTGTGTTTCTAGGTATGTATGGACATTTCTCTTTAGATCGCCAGGTTAAATTATTCCTTGAAAACAGAATCTACGTAAGTTTTCTGTCTACACGCAACTGATCACAGTGCTTTGTAACAATGATTTCTGGTTTACATACATTCAATGTACATCTTTGTTGGATACAGTATGGTTTTTCAAAGCATCAGTGTGCACTAATCCAACCAAGGACATGCACATATTCACAAGCACTGAATATGACATTATGTTGTGCACGTTTAATAATGGTTCTACTAGTTTTTTTTTTCTTTTGGATGTGTTGAATTGATTGAATTGTTTGTATTTTTTTTTTCTCTGCTATGGTTCATAGTTTCATAACCTCTCCCTTTTATTTATGTTCTTATAATCTTATATGTTTAAAATATGTTCTCCCAAAGCACCTAACCCTAACCACCTCCCCCTATACCATGCAGTTTCTGCTATCTACCACTACATTCTCTTTCTATGCTTTCAAGTCCTTCAGTTTCTGCCATAATGTGCAGACATTCGGTATATGTTCAGTAGGACATACAGTATTTGTCTTTCATAAGTTGTCTGGATTATTTCACTGAGCATTATAACTTCCAGGTTTGTCCACCATTTGTCAAATGACAGAATTTTGTTGTTCTTAAGGGCTGAGTAGTCACAGGGCTTTAAATTTTGTACATGCCCCATAAACTTATGCTAATTATTAAGTTGAATTGAAGGTGAACTCTAACCATCTTAGAATAGGGGAATCATTTTTAATTTCACAGAAACTTCTAAGTATTTGAATCCACAGAGAAAGTTGCACTCTCACTAGGGTTCCTAAAAGAGCCGAGGACACCTCAGCTGCAGACCCACTGTACTGTCAGTCACACTGGGAAGAATTTGTTGCATGTGCAAGGGGCTGGGCGGTAAAAGTCAAACCTCTGGAAAGCTAACCTACATGGAAAGGTTCCAGGTTCACATTCTGAGACCTCCATGAGTACACTAGGTGTGTGTGTGTGTGTGCCCATGACCTGGGACTGGCTGAGCCTGGATGAATCCCAGCCACACGGCCTTGTTGGAGGTGCTATATCACTCTCTTTCATGGAAGAAATAAATAAATAACTTTAAAAGTAATTTATTACAAACAATAAAAGAGAAAAATCACATATAAAATAGAAGAAATTAGGTACCAGGCTTCATGGCCAGCTCTGTCACTGGGACAGACTAGCTCATCACCTGGGACTTCGCAGTGGGAACAGAGCAGTCCATTACAGTGATATGCAGTGACACATCTGGCCCAAAGTAAATGCTCTTTGCTTCCTAAATGTCACAATGTTTATTTTCACTTGAGCTGCCTCTTTGTGAGTAGGGGTACTTAAATCGCTCAACCTTTCCAGGTGGCAGTCACAGTAAGTCCCTGCTTAGAGTGTCTACAAGTGACAGAGGTGTCTTGGGTTGGATAGATTAAAAGACAAAATACTCAGACAGGTGGCATCATGTTATCCAATTGCTCAAAAATAAACCATAACTATCACCCCAAATCTATACTTCTCTAAGATATGGAGCTGTCTAGTTCACTCACTTTCTTTAGTCTGTTTCACAAGAATTGTACTCTTTTAAGAAAGATAACATGGCAAACTCAAGGGAAGATAAAGGTCCATGGCAAGATAAAGGTCCACAGGAACCTTGAATTTTGATTTGAGACTCTTTGGAATGAACAGTGATAGAATCAGGGCCAGGCAGGAATTCAGGTCAATTCAAGATGGATTCAATTTGATTTGAAGACTAGAAACTATTGACATGCTCACTAAAGACAGGAAAGTTTAGTTGGGTATGGAAGTAAAGGGAGATTTCAATATTTTAGGCTTGTCTAGTAATGGTAAAGATCTGGATATTATGGTACCTACGGATAGATTTTATGGACTGGCTACAGAGGAAACCATTCCAATAGTGGGATACCAGATAGTTGCTGAAACCAAAGAGAGGAAAAGCAATCACAAAAAGGTGATTCTGGTGACTAATAATTGAACAAGGTGACAGTCAGTTTTGGAGACAGTATAAGATAGAGATAAAGCTATAGAAATAAAGAGGTAAATAGGAAGCATGAATTAGGAAGTAGAGAAAGAAGTGAAGAGGTAACAGTCTGTTAGGGACACTGTCACACTATGCAAATGTAACTACTCTTGAGAGAAGATCATGCTTTTAAATGATGTCAGTCATTTTCCTTTGTGAAGAAACTGTTATGTTCATTTTTAAAAATATTTTCATCAGCATGTAATAATTGTACATAATTGTGAGGTACAATATGATTTCATAGCAGAACAATACAATACATAATGATTAATTGAGAATAATACAGATCAATTTTTGATAGAATTGCATAGGGAATCGAGAAATGAGGGTGAAGCATGGACTCTGAAGCCCAAGGTAGGAAGGGAGAGCTGAATTGGGAGGCAGGCTAGAGAGAAGCTAAGTCCAAACCCTTCACCAGAGTGTTAGGAAGGCAGACAGGCCTGAATAGACAGATTGTATTAGGTCATCGGGAAAGTCTGATGTATTTTTCTACATTTTTCTATGCAAAAAATATGTCATGACTTTTCCAACAACCCAATATTTGAAGATCACACCCTTAGATGCAATAGTGATAGATAGGGGGAAAATTATTTGTCTTAGACCTCCCTAAATTCTGAATTAGTTTGCTGAAGTCAGCAAGTCACAATTAGGAGCCAACTGCTGTCCACACATGCCCCAAGAAAGAATCAGAGCCTTAAGTGAAGGGCACAATATACAAATGTGAGATAATTTATGCTGAGAATGGTTCTCCACCAGAGTTAGGGCATGACCCACAGCTAGAACCTACTGTTGTCTACTGACCACAGTGACAAGCCAGTTCATTACTGGGTTAATGACCTTCAGGAAAGATTCAGTATGGTGGTACAGCCCGTGGATGCCACTATCTTTGGAATAACTGAGAAGCATTTGGATCATGACAAACCTTTGGGGAAACTGATGGCTTCTAATGGGTCCATCTCCCATGGACAATTCCAGTCCACAGGAAGCTTCACAGCCTACTGTCCACTGCTGCCATCTGGCCCCTGGCTGTTAAATAGGCTTCCCACTCTCAGATAAAGACAAACTCTATGCAGAACCTCATTCTTGTGTTCTACTATCTTGCTAAGAGCTAATACTTCTCAGTACTTCCCAACCTAAGTCCATTTCCAACTTGCTTTGCTCAAATACTGTTGACCCTCATCCCAATTGTAATCTTTCAATATAAGGGAATGGTTGGAGAAAATATACCTCTCCACTCCTCTCCTCTGGTGTCATTGGTGGAATCAGCAGTAAAGTAAAGTGGGGAAAAGCCTGGCTCTGTAGAAAGTCCGGATTGAGGACCTGGGTTTTAATATGCCCTCGTTGATGAAATGAATTATTTTGATCTGGGGCCAGCAGGTGGTATAGTGTTTAAGGCACTGGACTCCCACATGGCCAACCATGGTTCCAGTCCTGGACCCAGTGGCTTGAAACTCATGCTGGGCACATGTGCATGCATGCCCAAAATCCTGAGAGGAGAATGGAGAAAAGGGGAATGCAGTATGGCCATGTCCCCTGAGGAGTGATTTCTTACTTTCTCTCTCTCTGTCTCTCTGGTGAGCACATGTGCCCTATAACAAAAATCTATCTCTATCTCTTGAATATGTGTGTGTGTGTGTGTGTGTG
>NW_006204812.1:3293502-3295937 GCF_000334495.1 Tupaia belangeri chinensis
TATATATATATATTTTGTTCCTTCTTTGATCCATTTCTTCTCAAGTCTGACTAATTTTGCCACAGGCACTCTAAGGCATTATAAAGAAAACCTTTCCTCAAATTTACATATTGGAAGACATTCTAAATGGTGTCTTGGATAATTTAAGGGTGCTCGGCAGAGGGATGGACAGTGGCATAGCCGTAAAACATGATGCTCTGTGGGGCTGGTCCATATGAAATGCTATGCAAGTCTGAACCACATGGAGAGGTCTTGTGTTCCTGCCCAGAGACCTCCCTGAACCAGTCAGGTGTACCCCTGATCTAGGACTGCCTCAAGCTGCTCAAGCTGGAGGTGGATCTTGTCATCAAGACCCTGTTGGGGGGTGTTGTCTCTCTCCCTGTCTTCTCTCTCTGTCTTTGTCTCTGTCTCTGTCTCTCTCTCTCTCTCTCTTTCTCCCCTTTCCTTTCTCTGACTCTCTCACTCAAGGATTTTTAAAAATTTTTTAAACTTTAAATTTTTAAAGGCATTTTGCAGGGCATATTAAAAATTATATCCATTTCCGTTTTTATATCATTCTACCATAGTTTTCTCTCTACCTCAATACATGCTTTTTAACAGTATAGGTCCAATTATTGAATCAAAAATCACAATGTACTTCTCTTACAGACAGGAGGGGCAAAAAGAAGAGTGGAGAAAATATCAAATCTAACAAATTGAAATTTCTAAAGGATTTGAATTCACAGCAAAATCTAATTTCTCCTCAAGGCCTCACTGTTTTCAAAGTGGGCCCCTTTGTAGCTGAGGAAGCTGGTACTTTTGGGTAGGAAAAGGGTGCTCTTGTGACTTCATGGTGGCAATGATGAAAAAATAAACAGCCCTCTCTGGTGGCAGGTACAAAGGCTTAATTTCTACACAGCACCTGAAATTGGACATGAATGTGAGTGCTGAGTATTAGAGACAGCGGGGCTGAATGCTTTGTGTGACAAGGCATAAGAATATAAATGAAATCTAATAGCAAATCTCTCCAAAAAAAACAAAATCTAATAGCATCACCATGTGTTTACTTATATAATCCTCATACAGCAATTCCATAAAGTAGTGATCATAATTTACCTCATTTTCTAGATGAGGAAATAGGCTCACAGGGATTAAGTAGGTTTTGCAAATTTGTGCAGCAGCACATTGGCCCATAACTCTGATGTCCAGAGCCTGTCTTCCTTCCCAGGATGTCATCCTGTCTCTTCCTTGGTGCCCCTAGATTGACCATCAAATTTTCCAGCTAAACTGGCCTCAGCAATAGCTCAGCCTGTTGATATGCCCAGTATAGGCTGCTCTTTGGAGGAAGGGTGGTTTCGGTCCCAAGTAGATATATCAGTCACAGTCTTTGTGTTTCATAAATGCTGATGGCATCACTGGTCTGATTGGATGCAACGTGTGTTCTAAGTAAGGACCAGAATCAGGGTCTACTATCTGGGAAATGTTCAGTCGTGTAGTCAAATATTCCTTGTTTCAGTAACTTTGAGGATAATTCTGAACCCAAGATCAAACAGATAACTTCTTAGAGAAATGTTAGGAATTGTCAATAAGCTGTGTGTGCCAATCTAATGGGGCAGGGGGCTCAGTTGTAAATTAATATGGAAGGTATTTGGGCATAGGTAAAAGGGCACCTACCCACTTTATAATAAAACAGACCCAATATGAGTCTGGGCTCTATCACTGACAAGTTGCATGAGTCAAGCATGGCACTTAGCTGCCTCTGTCTTTCTGTCTCCTTGCCTATAAAAATGATGAAAATAATACCTTCCTTCCAGAATGATGCAAAAGATTAAATACGATAGCATATATACCATACTGGGCACATAATTAGGTTTCAATAAATACCGATGCCTTTTACTTCTACACCTCTTCCAAAATACATTTTAAGGAAATGACAGATTTGTTACTAAATATAATATAGTTTTAAAGTGTACTTCAAATAACTTATTTTTGATTCACTCTGCTACACTGAAGCAAAATGATAAGTCATAAAAGATTTTAAATGCTCTGGGTTTCTTTTTATAGTATTTGTCACATGTCACTTGAATACAGTAGGGGCTGCATCATGAAGCCACATGAGGCTACATGAGTCTTCTTCCAGATCTACAGGAAGGACAACCTGAATGACATGTTCCAAAGTAGTCCCTTTTCTGTCCCATACCTGGTTCTAGAGAGATGTCAGAATAGTGAAACTAAGTATAGAGTCATAACCCATTATCTATAATGGAATGAAATTTAAAAATCAGAGTGCATCCCACATAGTGAAGTGATTGTTTTATGAAATGTTGATATATATATATATATATATATATATATATATATATATATACAATATAATATATATATATATATATATATATATATATATATATATATATATCAACATCTCATAAAAAAATCTCCTCTCTGTGTGTGAT
>NW_006204812.1:3296146-3320132 GCF_000334495.1 Tupaia belangeri chinensis
TATATGCACTTATATATAACAGTACTTCAAAAAGTCATGGGAAAATGCAATTGAAGTAAAAGTTTATTTTGGCACAAAAAACTTTGAAATCCATGCATAATTCTTTCATAATATGTATTTTTCATGAACTTCTGGAAGATTCTGTGTGTGTGTGTGTATGTGTGTGTGTGTGTATGGGTGTGAACTACACGACACCATCAACATATTTCTTACTGTGGATCCCAAACATGTTTAAATGTTACCACTTAAATTGGTACTCCCAAGACTCCAGAGTCAAGTCTTTCTCAATAGCTAGAAGGTTCTGGAAATCTGTCAATAGTCTGGGTAAAGCCTTCTAGTTGCACTTTGTATAAGCATCATGTTTTGAGCATGAGAACTGAGTTCAGATAGTTTGTTACCCATGATGCTCCACTCTGTCATCTTTAATTTTGTCACCAAAGCTGGTCCAACCATAGACAAAGATCTACGGTTACAGAATGGATAAATGAGGTTGTCAGAGCACAGATGACATAATTCCATTTGAAACAGCTGCAGTGTAGGCACAGCTTTTATCATGTGTTCTGTACTTATACTCATTTATTTTGGGGGAACTCTGTCATGAAGTCAACCTAACACGCTGTTCCCCATGAATCTCCAGCCATGGGGAAGGAAGGAGACAAGGATAGGTTTTCTTTGGAGTAAATACTGACTCACTCATTCTAGGGATTGCTTGCTTCACTTAATCAAATATCAGTCATGTATCTCTCTTTTATTTCTTGTTCTTGTACTGTAAAGGTGATCCGTTGAACTCTGATTTTACTCTCAGATATCCACTGGTATTATACTTTCTTATAGTCTTGTTTCTTTTCAGTTCCTGTCCAATTTTTCTACCATTTCTAGTTCCACAAAACTAAGGCTAAATCATAATATATGTTATTTACCTTTAAACTGAGTTCCAGAAGTAATATATCTGTGAAGGTTGTTTTCTATTTTTCCCTCTAAAAGATATATTTATGTCTTGACCTCAATATAATTTGATTGGTTTTGGTTACAGTTGTAAGGAGAAAATTCTAAGAGTCCATCACATCAGACAGAGAATGTGTTAATATAATCAAGGCTTCTTAGAAAAAGCAATTTTGATAGATTAGAAATTGTATCTTTGTGTGGATACTGCCTGAGTTGTCAAGCCCTCTTCTCACAGTGACAGCAGGATTCCTCAAACTTCAGGGACGCCCTGTCTTCTCATCACATTATGAAAAGCCAGCCTGGAGCTATATTTTGAACTTTTTGTCAAAGACTAAGAAAAAGGAAGTAAAACTCCCTACTTGAAGTTTCCAGCAACTGTTAGTGATCCTTCTAGATATTCCTACAGAGGTTCCATTTCACAGAGGCTGAGAATAAATAACCCATCCTTCTGAAGCAGGAGTTTCTGTTCTTCATTTAAATACTGACAGTTTTTCTATGTCCTGAATTTGTAGCAATTTGGAGAATCCACCAACAACCAACGAGATTTTTATATTACCATAAAATGGGAAATTACAAAGTGAATAAAATCAGAGAAGACTACCAAGAGCCCAGCTCCATGACTGTGGAAGATGCAGGGAGGCAGATAAAGCTTTTTACTCTCTCCCCACAGCCATTAGGGACCCTCATGAGATACTAGCCACCAGCCCAGGGAGAAAGAGCAGAGCAGCACCAGCGAACAAAGCAGATATTTAGTGCTTATAGATAATATCCAACTCCAGCATCAGCGAGAGCTTGGCCGGGAGGGCATCTCCTAGGAAACCATCAGATAACACCGGGAGAGACAGGCTTTAACATAAAAAGAGCTGCAGGGGAAACAACACACGTTAGCTAGAAATGAACTGTGTTTCATAATGCAGCAGTCATTCCTTGTACAACAAATAGGCCTGCACAGCTCACGTGGACGCATCTGTGCTCAGAGCAGGGAATCCTGTGCTCCCTGGCACTCCAGAGGTCAGCATCTCCACCTATCAGGGGAGGTAGGAGAAGTCGAGCCTGATTTGTTAAGAGCAGATAACCCACCTTCCCAGCCTGCCATGGGCACTGGAAGTAGCAGCAGTGAGTATAGAGAAACCATGATGCTGGGAGGGAAGCCAGGCTCTAGACCTGTGAGGTGATTTGCACGGCAGCATATGTAGCCAGCTGATGGCAGCGGCTAACAGAGCCCAAAAGGCCTCAAACCTTTCTTTTTCTCTACTGCCTAAGACCTTGTCTTTCTCTTCCCTCTCCTCCAAGTACACATACACATACACACACATATGCATGCATACGTAAACACACATACACTTTCACACATGTATACACATATTCTTCAGAGGCCTACTTCACTCTTCCTCTTTTTAAAATTATTTTCACAATTCATTGGGAGATTAGCTTTAAAAAAAATAAGCTCCTTTTAGGGCATTGCTTCATTCATTCATCTGAATGAACTGATCAAAAAGGTGTGTATGGAGGTGCCTGTCATTTGCTAAGTAAGTTCTTGGCATGAATCAGATGCCAGCTGAGAATTTCTTGCCCTATACTAAGCCCCACATCAATGCCAGCAGAGCCAACACAGGACCTAGGAATGGCCCTCTCAGTGACGAATGTGTAAACTCTCAGTTGCCTAGCAACCCGTGGTGATGGTACAGTCATAAATAAATATCTTCTGAATCTTATCATTTAGCTGTTAAAAAGTTTAAAAAATATTTTTTTTTTTAAAAAAAGCTTCCTTTGAGAATTGGAAAATTCAAAAGGTGGCTGTTCTTTCCATATTGCTGTTTATTTCCTTGCTGACATGGTGCCCGTATCTGGTTAGGGACATATTTCCATCCAAACACTTTTCTTGCCCAAAAATGTCCTCTTGAGAAAGTCCATGTATCCCTGCCCGGGTAACCTTTCATCAAGTTCTTCTGGTTCTAATCAGTCATTCAAGTGCTTTTATCCTGAACTGCAGCCTAGTGCTGGTGACCAAAGATGCCTGAAACTCACCCACATTCCTTTCAAGACAGACATGGTTTGCTAAGTTAAGCAAGTGTAAATAAAATTACTAGCGAATTAAAAGGACAAATCTCTATCATGCCGACTAAAAGGAATGTAAAATAAAGGTGACTTACTTGAATGAAGAGGTTAGAATCATAGACTAGCATTCTGTTGGGAGGATTTCAGAGTACTCACATTCATTTATTACACGAGTGGAAAGAGCATGGTTTTAAGATTAGACAGATCTAGCTGAATCCTAGGATAGTCACTTAAAGTCTATGAGTTGAACCTCAGCTTAATCCATAATTCAAAAAGGAAAATTATCCTGAAAGCTATCACACCAAACTGTTGTAAGGATTAAACAAGCTAGGTAACAGAACGTGCAAGTTCCAGTCAAGGTGCATAATAGGTGTTTAATAAGCATCCCCTCCACCACCTTGCCTTCTGCTGGACAGAAATGCATTGGTCCCCGTTCCAGTTACAGTAGCTTTGAGTGCTTAAACATGCTCATGCCGCATTAAAAGAGAGCTCTATCTCAGCCTCCTCACAAATGCAAACTGACTGTTCCATTAGCACACATTAGTAATGCTCCCCGGTACTAGCAGAGTTACACTCCACGTTTTTACAAACTGTTTAAAAGACTGCTCTCAATCCGTAAAAGCTACTTCTGTAGCAATCTCTCCTCTCACTCATTCTCCTTCTCACTGCTCCCACTTGTCCACTGTCTCTTTTATTCCACTTCCACCTTCAGCCCTCACCCTGAACATACTGACCTTCCCTTTCCCTCCTCCTGCTAAATTTAGAGGCGAGCTGTCTCCCTGGTGTGAGAGGTTGGGGGCAGTGGCAGCGGGGTACAGAGCCGATCTTGAGTTGGCTGTCGGCAGTGAGGGAAGGACAAATGTCAGAGAGACCTACTCCCTGGTTGTCCTCCCCTCAGCCCCAGCATCGGCTCCTCAGCAGCCTCTCTTGACAGGCAGGGTAAAAGGAGGAGGGCATGAGGGCCTTTGAAGTCTGGCTGCCTGTCACCAGAGCTCAAAGAGACCAAGGGCTTGTCAGAGCACAAGTCACTGGGGCTCTCTCCCTTTCCCAATTAATTCAGTCGGCTCTGGAAGGAAAGAGATTGTGATATGCCCAGCACTGAGTCGAAGGCACAGCTTACTGATGCAATGCTGCAGCGTCTAAAACCATCTCTAACTGCCAGACTCTCACCATGGCAGGAGAACTTTATTCACTCCTCCACGGACAGCATGCCCTCGGCAGCTGACCCCAAGGTGGGCATCTATGATTCTTTCTTTTTTTTATTATTTATATATTTTTTCTTATTATTCATACATTAACTCACTATACATCATTTAGATTGTGAAGAGACTTTACCCAGCATGATATACACCTCAGACCAGCCCAGTTGAGACCACCATACACATCCTCATCAACAGATAATGGAGCTTTTCTGTGTCCCACAAGTGTCTTACCTCTCCATGTTCCCCCTAAATTTCCGACCCTCTTCCCCTCTCACACTCTCTATCCACTTTGTCTCCGATGTCCATTACAATTTTTATTACTTTTATGTTCTGCAGTCTCCTTAGGCCACGTGCTGGCTAAGAGCCATCCTGTCACTAGAATTTTCTCCCTTTCTTTAGGCTTTATTTCTCCCCATCTCCCAAGTCTTCCTGAAAACCAGCAAGAGTCAATTATTGTTAAAGTGGGTGAAGCTCATGCCTTTTCTGAGAACATATCCAGAAAAGGAAAAAGCACAAATACTCCGAAGGTGGGTGTCAGAGGCACTGGGGAAGCTGTCAGAAGAAAGGGACAGGAGACTCCATGAGCAAATGCCTTTAATTTACCATGTAGCCCTTTCTTCACCTTTTATCATTGTTTTGATTCTAAAATTGTAATTGAGCTAATGCTTATTAAGTCCCTGCTGTGTGCCTTTCATAGATACATTTATTTGCTCAACTTCTGTCCTATAATCCCCTCTTTCCAAAAAGGAGCCAGCTAGGACAAACCGCACTCACTCACCGCCCAGGCCTGCATATTTCCAGAGTCTTCTGAAACATGTGGAAGGCGGAGACAGGAAGAAGGCATCAGGAGGCACCCCCCCTTCAGTGATGGAGTAGCATCAGCCAGCACCCAGAAATGGAGAGGAGACGCTGGACAGGAGTGTCACAGCACAAAGCTAGTGTCTGCTTCAGATATTCTGAAGATTAAAACTAAATGGACTTGTTAAAGCCAAGTATCATGGAGGGAATTTGACATTCTTTTTCAGAAACACCATTTTGGGGTTAGAGGGTCAGGGTGCTGGGTAGCACTGGAGTAGAATTCAGAGGTCCTGAGTTCTGGAGTCAGCTCCATCTCCGAGCAGGTAGATGGATCCGAATAAGTCACTTTACTTTCATTAGTTTCAGATCTGTAAAGATAGAGGGCAACGAGCACCTGGTCCACCTCACAGTGCTGGCTCAATGACCAAGGTCTCCATGGATGGAGAGGAGCAGCATAGCCTGCGATTTCAGACTTGTGGTCACAGGTGGCATCGATGGTGAAGACAGAGGCCACGCAAGGATATGTGGGATAAATGATCCCTTAAAGTTATAGGCTGAAGGGCCAGCAGTCAGCGTAATGGCTATGTCGCTGGACTACCATGTATTCAACCGCGGTTCGAGTACTGGACTCGGTGGCTTAAACTCATGCCGGGCGCATGTGTGTGCATGCCCAAGATCCCGAGAGGAGAATGGAGGAGAAGAGATTGCGGCATGGCCATCCCCCGTGGGGAGTGATTTCTCACTTTATGTCTCTCTGTCTCTCTCTGTCTTTCTGGCAAGCGCACGCCCTATAGCAAAAACTTCTCAAAAAAAAAAAAAAGTCATTTCTGAACTAAGGAGGAAAATTTTGAATGTGACTAGATACTAGAATTATTGTTAATTATGTTTGGGGGCTGTAGGGAACCACTTCATGCTTCATGGAAAGTGCCTGTACATGGGGTTAGCCTCCTGCCTCTTTCCCCACAGTCATCAATATTGTAACAAGTAAACCCAGCAGAAATGCAAGGTAGAGAACAATGTGTGTATCCAGTTTGCTCTGTCTAGCTCTTTTAAAGAAACTAATATATATGGGAGACTATAAATGCCTATTAAACGGTGGGACTGACAGATACTATGTCATTACATGCCATAACTCAGATCCCACCATCCTGCGGTCCTGAATTTGAGCTTGCTTTCTCTTTTTTTTTTTTTTTTTTTTTTTGGGGGGGGGGTGAGGCTTTTTTTTTTGGGTGCATGACCAAAAGACAGAGAGAAAGTGAGAAATCACCCCCCGGGGGGATGGCCACCCTGCAATCCCTTCTCCTCCATTCTCCGCTCAGGATCTTGGGCACTCATGCACATGCACCCAGCGTGAGTTTAAGCACCGGGTCTGGGACACGAACCGTGGTCAAATACGTTAGAGTCGAGCAACATAGCCATTACGCTAACTGCTTGTTCCCGAGCTTTCTTTCTCATTCAATAACCCCCATTCACTAGTTTGACCTCATGCAAACTGTGCGTTGGAAGAAAATTAAAAAAAAAAAAAGAGTAGTTAAAAAAAGGGTAACTTCAATGTTTACGTGGGAACCAGATTTCCTGATGACTCTATAACTAATATACCCAGAAATGGTACTTGTGTACAGACCTGAGATGATACGGCTTTATCAGAGATTCTGTAATATGTCTAGTACCAAGAAATTGGGGACCAGCCTGTGGCCTGGTGGTGAAGGCAACTGAATCTCACTGGCTGACTATGTAGTTCAAGTCCCAGACCTGGCAACCTAAAGAACATGCCAGGCCCGGGACCAGCAGTTAGCCTAATGGCTATGTCGCTGAATTCCCACGTAATCGGCCGTGGTTCGCGTCCCGGACCCAGTGGCTTAAACCTCATGCCGGGCGCGTGTGTGTGCGTGCCCAAGATCCCGAGAGGAGAATGGAGGAGAAGGGATTGCGGTGTGACCATCCCCCCTGGGGGGTGATTTCTCGTTTTCTGTCTCTCTGTCTCTCTCTGTCTGTCTGGCGAGCACATGCACCCTATAGCAAAAAAAAAAAAAAAAAAAAAAAAATGCCAGGCCCATGTGCATTTGTGCCCAAAATCCTGAAAAGAAGGAGAGATGGAAGAGGGACTGTGGCATGACCAGGCCCCATGTAGGGTGGTGCTTGCTTTCTCGATTTCCCTCTCCCTTTCTCTCTCTCTGTGTATCTTTCAGTGAGCACATGTGCACCCCAGAAAATGTTTAAAAAGAAAAGAAAACACTGAAGAAGTTGGGGTACTCCATAGGGGAAAAAAATTGTTAATTCTATTTATGTCAATCTGTTATAAATTACAAGTAGTTGCAACATCCAAGTAATTCTCTTCAGCTGATAGTCACTGCGAGTTGAGCCCATATGCTCAAAGAGGATCTTTATCTGCCACTGAAGCTTGATCATCTGTGCCAGGTCTGGCCAGTACTACCGGCAAAACTGATGCTGCCTCCAAATTGCAGGACTTACCTTCATCCAGCAAACCAGCCTCGGAGGAACAAAAACGAAGAACTGAATGACTCAGTAACCTCATCCAGCACGTGTGGCTCCCCCAAGCATATCTGCAACCAGTGCTATTTATTTGTGAAGGGTACGATTGCTGAAAAACTATGTGTTACCTAAGAGAGCCCATCCATCAGTTCAACATATGATGACAGAGCACCCAGTATACTTCAAGAGCTGGGGCAGACATTGATTAAAAGGAGGGGAGTATAAGTCCTACCCAGTAAGAGTGGGTAAAGGTGACTCACAGACATGCACAGAGTATGTTACATTACTCACCAAGTGTTATAGCAGAAGAAGAGAAACAAGTGTCTAGAGGTGACCCCCTCAGCAGAGGACACCAGGAAGACTGTACCATGTCACCCAGAGGTTCTGAAGCTGCCAGGCCAGCCCTTCCAACCTGGAGTTGTCAATATCCCTCATGGGATGGGGGCCGGGGGGACGGGCAGAGGGCAAGACTCTGTGAGCTCTCCTAAGGAAGCTGGCAGGACTGCAGGGATCGGCACCCACCAGGACTTCTGAAAGCACACTCTAACTTTATGTCTTCATACAGAGCAATGGAAATGAATATTTAAAGGTATGCAGTCATAAAACTGTGGGAAATGAGAAAAACATCAGCCTCTGAGGCCTGGCTGCATGCACATGTTTATAGCTCCCCAACTGCTTTTCGCTCATTCACGGAAATGCCACGCCCGAAAACTGGCATCATGCCCTTCACCCTCGAAGTTTAAAAGTCACAGGGAGCAGTGGTTCTTATCATTGTGGAGCTGAGAGAAGCAAAGACACAGCTGCTGCCTCCTGGGCCCAAGTGAGCTGGCCCTGCTCGTGCTGCCCATGTCAGCGGATCTGCACACAAGACCGTGGGTGCCCAGGACAGTGAGACATGACAGGAAGCAGAGCTTGCGGCAAGTCAATGGACAGCTCAAAGGGAAACTGGATTTTGTAAGTTGCCTAAAAGTTTGTTTACTTATTAATGAGTGAGAAAGACACAGAGAGAAAGATACCTCGGTAGGGTCTCATACCAGGACCCTTCCTAGCCACTCAGGATCGCAGATGTGCCTGGGAAGGCCAGTTTGTGCAAGTCGACCCAGGAACCAAACCCTGAACTTCCGTAGGGCCCCAGTATCACTGAGTGGCGTACTACCACTGCACCACGGCAGCTGGCCCAGGATTTTACGTTCTTTTCTTTTAAGTAATTTTCTCATTGCAGTAGTTAAGATATTTTCAGCTAGAGTTGCACAAAATACAGCTATGTGTTTGCTTTTGCAATAATATATTCAAATACTAATCTCCTAACTACATTGTTTTGAGGTGTTTTTAGTCTGTCTACATACATACCTAGACCTACACAAGGGCACAGGCATGCACACACACATATGTACACATGTGCGTTCATTTCTTCCTAACACAATATGCTACATTGACTTCCAGAGATATGTTCAAGTAAAGCTTTAGTTGATCCTAACTGCTCCCACACTGTCTGGATCATGACAACCACAACATTGTAATAGAACAAAACTCAGAGTGGAGATTCTGTCTCCCATAGCATTCTCAAGGCCATAGTTGGATCATGAAAGTAGTGGCACCCACATTTTGGGGTTCACATTCTGTGCAGCAGTGGCCACCACTCACTCTGGATGCTGACCTCAGGTAGCTGACCAGAGGACACTCAGCAGAGGCTGCATTTGGACCAGCCTAAGCAAAGTAAATCTTCCAGATCAGACTGAAGCTGTGAACTTCACTGCCACAAAACATTTCATCTTTTGGAGCAATCAGGCTGAGAGCACGGGCTCCAGCAGCAGGAAGGTCATTCTCTGATGGTCCTTTCAGAACAGAGGGTTCAAGGACAGAAACCTGGGCCCTGTCATCTCTGGGTGAGGGAATTAGGAGGCCTGAAGGCAGAGGTTAGGAAACACAAAGAGGAATGCCAAAGCTACCAGTCCAAAAATCCTGTTCATGTGGACCACAAACACTAGTGGCTGCTGATTTCAAGCCACCTGGCAGACAGGAAATCCCTCTGAAGCAGGTACTGGGCCCTTTTTTCAATTAATCAAAGGTGGGTTGGGAGCTGCTGGTACTCAGGCTTAGGCCAATCTCAGTTCCCTGAAGAACAGTTTCTGTACTCCAGAAAACTACGGTCCAGCAGACCAGACACCTGACTACGAGGTGGAGAAGAGCCTGAAGAGAGAGATGTGAAAGTTCTACAATGCATGATCTGGGCGGAAACTTGATTCTGTCTTCAAAATATCAGTTCTAACCTAGATTCATGTTACTCTTAACTCTGTGGGGTTCTCAGGATAAAATTACCTCAGCAAAATAAGAGTAAGTGCTTTTCTCCCTACCCTTGAGCTTCCTCTCCCTTCCCACCAAGACATCACAGCCAACAACTGACTCTAGGGACAGAAGTTCAAGACCAAACTGTTATCCAGAAGATGTGGCCAGTTCTGTGCAGATCCAGCTTTCCCTTAAAGGCTGTAGACATTGTCAGCAAGACTCCCCTGAAATAGTTGTCATGATCATCACCAAAACCATCATCATCATCATCTTCTTCTTCCTCATCACCATGCAAAAGCCAGACAAAGATTCTTGAGGACAAACACTAGGTCTTTCTTCTCCATATCCTTGATGGGGTCTGACCCTAAATCGTGTTCATCAGGTGTCACTTGCAGAATACATGAAGTGTTAAATGGGAATATACAGGTAAATAAAAGCATTCCTTATTTCCCTATTTTCCAGGATGACATAGCCTTCTCTATCTGAATAAAAACAATCCATTTCCTCTCTTTGACTACAGTAAGGTCATGACTCTCAGCAGGTCCCCTCTCTTAGTGTTGCTGTGGGCTTCTGGGGCTGCTCCTCAGTGCTCCTTCTGGACCATGTTGACCTCCAGTCTTTGGGGCCCCCCTGTGCCTTCTGCTCTGCTTATCCCCACATGTGGGCACCCCTCATATGAAGGCTGACATTCACTGTGCAATATCAGAACTCCAGTGACCTCTGAGAATAAACCAAAAGAAAATAATGCTGGAAAGGAAAACCTCAATGATGAGTAGCACAATCTCCTCCTTCTAATGCCCATTGGCAATGCAGTTCTAGGGGGGCTCCCTTCAGGCAGCACCGACCCTCACCCACACTCACACCCATGACACTGATGAGGTCCTCCCAGAGGACGGAGGGTGTTCCCTCCCCCTTCATGCCCCAAGTCAGGATCCCCCCTCATTCTCTACAATGTTGTGGAGCCCAAGCAAAACAGTTAACCTCAAAGTAACTCCTCAAGAGCTTTCGCCTGTCCAAAGGGCCAGTAGGCAGCCCTATGTCATCAGGCAGTATAGTTTTAGGTCCTTCTTTGTCCCTTTCTCCCTCCCTCTTACCTTTGCTGGCCACAATCCTCATCAATGCTGTTCGTAAGACAGAGTCTGTGGCCACCCCAAAATTACTGAAGATCCATGTGTGTTTGTGACTTTTTGCCCACGTATTTTTCTAGGATCTGCCACATGTAGAGGGAGAGACAAACTTTGAAGGGTCTTCAGCACAGGTTTCGGGACACACCAAGGACTGCAGGGCCCAGGCTTCAGTGAGCACTCCTGGCCACCCACCACCTTCAACATCTCTTGTCCTTTCTCTGCCCTGCCCTGTGCAGAGGCCCAAGGAGGAAAACCGTCAGCGTAGACAGGGCTGGCAGCAGGGAGGCAGCGGCAAATATCTCCCTGCCACTGACATCTTAATAATCATCAAGTTTTCAAAGAAACTTCCAAGCACAAGAAAACTTCCAGACAAAATTGACTTCCAGTGAAATGCATTTACCTTGCAGTTCTTCTCCACATGTACTTTGTGACAGCGCCGTGAGTCTCCTCCCTTGAGTTGAAATCTTGTCAGCTTGTAAGAGTAAAGCAGGATGGAAGTGAGCTACTGTGGAGAAAAGAAAAATGTCAGTCAGTCCCCTAATTGCCTCAGAATCTGTTGAGGGGGTGCAGGGTCCCCTGTCTACACCTGTACACCCACAGTGCCCCCCCCCCAGACTCATGGACTATCTAAGGCAGAGGTCTCTCTGTGGCCAGAGGATGCAATCTATATAAGGAACAGGGCTCAAGGGAAGTCCTGAGCCCATGACCAAGGCCCTCCCTACTCTACAGCCCCCTAAAGGCCTCGGAGGACCTGTAAAGGACTCCCACTCACTTCCCTCTTCTAGGAGGGGCCTAAAATCATTTGCAATTCAGTAGGGAGAGTGCAAAGTCCCTCCTTAGGATTTGCTTTCTCAACCTGAGCTCTCACTGGCAGCAGCAAGAAGATAGAGATGGATTAGAGAAGGGAAATATGCTCTTTCCTTCTTCTGAGCCTCTCTTCAGCCACAGCCCTCCTACCCGTGGGTGTCCTATCTGACTCCACATCCTTTCCATACCAAACCCTGACTGTCTTTCAGAGTTCTTTTCATACCCTTCCTCATGCAGAAAATCATCCTGATTCTTCCAGCCAGTAAAAACATCTCCCTTTCCTAATTGAATCCTGCCATCCACACTGAGCACACAAATCATGGGCCTGGGGAACCTCTAGCTAGAGAGGGCCCACCACTCCTCACTCTCTACCCCTGCCCCTCCAGCACTAGAATGCACTTGCAATCTCTGCCTTATGGTACAACTGAACCTGGGGTAATCACACACACACACACACACACACACACACACACACACACACACTTATAGCAGGGTGTGGAATGCAGACCTACACAGTATAGACAGACACAGGACCAGCATTCCTTTGTGTGTCTTAGAAAGACACCCCCCCATATGGAGAAAAATTGACTTTCTTGAGACAAGTGACTTTCTGGAGCAGTGCTCAACACTGCTGATGGGTGTTGGGAGCCTGCCACCATTGATTGTGACAATCCCATCTCCTGACCTGTTCTTGTTCTTAAAGTTCATGGCTTTTCTGGTGGCCACAGGGGACAGAATCATAATATCTGTCAAGAAAAATCACATTTGTACCAAGGAGCTGAAGGCCACCTGAGCAAAATGTGACACGATGTGGTCTGAAGATTCTGGAACAATAACTGCCAACAATTCTGGTTCCAGTCCCCAACCCCATGCACTGATGTGCCCGCACATCTCAGAATCTCTGAAGAAAGTGATGGGGTTGCATGTTGGGGACAGGGCATGAGCTAGGGCAAAGGAGCTGAGACTATGGGAGTGTCAGTTAGCCTTGGCCTTGGAAGTAATGGAAGGGTGCTACATAGGCACTGGGAACTGGGAAACCTGGGTCCAGTCACAGCCTGCTTCTGACACCCTGAGCACCTCAGGCAAGTCAATTAGGACCTCAGAGCCTCCACCTCTTCATTTTTACTGCTGAATGAGGTAACAGCAGGACACACATGAGCCTTAAAACATTCTGAGAGAAGAGAATACTATCTAGACTTGGAAGACGTAGGGGTGCTACCATAGTCCCTAAATCATGAGCCACACCCAGAAAGCAACACAAAGGAAGACAGATCAGAGATGGCCACGAGTTAGGAGGGAAGACACAGGGGAGTAGATACAACTACCAAGGTGGAGGTAAAGTGGTTCTCTGCACTAGACATATGAGACTGAGTTTGGAGAGCGACATATAAGCAGGAAATACATACTTGGTATTTTTCTTTTCTTTCTTTCTTTTTTTTTTTTAGAGGTTTTTGCTATAGGGTGTGTGCACTCACCAGAAAGACAGAGAGAGACAGAGAGAGAGAAAGCAAGAAATCACACCCCAGGGAGGAAGGCCATGCTGCAACCTTCTCCTCCATTCTCCTCTCAGAATATTGGGCATGTACATACACATGCCTGGCATGAGTTTAAGCCACTGGGTCCGGGACTTGAACCATGGTTGACTACATGGGAGTCCAGCAATATAGCCATTACGCTAACTGCTGGTCCCCATACTTGGTATTTTTCACTTTGCATGAGAATGGTGGTTCCATCTGGGGGAACAGAGTGGTAACTGAGATAGGGAGTCATTGTTGAGAAGCAAAGAAGACCCTGAAGATCATTGTGGGATGTTGAGATGCCCAGTTGTGGAAATCTCTTCTCAACATGTTCAGTGACTTCATGTTGAAAAAAATCATTAAAAATTGGCTGGGAGATGGGGGAAATAGGGTAATGTTTACCTCACAGAAAACTGCAAACTAATTAGGGTTTGTTTTCCGTGAGCTGGTTGTTAAATGTCTACCACTGCAGAGCACATCTGACTGTAAGGGAGGAGATAAAGCCTCAAAGTTGTAAGGGAAGAACCAGGAAGGAAGTTGAGTTCAAAGCAGAAGAGACAGCCCAGAAGAAGGGTCCTGCAGGGATGAGTGGAGTCTGGCTAAGCCATTGTACTCTCTAGCTACTATGATCTATAACTTCAGTCATGCACTGCTGGGACAACTGCCTGGTCCCATGCTGGAGGGGGAGGTGGCCTTAGTGTGTGCCTGTGTGTCTACACTGCCTGGTCAGGCACCACTGGTGATCTGGCTTGCCATGTCACTGATATATGAGACTTTCTCCTGACATTTTTTCTCAACTCCTGGCTCGTTAGTACAATGAAGTTATAATCAGGAAGCTATTCTCACAAAATCGGAATCTTCCTCTCACATAATTTAGCCATAGATGATAGAAAAACTTCATCCTTTCTGGTGTGCAAACATGCAAAGTGATGTGGAGTTAACAGCCTCAGTTACTAGCCAAATTGCACTCGGGCCCCCCTCGGATACCACCGCCCCAGACTTGTGGCTCTCATGGTGCTGGGAGCCTTTCCGGCTCTTCCCAGAGTATGAGGCTCATTCTCTGCAAAACACTGGCAGGCAGCAGTTACATTATGTATCTGCTCAGCGCTCAGGCAAGAAACCATTATGTTCACGGATCATTATTGACATCCTGACATTTGTCACCTCCTTTCATAGCAGTTAAATCTTGCTTTATCTGTAAATGTCACCATGTCATTTATTCATGAAAGGGGTCACATTCCCGAAATAGCATGCTTCAGTTTAAAAGGGGAGCTCGCCTTTATTCGCAGTGGGTAATCCTCAAACAAACTTTACTGCTGATAAATGCTTTTTTATTGGACTTTCTTGGCCTTAAATGACATCCTCAAATGTAGGATGCAGTTCTGTGTTTGTGGAAATAAAATCTGAATGTTGAACAAGAGAGAAAATTGTCAAGATTAGAAAAAATTGTGGTGCTTCTCTGTGGCCATATGTAGTAAGTTGGATGTAAACAGATTTGAATGTATTGAGAGTAAGCCATGAATTTAATAAGATTGTTATGCTTCTGGAAACATGCCTGTGGCCTTTTTGAATCATTTATGCCACAGAAACCTCAATGAGATCAGGAGCCTTTTAACCTTCCTAAGTTGATCCCTTAGCTGGGGACATTAGAGAGAATTCCACACTTGATGTACTCATTCCTCCCGCCCTCAGATCCCAAGGACATTGGTTGGGGAGATGAACTCATCTCCAGAGCCTGTGTTTGCAGGAAACAAAATGTTTCTTTCTAAAGCTTGCTCTAAGTTCAGTGTAAGTAGGGCAGCTATAGAATCCACTGTCCAAGAGACCAGCCATTGGCGTAATGGCTATATCGCTGGATTCCCATGTGATCGACCGCAGTTCGAGTGTCAGACCTGGTAGCTTAAACTCACGCCAAGTGCATGTACGTGCATGCCCAAGATCCTGCAAGGAGAATGGAGGAGAAGGGATTGTGGTGTGGCCATCAGCTCGGGGGGTGAGTTCTCACTTTCTGTCTCTCTGTCTCTCTCTTGCTGATGAGTGCATGTGCCCTATAGCAAAAACCTCTTTTTAAAAAGAAAAATTTAAAGATAATAAGACAAATTTAAAAAAAAAAAAGAATTTACTGTCCAAAAGCAGACATTTTTCTTCAAGGAGAAGGAATGAAAAAAAATGAACAAGTATTAGCTGATCTACATGAACCACAAACTCAGACTACACAGCACCAGGTCCACCCTACCTTTCAGGCTTTATCAACTGTATGGCTGAAGAAGTTACACTCACCAGCTGCTAATTAAATATTACCCAGGAAAGGTCTTTCTCTCCATTTGTGGGATTCTGCAGCTATCTGACTCTAATCCACTTTTCTAACCCAGTGATTCTAAAAGTGAACCACGGACTGAAATGGCCTCAATAGTGTAAGTGTTCAGTCCTTACCTCAGATCTACCAAATTAGAATCTCCAAGGAGGCAGCTCAGGCACTGCCAGGTACTTCTTAAATGCACTGAAATTTGAGAGCCAACTGCTCTAATCCAAATCTTTTGTTCTCTCTAACTACCTCTGTGTTCTGGTCACACTGTGGTAATAGAAAGCAGGTAGGTAAATTCTGCTCTTTTTGCCTAGAAAAGTACTTGCAGATGGGGTGTGAGCTGAAAATAGATTCCCTATTGTGCACAAATATGAAGACCAGGGCACTTACAGCATAATGCCATTAAACAACATCCCACTCCCTGCTCATGTCGTGCAAGTAACCATTTCACACCCTCTAGGTGTAGGCTCCCTGCATACAGTCTCAGAGTAGCTGGAAGATGAAAAAATGACATTGAGGTCATTGAGGTGATTGCATGCAATTAAAAGTACTCACTCAAGAGAGAAAAGGGCCACAGAGAAAGAGTTCCCCAGTTGCTAATGAGATCCTTTTGGAGTGTGATATAGACTGCAGCAACCAGAATCACAGAGCACAACCAAACCTGGGCTCCCATTTGTAAGCATAGGCCAGGTCATGGCCACACGGCCACCACCAGCTGAGATAATGCCTTCGTTAGTTCACTGGAGTCACCATCTGCCCTGGCAATAGTGTGCCCACTCCATACTGCTGATGGTCACTGAGCAGGGCTGTGAGATTGGCCAGCAGAATCAAGGGTGGCAGATAATAAAAACACCTTTTATTTGTTGTATTAGCACCTCCCTCAGTTTACTTGGGATCTCCTGACTATCCCCTGTGTTGATCACTGTTCCAAGTGCATAGGTACAGGCTGAGTGGATAACAGCCTGGAGACAGTCTCTCGCACACTGCTAGCCAAGGGGCCTCAGGGCCAGCGTTCACTGAGCACCCACCATGTGGAGAACCAGAAACAAGCACTCAGGGAGGAAAGGTGGAGAAGCGAAGCAAGGATCAAAGTCACATAGATGCTTGGTCTCTGTCCCCCAGAAAACCATGGTCCAACCAAGAAGATGTACCCAGCTCATAGAGGGAGACAAGCCACTACTAGCCATTGTTCACAAGAGGGGTGGGTTTTAAGAGCAGAGAGCAATACAGACCAGAGAAATCAAGTCACTACTACAGTGTCACAGAGCAAGTTAGTGTCGGAGCCTGAATTAGAATCTGGATCTCAAGTTTCTTGTTCAGAGTTCTTTCCTCTATGCCACAAAGCTTATAGCATTCACAGCCCAGATTGAACTGGTCCCAGGGAATCCTCTGCTCCAACTCAAGGCATCCAAGGTTTCCTCTGAGTTCCCCTGTGCCATTCTTCTCTTAGGGAAGGCCCTCCTTTCTTTACATTTTTGTTTAAGATCTTCTCACTCAACAATGTCTCAGCCTACAAATCAAATAGGGAATCTTAGAAATGGGTTAGCCTTGTACCGTGTTGAGTTGTCTTTTGTTAAAACAAGAGAGGTAAACCTTTATCCTTCTCACTCCCACTGAGTCATCTAATGCTGCTGTTCCCAGGGAGAGATTTTAATCTTGGGAAAAGAAAAAAAATAAATAAATAAATCCTGGAGAAGACTGAGAATAGTCAGCCACTAGGGTGTCCAGCAGATGAGAAAATAAGCGCTTCTGACGAAAGGAAATCTGAGCAACACCTTACAGCATCCACTACCCCAGCTTCACTACTCCACACAGGTCTTTCCTGACAGCTCGGCCCTCCCACTCCCTCACTCCCATCCCTTCTCTCCTGCTCTCCAAGGTCCAATCTGGGCCACTCACCCTGCTCCGATGGTCTTTCCCCACATCTCCACTTCCCCTTCTGCAAACGTGAACATATCCAGCGACTTGATAGGTCCACAACATGAACAAATTAATTAACATGATACAGTTGCCACTTTTCAGGGTAGCGTAATGGCTATATCGCTGGATTCCCATGTGATCGACCGCAGTTCGAGTGTCAGACCTGGTAGCTTAAACTCACGCCAAGTGCATGTACGTGCATGCCCAAGATCCTGCAAGGAGAATGGAGGAGAAGGGATTGTGGTGTGGCCATCAGCTCGGGGGGCGAGTTCTCACTTTCTGTCTCTCTGTCTCTCTCTTGCTGATGAGTGCATGTGCCCTATAGCAAAAACCTCTTTTTAAAAAGAAAAATTTAAAGATAATAAGACAAATTTAAAAAAAAAAAAGAATTTACTGTCCAAAAGCAGACATTTTTCTTCAAGGAGAAGGAATGAAAAAAAATGAACAAGTATTAGCTGATCTACATGAACCACAAACTCAGACTACACAGCACCAGGTCCACCCTACCTTTCAGGCTTTATCAACTGTATGGCTGAAGAAGTTACACTCACCAGCTGCTAATTAAATATTACCCAGGAAAGGTCTTTCTCTCCATTTGTGGGATTCTGCAGCTATCTGACTCTAATCCACTTTTCTAACCCAGTGATTCTAAAAGTGAACCACGGACTGAAATGGCCTCAATAGTGTAAGTGTTCAGTCCTTACCTCAGATCTACCAAATTAGAATCTCCAAGGAGGCAGCTCAGGCACTGCCAGGTACTTCTTAAATGCACTGAAATTTGAGAGCCAACTGCTCTAATCCAAATCTTTTGTTCTCTCTAACTACCTCTGTGTTCTGGTCACACTGTGGTAATAGAAAGCAGGTAGGTAAATTCTGCTCTTTTTGCCTAGAAAAGTACTTGCAGATGGGGTGTGAGCTGAAAATAGATTCCCTATTGTGCACAAATATGAAGACCAGGGCACTTACAGCATAATGCCATTAAACAACATCCCACTCCCTGCTCATGTCGTGCAAGTAACCATTTCACACCCTCTAGGTGTAGGCTCCCTGCATACAGTCTCAGAGTAGCTGGAAGATGAAAAAATGACATTGAGGTCATTGAGGTGATTGCATGCAATTAAAAGTACTCACTCAAGAGAGAAAAGGGCCACAGAGAAAGAGTTCCCCAGTTGCTAATGAGATCCTTTTGGAGTGTGATATAGACTGCAGCAACCAGAATCACAGAGCACAACCAAACCTGGGCTCCCATTTGTAAGCATAGGCCAGGTCATGGCCACACGGCCACCACCAGCTGAGATAATGCCTTCGTTAGTTCACTGGAGTCACCATCTGCCCTGGCAATAGTGTGCCCACTCCATACTGCTGATGGTCACTGAGCAGGGCTGTGAGATTGGCCAGCAGAATCAAGGGTGGCAGATAATAAAAACACCTTTTATTTGTTGTATTAGCACCTCCCTCAGTTTACTTGGGATCTCCTGACTATCCCCTGTGTTGATCACTGTTCCAAGTGCATAGGTACAGGCTGAGTGGATAACAGCCTGGAGACAGTCTCTCGCACACTGCTAGCCAAGGGGCCTCAGGGCCAGCGTTCACTGAGCACCCACCATGTGGAGAACCAGAAACAAGCACTCAGGGAGGAAAGGTGGAGAAGCGAAGCAAGGATCAAAGTCACATAGATGCTTGGTCTCTGTCCCCCAGAAAACCATGGTCCAACCAAGAAGATGTACCCAGCTCATAGAGGGAGACAAGCCACTACTAGCCATTGTTCACAAGAGGGGTGGGTTTTAAGAGCAGAGAGCAATACAGACCAGAGAAATCAAGTCACTACTACAGTGTCACAGAGCAAGTTAGTGTCGGAGCCTGAATTAGAATCTGGATCTCAAGTTTCTTGTTCAGAGTTCTTTCCTCTATGCCACAAAGCTTATAGCATTCACAGCCCAGATTGAACTGGTCCCAGGGAATCCTCTGCTCCAACTCAAGGCATCCAAGGTTTCCTCTGAGTTCCCCTGTGCCATTCTTCTCTTAGGGAAGGCCCTCCTTTCTTTACATTTTTGTTTAAGATCTTCTCACTCAACAATGTCTCAGCCTACAAATCAAATAGGGAATCTTAGAAATGGGTTAGCCTTGTACCGTGTTGAGTTGTCTTTTGTTAAAACAAGAGAGGTAAACCTTTATCCTTCTCACTCCCACTGAGTCATCTAATGCTGCTGTTCCCAGGGAGAGATTTTAATCTTGGGAAAAGAAAAAAAATAAATAAATAAATCCTGGAGAAGACTGAGAATAGTCAGCCACTAGGGTGTCCAGCAGATGAGAAAATAAGCGCTTCTGACGAAAGGAAATCTGAGCAACACCTTACAGCATCCACTACCCCAGCTTCACTACTCCACACAGGTCTTTCCTGACAGCTCGGCCCTCCCACTCCCTCACTCCCATCCCTTCTCTCCTGCTCTCCAAGGTCCAATCTGGGCCACTCACCCTGCTCCGATGGTCTTTCCCCACATCTCCACTTCCCCTTCTGCAAACGTGAACATATCCAGCGACTTGATAGGTCCACAACATGAACAAATTAATTAACATGATACAGTTGCCACTTTTCAGGGTATCTTAGCTCTGTTTTGTCAGGCCATTTTTAAAAACCAGAATCTCTCCTCCACTGAAGCAAAAGCCTCTGGGGAATTGGTCCTGGTTCTTCTCCTTCTTTTTCTATCTTGCCCCTCTTAGCCTAGTTGGGGCTGAGCTCAAAGCTCATACATGACCCACAGTCCCAGGATTAGTCTCCACCTCTATTTCCTTTGCGTCCAGAAGGAGCATGCAGCACCAGGCTCTGCACAGAACACTTGCCCGAGCAACAGCAGCTATTGAAGTGTCTTGGGCCCCCACACCAGCTGAGGGTCTTCCACTACCACTGGACCTCTGTGGTCCAGCCTTCTGCCAGGTGCTAGCCCAGGCAACTAACCACAGCTGACAGAGTCTGAGGGCCCAGAAAAGAGGCTTTTTGTTGAATACCCAGGACATGCTGATAGAGTGCTGACTGCAACTCCATCTAAGGAACGGTAAAATCTCAAGTTCTCTGTCCTGCACCCCAGCAACCAAGGTCCCTCGTCCGACCAAATAACTCTGTCCTCAAGTGCTCATCTTCGTTTAACTGGACACTTATTTTACCCTCAACTCCACTCATCTGCTGAAGAGTGACACTTCACTGACCCTTAGATAAGCAGAGAAAATTCCAGGTGAAGTTTCAGGCCAATATCAGAGACCAAGAGGCCAGATTCCCCCAACTCCTCAGAAATCTCTTTGTGGATTCCCACCTTCTTACCTGTTTTCAGTAGCATTGATAGTCCTTGAGCTGGGCCTCCAGACACAGTTCCTGACCTGAGGGAGGGTCTAAGAAGACAGAACAGATGTGGTGGGGTCACTATAGGAAGAGAACACTACATCAGTCAGACAGTCTGATGCTGGTTCTTCTCAGTCCCAGGTCTCTTCAGGACTCTATGAATTATTAGGACAAATTTTCTTACAAGGCTGAGCCTTGATTTCTTTATAGAGGGAGAGAATAATGACCTATCAGATTCACTGTAAAACTAAACAAGAGTGTACATGCCAGGCCCTTCACACACAGCCCAGCACACAGTAGGTATATATATATTAATAACCTACCTTCCTGTATGAAAGTTGTACATAAATTATGGTAATTTCTTCTCACTTGGATGTAGGATTTTACTAACTGCAAACCAGAGCCTTTGCTGACTTGCTCTGTGTCCGTGAGAGAGTAGATTAACCTCCAAACGCCTCAGGTTCCTCATCTGTGGACAGTAATTGCTGTCCCTCCAGCTACCCAACTCCAGTTATCATTGAAAGCAAAGCACTAGGCACGTTTCAGAATGTCTGGGAGCTGGCTGGGAGATGGTTTCCAGAGAGGTGCAGGGTGGGGTTCTATTATGACCACTGGGATTGAAAAGACAGCTCTATTTTCTACTCTGTCTTTCTATTAAATTGAACTTCAGCCCTGGAAATTAATATCCCCACTGCATTTTAGTGAGGTGGCTCTATTTTTACAAGCGCCACAGAATCAAGCCCTAATCTGTTATGCTGTGACCTTTTGCTAGGCTCTGCATCGGGGAATCATAATTCAGGGCCAGCCTCAGCTATGGAAACCTCTATAGGCCTTTTATGACATGAGTGCTATTGAATATTCTATAAAATCTCTTTGGAAAACTGGCCCACATTTCTTTATAATCTCCCCAGACTGTTTCTGAAGTCTCTCTATAGATTTTTTACTCTAAAAATCCATAGTGATTCTTAATAAGGATCCAGACCTCTCGTAAGGGATTGTGGAGAGGATAAGACTGGATTGGGCCCCCAGGGGAGGCTGAGGTGGGGCAACAGAAGCTGTTCTTTCCTGTGAAGCCCCTGGATGAGAACTCTGAGCCGAGGAGCCTGTCAGCAGGATGCGATCATTTCCAGTAGGTGGGGATGAAGGAATGAATTTAGAGTTAAGCCATACCAACCCTATTGCTCCACAGGAATTCCATGTTTTCCTACCATTGGGAAGGAGAAGGTCAGCATACAGGCCCCAAAGCCTGTTGGCCTACTCAGATACCTCAACTACCTCTGTCTCTTGATTGACCACCTGGATCAGGTATGAAGTATCGCATTACTAGGCATGACATCTGACTTCCTGAACATTCACTAGGCACTAGATAAACTCCTTCTGGATATAAACTTGACCAATGAGAAGTGGAACCAGAAGAGAACTAGGAAGATAAACGCTCTTTGCTTCAGAATGTGTTTCGTTCCTTGTCAGTCTTCTGAACAAGTCCAGCCTGCCAGGTGACCACACCTATTGAGGGCCTGCATGTCTCTGCAATGCTGAACACATACCTCTGGCCAGCAGGCTAGCAGGTAGTATTGCGTTACTTGGCAATGTGTGTTATTTCCCCTCTCTACCTTTACCT
Source organism: Tupaia belangeri chinensis (assembly GCF_000334495.1). Classification (NCBI taxonomy): domain Eukaryota; kingdom Metazoa; phylum Chordata; class Mammalia; order Scandentia; family Tupaiidae; genus Tupaia; species Tupaia belangeri. Next base: position 3,318,560 of record NW_006204812.1, read on the forward strand.
TTATTATCTAGGGCTTGAACCTCCCAAGTAAATGATTAGTGCTTTAATTTTTGCCATGGTGCCACTTTTAAAAATACCTGAGCTAAAGATGGTGTGGATTTGCCAAAAGTAAAGATTACCTAAGTCATCAGTAGGACCCATCAAAGGCAGACGTGCCTCAGGAACAGCACCTCTAAGTAACATATCTCCATGCTACAACACTCACCTTCCATCTTTCCCTAGCACAGTGCTTAGAGCTTTCTAGGGATTCCCTATGGAACTAAAGATACCCCCATTGAATTGAGTATATTAGAATCATAAATAAATCTGAACTCTCTCCCCAAAATGTTTTTCTACTCAACAGAATGAGTTCTGAGTTTCTGCTAACACTGTATCTAGGAGTAACTGCACTTTTGAGAAACCCTGTAAAGAGTAAGCATTATATACTCACCCTTCAAACTTGTACGATTTCCGCAATGCTTTCATAGGCTAAAGCTCACCTGGATCTCATAGGAAGGGTTCAGAATAAACAAGGTAGATAGCATTTCCATGTAATGGAACTGAACACACAAGGAAGCTAAGACTTATGGAAGTGACATGATTTGCCCAAGCTCACCCAAAGTCCAGGCCCTTTATTGTGGCACAAATTTAGCTGTAACAGAATTGGCCCCAGGGAGCAGTTCATTGCTACATGCCCGTAAGTACTAATCACACAGCATGAACAGACCATCCTTTACCAACTGGCATGTGCCTTCTAACCAAGACCAGAGTTGTAGCTATGTCCTCAGGTGATGACAAAAACAGTTTTCAGGGGCCAAAGGGCTTCCGGCTATGACGCCGTTGATGCCAGGCAGGATGGTACCATCACATTAGTTGGGACCCAGGCTATATTACTGCTGACTTCATGAGATATCAGTGACTTCATCCCCAGAAACAGCTGCAGGAGTCCAATACCTTCCTTTTAGAGATTATTCAAGAGAATCACCAAGTCAGAGAAGGAAGGGGAAGATGAAAAGGAAGCGGTGGCACATTCAGGAGCTTGCTGAACTGCAGAGCCAGAAGACACAGGCCGACTGGTTCAAATCCCTGCCTGACCTGGTTGGCCTGGAACATGCTAGGTATATGCATGCATGCTTGCACTCAAGATCATGATGAGTGGAGAATGGGGAAAAGAGGATTGTGGAGTGAGAAGACTCAGTCAAGAGGGATCTCCCTCCCTCTCTCTGTCCCTCATGTATGTACTTGTACTCTATAACATGGGGGTGTTGTCTCTTCCTCTCTCTCTTCCTAATGCATGTGCACGCATGCTCTAACATGAATTTTTTATAAACGAAGTATAACAAGGCCAAGCAAATGTTACACAGAATCCATTCCCCAAGAAAAGCCTCGGGGATGGGTGCAAATGACGGTAAGCTTCCTGGAAGAATGCAGTCTGAACCTAATAAGATTAGAAGAGGGAGGAGAGGAATCACAATAACTGGGGTGTCGCTTGAATACATATCCATATTATCATGATATCAGATTAGCACGCAAGTCTATGAGATATAATTACAACCATTTTACAAAGAAAAATAAATGTTACTTAGACACGTAT
>NW_006204812.1:3320144-3352080 GCF_000334495.1 Tupaia belangeri chinensis
ATTCCTGACTTCTGTCTTGCCATTTGGAACCCAGGGAAGGAGGATGGAGACAATGAAAGTCAGAAGGGGTAGAGGGTAAAAAACGAGAAGCAGCAGCCAGCCCAGATGGACTGAAGGAGGAGAAAAACATGCCACCTAAGGCAGAGCCTGTCTCTCTGCCAATGCTAGGCAGGGATTAGAACTTGGGAACTAAGTCCCTCAGTGAGCAACAGCCCTTTTCACTCCCTTGGCATCTCCAAATTCATCTCACCTTCTTCCCAGCATGGTCTCTGATCCTGGTCTTCCAAGAAGCAGCATGGTCAGGATGGACAGCAGGACAAGACTCAGATCAGAACTTTCAGTCCCCGAAACAGGCACTTTGGTTAGGCAAGCACTGGGTGTGCCCTGTTTCCCTGTAGTCTGCTGTCACAAGCATGGGTCACAGGTGCAGAAGGAGGCAATGGTCCTTCTGCTTATTCCTACACTACTCTGCCCAAAGGTCCAATAGCGCTTAGAGTGTCCGCATATGGGTTAGTGCTTATCGGACTTCACTGAACTATTTTTCCAAGTTTTTAACTTAACAAGCAGTGGTCCCTTACTAGATGCCAGATCTTGAGGATAGAATAATAAAAAGTACATTGTTCTTGCCTTCAAAGGAATCACAGTCCAGAGGGAAGAGAGACCTAAAGATAAGGTGACATTAGGACAAGAACAGTGAACAGCTACTCAAAAGAGAGTAACTAGCTCTCTCTGGAAAAGTTGGGGCAGACTTGACAGTTGGCATTTGAACTTGAACCAGTGGACAGACAGGCATTTGCTGCAGTTGCAAGAATGTCAGAAGGACAGAGTTTGTACAAATGCACATAAAGCAGGAGGAATCAGGAACAACAGAGGCGTCTAGGAACTGAGACGACAGGATGAGGTGGGAAGGGAATAGCGGGGGAAAGGCCAGGGCCAGGGCAACGAGCAAGTCTCACCTTTTCCTCAGAAACAGGGCTGGTGTCCTTTGCAGTTCTATCCTTCCAGGATCAGACCCAAGACTAAAGATCTGGGAGTGCCCCACATACACACACACACATGCACACACACACACACACACACACACACACACGGAGGCAGACAGATCACTTGAAGTTCCCCACAGAAAAACTAACGCTGAGTAAAAAAAATCATTGCTGAAGACCCCTTCATTAGAAGGAGATTGTCTTCAAAAAAATAAAGCTCAGAGGCAGGATGGAAAAGCCCCCTTACTGGTCCTGTTGCTGCAGCCTCACATGGTTACACAAGCCCAGGTTGCCTATCATCAGCCATCAAGGCCATTTTCCAACCTTAATAGAGAAAAGAGGCAGCTGTCTGCCTTATACTTCTGCCTGACCCAGAAGAAAGGAAAGACAGACAGACAGACAGGTAATTAAAGCTAGAGCTCTGTAGCAAATACAGACGGAGGTGCAAAAGGAAGCTGGGCAGTGAGACGTGAAAACACACAGCAGGAAACAAAGTGAGACAGACAGGCCAACTAGTGACGCCTTGACCAAACAAAGACAAGGAGCCAGACTGAGGGATGGATGGCTATTTTAAGTAATGAATAAATTCAGGACCAAAGATAATTATGAAAAAAAAAATCATCCTGCCCCAGTTTTGACCACCAAACAAAGAAAGGGGGTAAGAAGCACAAGGAAGTTCTCCAAGCGATGCCATGCCAGCCAGTACTGAATACTCTCTCTACCCCACATTTTCATGAGGCCAGAAGTGATGTTTGGCTCTGGAACCAATTCCTTGCCAAATACTAAGTGCTCAAATATTACCTACACCTCCTGGACTTACAAATGTATGCAGGAAGTTAACTAGGGCTAGAGAGTATCTCAGACATTCCTCCTGTTGGGGAGTGTCAACTTCGACATAACAGGAAATGAGCAAAGCTCTCAACAGAGCAATGGTGCTCATTCAGGAACAGGAACTGCAATGAGGAATGCACTTGCCATAGTAAACTTGCCATATTCAAGGAAGTAAGGGAATACAAAGCTTTCTTTGTTGTTCTTGTTGTTTAAGAGAGATTTTTGCAATAGGGTACATGCATATACTCACAAAAGAGACAGAGAGAGATAGAAAGTGAGAAATCAACTCCCAGAGGGGATGGCCACCCCACAATCCTTTCTCCTCCATTTTCCTCTCAGGATTCTGGGCGCACACACATGCGCCTTGTGTGAATTTTGAGCCACTGGGTCTGGAACTCAAACTGGTCGAGTATGTGGGAGTCCAGAAACATAACTATTCCACCATCTACTGGTCCCGAAAAGATTTTTTTTAAAGAAGAGAGATGAGCCCACAGGCATGAGTTAAGGTGCTAGACTTCCACATGGTAGACTGCAATTTAACTCCCAGACCTGGCAGCTTGAAACATGCTGAGTGCATGTGTGTGCATGCTCAAAATCCCAGTAAGAGAATAAAGGATGAAGGAGAAAGGACTGTGCCATTGCCATTCCCCCACGGGAGCTGATTCCTCACTTTCCCTCTTTCTGTCTCTCTCAGTGAACACATGCAACCTGTAGCAAAAAAAAAAAAAAAGTTATTTTGGAACAATTATCCTTAGTTCTGAAGGTCAATAACAAAGAAGATGTCAGATCTAGACTGAACAGACAGTTTCTTGGCAAATATCCCCACAGAAGAAGCAGTCCTTGGGAAAGGTTCAATGACTGTGGTTCTACCAGAGTGTGTGTGTGGCAGTCTTGCTCTCAGGTATACTTGCATGCAAAAATCATCCACCCCTACCCTACTATGGCCTGTCCCAGCTTCACTTAGTCAGGGATTAACACAAGTTGACATAAGTGACTCCATTTTGATTCTGACAACTTTCACAAGAGACAGAAGAGAACTAGGACCCAACAGAAGGCTCTAGTTACCTTGGAAATAGAAGAAGGTACACACTTGCTTTTTTTTAACCATCTGTCAGCAATTTCAGTTTAGCTCATTAGTATGACTGGTTCCAACTTCTTCCATACAAGCCCTTCTCCCTAGTTTTCTTTCTTCAAAAGTCTATGTTCTTTACTAACCTCCTATCCAGGAGCTCAACTCTGCACACTCTCTGCCTCAGACTTACCTGGTGCTAAGCCTTAGCCATTCTTTCTGTCACTATTTCCATGATGGGTCCTCTCATTTCAGGAGCTCCTTGGATGCACAAGTAGCTAAAACCCAAGAGCTCCTGAATCCCCTTATTCTTCCCTGAAGATACAATGATTAGAAGAAAGCAAAAAATAAATACAGGAAGGCAGAAGGAAGACCAGAAAGGGCAAATGAAACTTCTACAACTTTTACTAACAAACACATATTGCCTCCACCAAGTGATAGACACATTTAAATGCATTGTCTTTTGTTGACTCAGTGTAATTCTAAAAAAAAAAAAAAAAAAAAAAAAAATTCATTCCACTTGGAATGCAGATGGAAACCCAGAGACATTAAAAAGGCCTCCAAATCTAAAATTAGTCATCAAAGAACCCTTACACTGTACTATAAAGGAGTACCACCTTCATGTCATTCCCTCTGAACTTAAAATTACATTTTACAGTAAAGATACCATGTGTGTTTTTCCTGATCCCAAGGTTAATCACTTTAAGTCCACAGACAGGGGTATCACTAAAAGGGACAACACTGAGGAGGAAGAGCCAACAGGGATACTTTAGGATAGATGCTGACTGGTGTGGTTCATGCTAGAAGGTATTGCTGTATTACAGCCTTATAAGAAAAAGGATATTCCTAAAGCCCAAGAGAATTTAGAGCCAGGCAGAGGTCAAGTAGATTCATAGCTCCATTTTGCAGACAGGAAAACTGAGGTTCAAGAAGACTGTAAAACTAGAAATAGAGTCAAAGTCTCAAAGCCCACAGTGTCTACTTCTTTCTTAAAGATGAGCTAAAACGGTATCCTGGCTGTTGTTTTAGAAAACAAAAACGTTTCAGAAAGTATGTGCATGGCCAATCAAGCGCACTTCTGTGATCTGGAACACACTTTTACAGGGCAGTTTCAGTGTCAAGGACATGGCCGAGGCAAGGTGTCCCAGCGCCTGTAGAAGAGGGGGACAGAAACCAGTTGTGCAGGAGGCAGGCAGCTGCCCTGACGCTCAGAGCTAATGCAGCCAGCAGCAGTTCTGCCTGCCTAAGATCCGGCCTCCCATCTCTGGAGACCTAAAGAACTAAAAATCACGTATGGCCAGAGGCAGAGAAATCACCCAGCAAGCCTTGGGCATGCTACCGGATTTGGGCAGTTCCTCTGCTGAATTTTAATGAAGTAATTAAGAGCTAGATAATAGAGATGGGGCTCTGCAGAGCAACACTCATGGACCTAACCTCTTTGATATGTTCCTGCATCAGGAAGCAACTCTATCACTAGATGGTTTCATTACTATTCCGGCCAGCTCTCTGGCTCTTAAAGTGATCTATGCCAAAGTTTGTTAGTCTTTTAAATTACCTGCTGAAGCTGCCTGGAAAAAAAAGAAAGAAAGAAAAAGAAAAAGAAAGAAAGAACAGCCACATTCTGGGGAAAGAGCAATGTCACAGAAAGTGCTGGAGAGATAAGCCTGTTAGGCCTGCTCCTATTTCTTTCTCAAAAAATACCATATCATATTGTACCCCTTAAATACATACAATTATTATTTGTCATTTGAAAAGACAGAAAGAATTCATCTTTAAAACGTATTCTGGGTAAGGCCACCAGTGGCAAGAGGTTTAGGTGCTGGATTCCCACATGACCGACCATGGTTTGAGTCCCAGACCCAGAGGCTTGAAGATCACACCAGGCTCATGTGCAGTATATGAGGTCTCCAAGAGATAACGGAGGAGAAGGGATTGTGGCATGGCTATCACTCCTGGGGAGTGATTTCTCATTTTCCTTCTCTCTGTCCCTCTGTCTCTCTCCAGTGAGCACACAGACCATATGACAAAGAAAAAAAAAAAGTTGATTGGGTTATAAATAAGAAGCAATTATAGTATCACTTAGTGCCTGCAGCTCTGGGGATTTGGAATTGGGCAGAAAAGGCTCAAGGCATGGCAGCTCGGAAGAAGAAGAAGCCTGTTTTTCCCTGGGATGCCTTTCTATGAGTGGACCTTCTGGCAGATACCTTGACTTCTGGATGACCCAATGGGCCATCCCTGGCCCAGATTAGAAATAAAGAAACACAATGCTTGGGGCCCATGAGCTTCATTCAGAGAACCCTAATCCTCTACCCCAAACCACCCAATATTCCTTGTCTTTGCTGCCTGCCTATAGCCATTAGAAAGTAGCCCAGCTGTTTTGCAACACTAAGCCTTTATTAATTGCAATCGGCCTTTTCCTGGAAACAGAACCATTGAAATGTTCAATCCTTTGGAGGGCCTGGGTAGAGAAACAGAATGGGGCAATGTCCATTTAGACATAAGGATGGTTGCTTAAGGAAATGGCAGGAAGCAGTCTCCAGAGGCTCACCTCCCTGGGAAGTCCCAAGGCATCATTTTACCTTCCAAGGGCACAGAGTCACCACAACCAGCACTCTTACAGCCATGTGTTCCCTGTCCCCCAGGGTCAGGGAACAGAGGCCTGCTTTCCTTTTGGCTCATCTACTATAGTCTCCTGTTCTCTTCGCCTCCCTATTTTTCAAGCCCACTTGAAACTTCATCTTATTCAGGAAATCTTCCTCATATAATCATAGAAGCTTAGAATTAGGACTTCAGAATTCAATCTGTCCCTATTCTCTATCTCTCTCCTATTTTATCACTTTAAAGAATCCTTATAAAGAAGATCCAGTTTCTTTTTGAACACTACCAAGGACAGGAAGCTTACTATTTCACAAATTCAGTGTCATGACGATATTTCTTGCTGTAATAACACACTTCTACTGAGAATTCTGTTTGCTGACTTACTTAAATGCATTAAAAATAGCTGTCTGGTGTGGCAACAAGAGGCTAGCATGAAGGAGCCTCATGGTGATAATACAGTTCTTTGTCTTGACTGACGATAGTCATTACATGAAACTGTGCGTGGATCCCCGCCCCACCACAACACACACACACATGTGTGCACACATGTGCGCGTGCACACACACACACAGAGTGCATACAAAACAAGCTATGTGGATCAAAATGATGTCAATTTCCTGGCATATGCAAGAGACTTCCCTATATATTGGGTCATTGGGCAAGTCATGACACATTTTTGCATAGAAAAATATATCATGACTTTTCCAAAGGCCCAGTATTTATTTGTTACTTCTTGTAAGTCTATGGTTACTTCAAAATAAGAAAATTTTAAAAGTAGTAAAGATTACTGAGTGCCAGGCACTGTTTAAATATATTTTAGGTATTAACTCACTTGACTCTGACAACCACTGCAGATACCCTATTCTCTACATGGAAAAACCTAAGCACAGAGAGATTAAGTCACAACCCAAGATCACACAGCTAATAGGTGCTAGAGCTGTGACCAGAACACAGGCTGTTCGTGCCAGGGCATACCTGCTGACCACCACTTTGCCTTACAATGCTGTATCTGGCAGGAGGAAGATGAAGTAAACTTCATCTGCCTTAATATACTATATGGACAATCCTCAATTTCCTATGGTTCAATTTATGCCTTTTCAGCTTTGGATGGTGTGGAAATAATATGCATTCAGTAGAAACTGTACTTCAAATTTTGATCTTTCCCCGAGCCAGTGATACATAGGTCAACACCCTCACCGTGCCAGGCAATAGCAGTGAGTCATTCTATTCCTTGCTTTGGTGCAGTATTCCAAAACCACATGAGATATACAATATTCTATTACAAAATAAGCTTTGTGTCAGATGATTTTTGCCCTACTGTGATTTAAGCTTTCTGAGCATATTTAAGGTCAACTAATCTAAGTGTTCTGAGTACATTTAAGGTAGGCTTGGCTAAACTATGATGCTCAGTAGTTTAGGTGTATGAAATGCATTTTTGACTGAACAGTATTTTTAACTTACAGAGGGTTTGTCAGGACATAACCATGCAGTAAGTCAAAGAGCATCTGTATTAGTCATTATAACCATTATATTAACAGCTAATACCTATACAGAATTCTGTTACTCAGAGGGCTTTCACATACTCTTAAATTATGTGAGCGTCATGACAACTCTGTAAGGCAAGTTTTTATTTCCTCAATTCCCAAATGAGAACACCAATCTTTGAGCCTTTAGGCCCCATATTTTGGGCCCAGATCACCTGCTATTCCCTGTCTTTGCTGTCTGCCTGCAGCCATTAGAAAGTAGCCCAGCTGTTTTACAACACTAAGCCTTTATTAATTGCAATCGGCCTTTCCCTGGAAACAGAACCATTGAAACGTTCAATCCTTTGGAGGGCCTGGGTAGAGAAACAGAATGGGGCAATGTCCATTTAGACATAAGGATGGTTGCTTAAGGAAATGGCAGGAAGCAGTCTCCAGAGGCTCACCTCCCTGGGAAGTCCCAAGGCATCATTTTACCTTCCAAGGGCACAGAGTCACCACAACCAGCACTCTTACAGCCATGTGTTCCCTGAGGCCCCCAGCTTGTATGATTCATTGCCTACTCTCAGTCTCATCCCAAACAAAGAAGAAAAGGAGTGACAGAAGCAGATGAGCAAGTTTCATCCTAACAAGGGAGGATTTAGAAAACCTCTTTAGGGGGGATAAGGGTGCAGAGTTAAAGGGAACACACAGAACTTCGTACCAATAAGTAGTGACGGCCTAACACAGCACTTGATATTTTATCATTACCAATCCATTCCTCTGCAAGAGAAGACATGTTCAACTCCTAGAATCCCCAAGTATCTCAGAGAGGGTTATTTTCCACATCTGTGTCGAATCTGGTTAATGGGCGTTAGCTGCCAGTCAGCCTTTGCTGGGATTAACTATCACAGTGGTGCCTAATATTATTGGGGTTGGGGAGAGGAGAAGGGACTGTGAAAGGAGTGGAGAATGGAGTATGAGCAGAGGAAGGAGCAGGGCCTTTAATTATATAGTCAAGAGTAGTTTCTATTCTTCATCGCAAAAGGATGACAGTCTGCAAACCAGAAGGAGGGCCCTCAGAAGAAGTGACCATGTTGGCATCCAGTCTACAATTGTGAGAAATAAATTTCTGTTGTTTAATTTGCACAGTCCATGATATTCCAGTATAGGATTCTAGACAGACTGACAGCAGAAAATGATATGTTCTAGGTATATTCTTTATCCTCAAAGAACAAAAGCTACAACATTGTTCATTGGGTCAGGACATTTCTAAAAGTCCTCTTGGAGTTGGCCTTGCCCTGGGTGGGCTAGGCTTGTCCTCACAGCCTCTTCTCTTAGTTGCATCTTAGATTCTCCTACGAAAAGCCCTATTTCTATAAATTAGCCCTCTTTGGCCAGTCTTTGTTTCAATTCATTTCAGTGACATCTAGCATATATTTATGAACCAACTACTCTGAACAGGATACCATGTTGGTTGTTGGGGCAGAAAGGGAAGAAATCATGCTGATCTAGCATCCTCTGCTCTCCCAGGGAAAAGACAGTAAAGCATTCTAGTCCAGAAGAAGTCTGAGTCCCTCTCCCCAAGAGCCTTGCATCAGAGTCTGTAGCCAGCCTGTAGCTGACCAATACTAATGGGACACAGAGTCCACTGATAGGCAATATGAAAGCCACACCCAGATCAATAAGGCATATAATCCTCCTCTAAAGAGATGTACTCCAAAGTCACCTGGCAAAGCTCATGAATATACCATTCTGTTATAGGAAAGAAGAAAAGAGTTAAGATCAATAATCCATCTTGCCAGTCAGTAATAACTAATTTACTGCTTGAGACAAGTCCCCCAAACCTCAGATGCCCCTGAAAAAGCAGGGCCTCTGAGACCCAAGACAGGAGACAGAATCAATTGGCCAATCAGTTACACTTCCCTTCCATTGTGGCCTAGCACAACAATGGCCCATTGTAACCAGGAAGCAGCTGTGGACACAAAGGGAAACATCTTTCATTGTGTCTTCTTGGCTTTGTTCCAGGCCCCAGTAGAATACAAACCAAGATCTTAGACATCCTTCTTGCAGGAATAAAGTGAATTAGCTTTATAGAAAACCTAGCAACCAGAAAAAGTTGGGTAATAGGATCAAATAGCTTGGGGCCAGACCTCCATATCTATCCTCCTCCAAGGTCCTCAGGAACATCTAGAATCACCCAGTTTTCATGATCAAAGCTTTATATTCTTAAATGTCATTTTCTGAGGGGCTTGGTATGTGCCAGACACCATGCAAAATATCCTATTTTGATATTCTCTTCTGAAAGATGCCCTGTGAGATAAGCATCGACACTACTTTACAAATGGGGTTCAAAGAGATGGAATAATTGTTAGACTCAATTCTAAGGTCTTGAGCAACAAGGTTGGGATCACCAACACTACCTCCTGCCTTATCATTCCCATCTCTGTGCAGATGGCTCCAGGGCCATATAGTTGGCCACCATATAAGGGCAGGGAAGGAGAAGAGTGAGTGTTCACAGTAGAATCAGAGCCTGTCCAACAGAGAAGGATGCCACAGTGCTTGAGAAACTAGTGAGTTCAGCACGCACTGCAACAGGCAGTTGTTCCCACCCCCCTATTCCTCAACCTACTCCACCTTCCAGGTCACGCAGTATCTCGTATCTGGAGTTACTGGGTCCATTGACATGCCCCATAAAGCATTAGGCCTAGCGGGATCTGGAGGGATGGAGCATATGAGAATCTCCTCATAGGATGATCTAGCTAACATTTTAATGATCCTCAAGTCAGGAATTCCAAAATGACCAGACCCCTGCATACACAAGGCTGCCTCTTGTTAGAATCCATCCATCAGCAGGTGTTATCTATCATCTAGGTGATGAAGACATAGCAGCTTGAACCATAGTCTCAGCCTTCACAAAGTACCCAATTTGGATGGAGAGACAAGGCTCGCACAGAGGTGAGCTAAGGATGTCATGCTGTGGACAGATAGACGAAGCAAGTAACACAGACATTCAGAGCAGCAGGAAGCCACATGAAGGAGAGAGATCACCTACAATTGCAGGCTCCTAAAAATGGCAAAACCCTAACAGGATCCCAAATGAGATATACATCTATTTAAGTAGAGAAAAGGGTCACAGAATTTTTAAGTGTGAAACACCACATAAGCATGGGTTTGGTGATAAGATTTGCAAACTAAATTTTAAGCAATGGCAGAATGGGCCATTCAATCCCACTATGAAATGATGCTGTCTTCTTAGGCTTGATATTAGTTTAAAATAAAATAAAACCATTTCCCGCTTGATTACAGTTAGAATCAGAGAAGGATTTTCGGTCTGACCTCAGTAGTGTTTAAAATAGTGGAAAAGAACAGATAAGGCATTGAATAAAATAAATGTTTCCGATCTCAATCCAGTTACTGTTGAATGCAGCAGCGGATTGGAAAGGTAGGTCGCCTCTGGCATTCTCAGCCATAAGAAATTTAACGATGGATGAAAATGGATAAAATCAAGATGCTCTGATAGAATGGAAAGGCTTCAATATCTCAGAAAATTAGGATCCTTGTAACAAATTTTACAATGGCTGGATTATAGCTAAATAGGATTTTAAGTCTATTGTAAATGAAAGAAAATCTAATTTAACTGGGCCACATCATTTTTACTGAAATGCGATAAATGCTAATTTCCTTCCTGGGCACCAGTGATTTGGCTTGTGATAGGTGTTTGTGAGGTGCTCAAGGCTGACCTGTCTCAAGCTGGCTTTTTCCAGTCCTAAGGCTGAGTCTGGAGTTCACAATTTTTCAGATTCAGCGTGGAGAGGACATTTAAAGGAGGCAATCAAAGTTCTCCCTACTTTGCTCCAGGACCTCCTTACTACCTGCCTAAGGACATTTAGCCACTTGTTAGAACCATCTCTCTTTACAACTTCAACCTGAACAGAGTGGCAAGATATTATCTCAAGCATTCAGTTTTAAGATCTCTCCCTGTTATGCCTGTCTGTGTTCTAAGCAAAGTGAAAACATCCAAAGGCAAAGTTCTCATCTACACAAAAGCCACAGGACAGAATAAGGCAAGACCATGGCAGACCGTGACCCATGGGCATGGCTGATGTACACGGTATCAGGTAGAAAGGAATGTATTTGCGTGTATTACCGAAATGTCCAAGCTTTCCAATTTTGCAAAAATATTCTCCTTTAACATCCAAATAAATTAACCGAAGTTCCTATTTCATTTTCCCACCACATTGCTTCCTTGGGAATTCAAGTATGTGGTTGTTGCTAGTCCCCAAGGCAACTGCAAACCACAGTTTACAGTAGGTTTCATAGTTAGCCAACTTCCCTGAACACTAGAGAATATCATAATTAAGAAGAAAACTAAAAATCTACGTACCCTAAAATCTACTAGCTATATCCCACAGCACATCTTTACTGACCCTTTCTCTCCTAGTCTTGGCCCTGGTGCTGAAGTCTGTCCTTGCCCGTATCAGGTCCCTCCATTGACTTGTCTTTGCCCTTTCCCCAAAATCCCTGTCTTTGAAACGATCTAATAATAAAAATCATGTTCAAACCATAGCTAACATTGACTGAGCACTTCCATGGAATGCTGTTTTAGACCCTTTATCTGCACTAATTCATTTAACCCTCCCAACAGTTATATGAGACCAGTTATATTGTTATACTCAGATTTTAACAGATGAGGATCCTAAAAATATAAACAGTCAAGCAAATTATCCCAGGCTTAGAGAGCTCATAAGTAGCAGAGGTAAGAGTTAAACCTAGGAGTCTGAATCCAAAGACTGTGGTCTCAATTACTTTCTTAGAAACTACACATCCTGACAACAATCTCTACACCCCAGGAAGAGTCCTTTTCAAAATTATTTTATTATGAGACATAGAGAGAGATTTTTGATAGGGTCAAGACAGTGTGATCCTTGGGTCCAGACTGCAAGTTATCTAGGACTAGAAGTGCACCACAGAGCCTGGTCTGCTCAAGTTGGTCTACGATCTGAACCCAGGCCTCCCATGTGGCCCCCACCTCACATACAACATCCTACCATTTGGACCATGATGCCACTGTGGCTGGGCCTTTTTAATTTTTTATTTTCCTTTATGAGACAGAGATAGGGAGAGAAAGGCTGAGAAAAGGAGAAAAGGATGGAAATAACTCTCTTTAACAGGTTCTTTCCATGCCTTGATCCTCCTACCCCAGTCTCTCAGCTAGCTAGGACTACAAGTGTGTGCAACTGCAACTGATGGAAGATTCCTTTTATTTTTAAATATAAGGCAGTTTAGTTCTCTGTGATGGTTAATTTTTATGTTTCAACTATGGTGCCCAGCTGTGTGATCAAATACTAGTTTAGATATTTCTGTGAAGGCATTTTTTAGATGCAGACCTGGAATAAGTCAGTATATAAGTACATACAATTTAAATAAAGTAAATAAGTAATTCTGTAAAATCACTAAGTTAGTACACTATGAATACATAAATCAGATTACCCTGTATCATGTGGATATGGCCCTCATCTGATCAGTTGAAAACCTTAAAAGCAAAGAATAACCTTCTCTGAAGTTAAAATAATTATCCTCAAGACTACAACATAGAAACCTTGTCTGAGTTTCCAGCCTGCTGCCCTGGAAAACTAAGACTCAGCATTGCCACATCAACTCTTACCTAGTCTACCAGTCTGCCCTAAAAACTGAGCACTTTCTAGCCCCTTAATTGCAAGAGTCAATTTCTTATACTGTCTCCCTCTTTTCCTCTGTCTCCCTCTCCCCATCCCTCCCTTCTCCTCTTACTCTGAGAGAGAAAGAAAGAGACAGTGAGAGGGTTTCTCGAGGCACACACAGCTCACTCTTGGGTAGATATCCCAGTGCCGGCTCTGAGGACTGGTCTTTTGCTTCTCTACTGTGGACACCAAGACCTCTGCATGTTTGGTAGTGCTCACCACATTTCACCTAATGGAAAACCCCTCTGGATGTGGCACAGGCCACATCACATGTAGACCAGAGCAATGCTCAGATCTCTCTCTGCTGGAAAAACTATGAACCTTCTTCCCCTTGGTGAAAGTTCCACCAGGCAAGCATGGAAAAAGATGTGGCTTTACTTCCCCTCTCGCTCTTTTCATTCTGCCCCTATTTTACCCTACCTGGAAAGGATATCTATGACATAACATTTACACATGGAGTGACATTCCAGTTAAGAAAGATTTTAAAGACTTCAAAGTCCTAAGCCGACCTCAGTGTTATGGTTCTACCCCTATTCTTCTAGAAAGTAGGTAGAAATCTTGCCTCCTTGTCCCAGAGCCTGCTGGAGCCAGGAAGCTTGGGCCTCTGGTGAGGGATATAAAAAGAATGAGAAGATAAAAGACTCCTAGATGTCCATTCAAGGATAGCACTATAAAAACCGAAAGGCAATTTAATCAGAGGAATGAATGTGTTTTACCTAGTTCTATGGAAAATCTGTATGTTTGTGATTTACTAACAGTAATAATGTTTCCTTTCTGGTAATGTCTTTATTTATATGCCCATCTAGATGTTGTAGAGCCCAATGGATTAGTGTCCCGGGGTAAGCTCAGAGTCTAGTTTGGAACAGGAAGATTGAGCTCTATATTAGTCTATGTGTATATGTGTGTGTATACATATATTTGTACATGTGTATATATTACATGTATATAGATATGCATGTGTATAGATAGATCTGCATATATACATATATATGAGAGAGCAAAGGTATGGTTTAGATTTATATCAGTCTGAGGCATGGAAATTACCATCTGGCAAGTGGAGTCTGTCTTCCCCTAAGGGATAAGATGTGCTACTCACACACTCACACATTTGCCCCACCTCCTGGATTTTGTTAGTTCGTCCTCTTTCTCCAGCTCACTCCACACCTCTCATTCTCAACTGTCCATCCCATGCCCACCACCCTCCTAATACATTCCCACTCATCCATTCTGCTCTATCCTGCTGGCCTCTGTGCTGTCCCTCAAAGAGTCAAGCAAGCTCTTTCTGCCCAAAGGTCCTGTCAGTTACTTGTTTTCTCCACCCCTCATGGTCCTTTCTCAGGTTGCTTCCTGCCCCAGTTCTGCCCGCTGCTACAATTTCTGCCTGACTGTCACCTTCTCAGTTAGGTCTTCCCTCTATAAAAGAGGATCTCCCCCTCATTCCCTTATTTTGTTTTTTGTTTTCTTTATAGGACTTTAAAAAACTGAAAGTGAAAAATAAATACGTGTATGTAAATATACACATAAATGTGTAAGTTAATTGTCCATAGAATGCCACTAGGATGAAAACTTCATAACATCAGGGTTTTGGTTGTTTTTTTTTTTCCCCTTTTGCCTAATCCTATTTTCCTGAAAATCTAGAAAAGTGCTTGGCGTATTATAGGGTACTCAATTAGATAAAGGAAAGTTTGGGGTTTTACATGATTTAATATAAAGATTCAGCTTTTTTATACTTCATATAAGGGAGTCCATATCCCTACTATTAGCTACAGGATAATCCATCACAAACCTATTGTTTTGGGGGGCTGCCTTTACCTTAGATTAAGTCCCCACACTGACATGCATTGGTTTGTGAGTTTTCTCTTTTGTTCCTGTTCCTCTTTGCTCCTCTTTGTAAAGCTGACAGTTATTCATAGGCCTAATATACGTTTTAGGAAGTTTGTTAAAATTTTCAGACTCTAGCTTGAATATTGATGGAGGATTTATAGATTAGCTTATACCTAACATTAATCATGTTCATCCATGGACATGAAGACTCCATCCACTTATCTAGACTCTTATGTCCTCCAAAAATTGTTTCAAATACAGTGCCTAAGGAACTTCTAAATTGTTTGTTAGGTTAATTTTTTGGGTATTTTATATATTTATACCTATTATCAATATCTTATTTTCTAGTAGATTATTGCTGAGCTAAAAGAAATTTATTGATTTCTATAAATTGTTCTTGTGTCTAGGAAAACATAAGCTGTCTGATCAGTGCTAAAAGTCCATCTCATATTTTAAAGAGTTTCCTAGGTAAAATACCATATCATGTACATATATTGGCAGTCGATCTCCTTCCCTTTTGATTTTTAGTCATATTACTTACACTTTAATCATTTAAACCTGCCTTCTCAAAATCAAGTACCTTCAGAATGACCTTGGGCCTTTCTGTGTGTTATAGCTGTTGTGCATAGTTTTCAGAGACTTCTTATGTGATTCCGATATGTTCTTTTACATCTGTCCTACACGAAGAAGTACTGCTCTACTTAGCACCTTGTGTGGGCTCTGCACCGGAATTTTTTTTTAAATGGTGGAAGGCATAGACTTTGCCCTTGAATCACTTAATGTCTCAGTGGGGAGACAACATATGTACTGAAAACCATCAGAATATTAAGTACTAAATTTTCTGGGAAATTATACACATCGAAGAACATTAAAATAAACGCTGTAGGAGACAATCAGAAACAAAGAACAGCTTGGTCGTGTGTAACTATTAGATCTGGTTTTTATAAAGGACAGTAAATAAAATGAAGTTCTGCATATTCCTTTGGGAAGAAGGTCTAAGCTGGTCATTTCCCCCAGTGACTATCCAATTTATTTTCCAGTCGAGTTTTCTGTGAGTAAAAAATGAACCGCATTGACAGAGGAAGTAAAAAGGGAGCAAGGACTTCTAATTGAAGTCATTTACTTCAAATTAAATAGCTGACACAGTTGTCTGAATTGAAGCCCATGACTCACTCAATCCAGCCCATATATGTGTACACATGTGTGTGTAGGAGTGTGTGTTTGTGTTTATGCTTTAAAAAGACATTATAAGATGGAACCAGCAGTTAGCGTAATGGCTATGTCACTGGACTCCCATGTAGTCGACCACGGTTCAAGTCCTAGACCCAGTGGCTTAAATTCACGCCAGGTATGTGTGCGTGCATGCCCAAGATCCTGAGAGGAGAATGGAGGAGAAGGGATTGCGGCATGGCCATCCCCCCTGCGGGGGGTGGGGGGACTTCTCGCTTTCTGTCTCTCTGTCTCTCTCTGCCTTTCTGGCAAGTGCACACGCCCTATAGCAAAAACATCTCAAAAAAAAAAAGAAAAAAGACATTATAAGGAAGTAGGACCTTCACTCTCAATAGGCTAAGCATGAGAATTCTGTCTCAAGCACAAGTTGTGAATAGAGTAGTGTTTTTATTTTCCAAGTGTATTAGGTGATTTCTATAAAAATATGCAGTATTTCTGGAAGTAGAGACATCCAAAAACTTAGCTCTATATCTATGCTCACCCAAATAACCCCCTGCCCCCAGCAAATGTATGAGATTCTAAGATTTGCACTTCCATTTTAGACCCATTACTAGTTCTATGTTTGCCTTCTTTTTTTTTAGTCTCCTTCAAAAGTATATTATCTGATTTAAATTTATATTGGAACAAGCCAGGAACAAATAAAATATTAATTTCTAGCATCTCCTAAGTGATTCTTGAAGTGTAGACTCCTGAATGGCAACACCAACATCACCAGAGACCTTGCTAAAATTGAAAAATATCAAGTTCCACCTCAGAAATACTGCATCTGAAATTCTGGTGACAGTGTCCACTACTAATCTATATTTTAATTAGCCTTCCACTGATTCTGATGCAGGCTAAAGTGAGAGAACCACTGTCCTAATAGGTGGCAAATCTAATAGTGCTGTAGGAATCATGAAGGAGGACCTAAAAAGCAGAGCAGGTAGTGCTTAAAAGCTGAACTGATGGGGTCAGCAAGTGACATAGTGGACTCCCACATGGCCAACCACTATTTGAGTCCCAGTCCTGCAACTTGAAAATCACACTGGAGACAGGTCATGCATGCCAAAATTCCCAAGACAAAAATGGAAGAACAGGGACTGCCACATGGCCATTCCCCCAGGGGGTGATTTCTCTCTGTCTCTCTCTGGCAAGCGCATGCACCCTATGTCAAAAATCTTAAGAACAAACAAAGAAAAAAGCTAGACCAACCTTGGATTAACTTATTTGGTCACCTTTTAACCCTTTGGAAAATTTTAATTTATCATGTGACTTCCACTAATTATATTATAAACAACTCCCTAAAGATCCATCAAACTATGTTGAAATGTCAGCATTTAATTGAGGCATTGGTGTAAATTGGGTTTATTTTCATTGAGCATCCTTAGCCCACATTTTTAGAATTGCAATAGGGCATCTAAAATTCTTCTGGTTACAGAAAACCTGACAATTTGGATCAGCCATTTTCTCCCTCATCAGACCTAATGCTCCTTTACTATCCTGAAGTGAAATTCAAAGATGATATAATCTTCCTGTGTATACTTTTTGGATAATAAAATGTCTTAATGGTACTATAAGTCAGAAATTTTTAAAAAGTAAATAATGATTGGGAACCAGCAGTTAGCGTAATGGCTATGTCGCTGGACTCCCATGTGGTCGACCGCAGTTCGCATCCCGGACCCGGTGGCTTAAAACTCACCCTGGGCGCATGTGCGTGCGTGCCCAAGATCCCGAGAGGAGAATGGAGGAGAAGGGATTGCGGTGTGACCATCCCCCCTGAGGAGTGATTTCTCGTTTTCTGTCTCTCTGTCTGTCTCTGTCTGTCTGGCGAGCGCACACGCCCTATAGCGAAAACCTATAAAAAAATAAGTAAATTATGATAAAATAACATGCATTTTAGTGAATGAATGCTTGGGTGTACCTCTCAAGAACACATAAAGCATAAAGTACTTCCCTATGAATGAAATCCCTAAAACAAATTGATGCATTGATAATTCATTTATTATCAGCAGCACTGCTGTCAATGATGATATTTTCCAAAATGATGGAAAATACTTGGCAAAATGATGAAAAACACATGGAAACATTCCAAACAAACAAAAAATTCCCTTACTTTACATTGTAGTAACATACCTGGAAAATCCAGTGTGTGGAAACATGGTACAAAATAAATTTTATAATTATATGTAGAATGGCGTTTTGTTCCAGGCTCAAATAATAAACATGTTTTTCATCTATCTGAATATCTAGTCATTTATTCAAAACTCATGAAACCATAGAATTGCAGATCATGTTACAGATGCCTAGCACACCTGGTTTATAGCCGGCAATGTCAGCGACCCCCTGATCACTTTGATAGCCAAAAGTGCCCCCCAAATTTCCAAAACAACCCTTAGGAAGAAGTAATACCACCAGAAATCTAGAAAACTCTGTCAGAACAGTCCTTCATTACTTACTCAACAAGCTGAATGTTTTACCAACATGGTGTTTGCTAAGCAATGGGACCAAAGAGCGTCCATTCTATAAGGGAATGTGGAATACACACAATCATCCAGAGACCATAAGGTAATAGTGCCTAAATAACACTATGCATCAAAATGCTACATGAAGCTACAAGAGCCCTTAGGATGGACACCTCACTTTTGTGGGAACTCAATGACTACATCACAGAGGGTGCTCCTTGGCACTGAAGGATGGACTGGATATAAACACAAAATAGTGATGAGCATTCCAGAAAGAGTCAGGGCTTGAAAGAAAAATAAAAGAAAGAAAGAAAC
Organism: Tupaia belangeri chinensis; assembly: GCF_000334495.1. Taxonomy (NCBI): domain Eukaryota; kingdom Metazoa; phylum Chordata; class Mammalia; order Scandentia; family Tupaiidae; genus Tupaia; species Tupaia belangeri. The sequence continues at coordinate 3,338,619 of NW_006204812.1, forward strand.
ATTGAGACATGTGTGGGAAAGATATTCCCAAAGACATTCTGTTGCTTTCTGAGTTCCTGTTGAAGGTCCCTGAAAGTCCAAAGGGCTTCTCTTTTCTTATTACCGTTGACAGGGAGGCTTCATAAAGTTATCTTTCAGACACCCAAAGTCATACACTTCACAGTTTCTATATACTTTATTCTTCATGTTCTTAAAAAAAAAAAAAAAAAAAGGCTTTACAGAGCAATCAAGTTTTTGAGGTATGTTTTGGTGGCCCATGAATCTTAAGTAGCTTAAGGATTTAAGACTCTTATTCCAGAGGCCACCTGACCCTATAGGTAAAAGACATCTAAGGCCTTTCTTCACATTTTCTCTATCACTCCTGTTCACTGGAATCTTAACACATTCCATATGCCTGCCTTTTTAAACCCCCTATGTCTAAGAGGACATAACTCTCCTTCCTCTGAGTCTCCACAGCCCCTACCTGTTCTTCACATTCGGTCACACATACATACTCATTGATGTCTGAATTCTTCACCTCATCTCCACAGGATATAGGGAGATCAAAAGGACAGAGCCCATGTGGAATCATGTCTCTCTGGGTTGACATATTTGTACTCTCATCCATATGCATTCTAACAAGTAATGTCAGCCCTCTGTCTTAGACCATGGCATACCAACATGAAAAGCTCTATCATAGGAAGCCAAATGATCTTTATATAATCCAATAAAGGAAGGAGGCAGAGGAGTTTGTGGTCCAAGGTAAACATAATGAGTGGGAATTGAAGCATGGGTTGAGAACCAGAACTCTGTCAATCTACCCAGGAACAAAATTAGCTCGTTGCTATGGGAAATAGATGCTCAGATAACATTATTTATTTCTCTACCAGACAAGAAAACTGGCTTGCCACTATCTATTGTTTAAAAGGCATCCTTTCATTTTCTATAGAATGGGGGAGACAAATAATGTGGTGATACCAGAAGGAGGGTTTGAGGGCTGCATACAGATTCTATAGATCTGCCAGGAACCTGCTGTGTTCAGGGAAATAGCACCTAACATTGAATTGGATCATCTTGATAAAGGAAGACCTTCTTCTAGGCCAGGAAAGCCATAGATAGCTAGTAAAATAAGGAGACATTGCTGTGTCTTTGTATTATTAATCTTTAAATCTCTACAAATAATTTTCTTTCTTGTCTTTTTTTTCAGGTTTTTGTCATAGAGTGTGTGTGTTTGCCAGATAGGAGAGATACAGAGAAATATAGAAAGAAGGATAGTAAAAAATCACTCCCCAGAGGGATGACCACACTACAATCCCTTCTCCTCCCAAGATTTTGGACATGTACACATGCATGCCCATCATGATGTTCAAGCAGCCGGGTCTGGTTTGAACCATGGTCAGCCATGTTGGAGTCCAGCATCTTAATCACCATACCATCTGCTGACCCCTCAAACAATTTGGTTAAGGACAGGCACTACTTCAGTTCAACAACCCAGCCTTCTCCAGCTAAAAGCCCTTCCTTACCACATCAAATGGACCATGTTATCAAGTTTCAAGCTCCTTAGGGGTAGGCATCATGTCTGGAGCTTTAGTTAAAGATCCTATAAAAGAATTGTGGCCTTAAAATAATTATTATGTATCATTCTTATTGTTTCATGATTTATCTTTAAATGAGAATATTCTTTTTTTTATTATGAAAAGCAATGCATCTTCTTTATTTTAATAAATCCAAAAGATACTGACCTATATACAGAGAGAAATATAAGTCCCCTGAAATTCCAGCTTTCAGAGATAATTAGTATTAATACTTTTTTGCTATTTCTATGTATTTCTTTGTATATATACACAAATACTCTTAAAATGGGCTCATTCTCTACATACTATTAAGCTGACTTTCTTAACATGATATATTGTGGCCATGTTTCCATGTAGGTGTGAAAATAATTACCTTATTTTTAGACAGTTTTGTGGAATCTCATCACATAGATGTAAGATAATTTATTTACTCAATCTCTATGGATCGGCATGTAGATAATTTTTACTTTTTGTTAATAAAAAGTATAAACAAAAGCTATAAACAAAAGCCTTTTACATAAATCCTTGCACATTTGTACAGTAATTTATTTAAGATTCATTTCTAGAAATAAGTCATTGCCAGTTGAAATGTTATGCACACTTTGTTCATTTATTTTAAATTTTTAATGCATTTATTTCATGAAAAAGAAAGAAACGTAGAGATAGAGGGACACTCCAACAGGGTCCTCACAATCAATCCTCCCCCTGTCTCAGCCAGCTCAGATCATAGGCACACGCACACCTCCTATCTTGTACAGGGAGGCCCTGGGATTAAAGACTGGGAATTCCCCCATATGAGTTCAATTATGTAACTGCTGCACTACCACTGGCCCCAAGCACAGTTTAAACATTGTCCAGCATTGCACAACTGTCCCCCAAAACTGGGCAGTTTGTGTTTTCACGTCGGAAGTTGAAATCCTTATTTGCTTATATAATGTCAACAGTGAATATTATCAAGACTTTAATCTTCATCAATACAATAAGTGAAAAGTTATAAACAATTGTTTTAAGTTATATCTTTGATTTATGGAGAATTTTTTCATGTACTCGTTGACTTTTTTTCCTTTGATCAATTACTTTTACATATATTTTACCCATTTTCCATCAAGTTGTTTATCTTTTTGCTATTGACTTGTAACAATTATTTGTACATTTAAATGTACATTTAAGATGTTAACTTATTGTATGCAATGTTCCAGTTTGTGCCTTGCATATAGTAGTTACACAATAAATACTGGTTCACTGAAAGAATGAATGTTATAGTTTGCCATACAGAAATTATAAACTATATAAAGTAAATACACACACACACACACACACACACACACACATACATATATATATTATATATTGCTGGTGATTTCTGGCCTCTGTGCCAAAAAATGAAGATTAAAAAGAAGTATTCTTCTCATAATATAAGTTTTTTATAAACTTAATCTCAGAACCAGCACTTAGTGTAATGGCTATGTCGCTGAACTCCCATTAGTCGACTGCGGTTCGAGTCCCGGACCCAGTGGCTTAAACTCAGGCCGGGTGCATGTGTGTGAGTGCCCAAGATCCCTAGAGGAGAATGGAGGAGAAGGGATTGCAGCATGGCAATGCTCCCCTGGGGGGTGATTTCTCACTTTCTATCTCTCTGTCTCTCTGTCTTTCTGGCAAGCACACATGTCCTATAGCAAAAACCTCTCCAAAAAAAAATCTTAATCGCTAATCCATTTGAGCTTTATTAATATGTAAAATGGCATGCTAATGCAGACCAGTTCTTCTAAGATCATTGATTGGAAATCAACATTTTCCTCACTATTAGAAGTGCTAACTCCATCACATACAAAGCTCTCACATTTTCTGTTTATGAATGTTCTCTCTTCCAGTTATCTGCCTATTCCCATGTCAGCACCACATAATTGCCATTACATCTACTTTCTGTATACTTTGATACCTGGTGGAGAATATGCTCCCAAATTCATTTTCCAAAGTATTTCTTCCCTTTATTATTCAAATCTTTCTTCAAGAGGAAAGTAAGAATCAATTTGTCAATATTTTTTAAAACTTGAAATTTGTATTAAATTAGCATTAAATGTATAGGCTCTTATAGCCAGAATTGGCATTTTCATAGAAGTCTCCCACAGTGGAAGAAACACAAATCAAAATCAACTCCCAGCATCACTTTGCATGGTTCTGAATTTATTTGTCATTTTTAGGCTAAATATAATAGTCGATTAATTACCATTAAATTATTATATCCATTTGACACCAAAGATTGAATGTTAATTATAAAACAAATTAATTCTGGATTGACATTTGTTTCAAGTGATTTGATGACAGCTTCATTAAAATATGACACTTGGTGGAAGACATGTCCCCTAATAATAAAAATATTTCTGACACACCCCGCTTCCATAGATAAAATTCCCCGCAGGAGTGGAACCATGATGGATTGACACTTTCCGGTACAGATGACGATAATAATAGTGATGACTACTGATTATAAAGAGTTTGTGCAGATTTATAGTTGGCAAAAATTTGAGTATGCTGTAACTTCCTTAATCTTTCTAGAAAAATGGGGATTATAAGAATAGAAAGTTCCAATGGTGTTACTGCCAATAAATGAATGAATGAAAATTTAAAAAAAAAAAAAGAATATTGCCAGTAACTAGGCGATATTTTTCAACTTGATAGGGTCCAATTTAGACCCACCCTGAAGTTCTTTTATAGCTCCCTGTCTAATACGCATTAAAATATTAAACAAAATAGGAGAAAAATCTCTAAAATACTAATTGAATGCAGGTGATTTCTATGCTAGAAAAGCCTATCACATAAAAATCTGTGCCTGATGTGGTTTAAAATCTTACTGAAGGGACTAGACTTGGATACAAAAATCGAGAATCCTATGACATCCCAACAGTCTTCCTGACTGCCTGTCTTTTAATCCTCAACAAACAGAGGGGAGTACATGACCAAGTGCCAGGTCACAAGGCACAGCCTTTAAGCTCTACACAGTTTTAGGAAAGGGAAGTCTAGGAGGAAAGAAAAGTCTAGGAGGCAAAAAGGTCTCAGAAAGATTCTGCAAATCAAGACACAGACATGTAGTCTTAGAAGTATTGATAGAAATAAACAAGGCAAATACGGGATCAATGGCATCTGGTTGGAGAGTAATGAAAGACAAAAACCAATATATAAGGGCCAGTAGATGGCGTAGCAGTTACATCACTGGACCCCACATGACCAACCATGGTTCAAGTCCTGGACTCAGTGGCTTGCAAATCATACCAGGTGCATGTGTGTGCATGCCCAAGATTGCAGGAGAAAAATGGAAGAGAAGGGATTACGGCATGGCCATCTCTCCTAAAAAGTCATTTCTTACTTTTCTTCTCATTGTCTCTGTCTCTCCCTCTCTCTCCAGCAAGTTCATGCACTCTAGGGCAAAAACCTCTTAAAAAAACAACTAAGAAAATGATATACAGAAAGTTATCCAATCATGGTCGACTCAAATCTCAGTAGCATAATGAAGGAACAATGATCTTGCTGATGGACAGCGTATTTCCAAGACTTGAGCTGAACAATTGGGTAAATGACCAAAATCTCCCATTCATATCTTATCTCTCTATGGCTCTTTTAACCCTCTAGTCAGACCACATTCTACAACCTTTCTCAATTCTCTTACATTAGGACCTCTAGAAATCATGGTCCATTATCAGCAAAATCCCTGATATACTCAACCCTTTCTGTGGACCTTCCTGTGCCTCCTTGTCCTAGCTAAAATCTCTGACCCACAAAGGACACTGTTCCCTTACAGCCTACTTCTCTGATGGCTCTTTACTTTTCCACACTCATCACACCTCTGGGCCTGGGAGTAATAGGTGCTTCCATGCTGACTGCCACTTCTTCCTAATCTAAAACCGAGAAAGTCAGAAACAGAGCCACTAGCGGACCAATGACTGTCTACTTCATGTTTGCAAAATCCTTATTGAGGGTGATTATCATCTTTACGTCATGGATGATGGCCAAGTTTGAAATTGATTCAAAAATCTTAAGAACACAACACCAGGCTTGAGTTTTCATTTTCTCTTGTAAATGTGGCATTTTAAACTAAGCAAAAAAGTGAATAATCATGCATGCACAAGCACAGCTCTCAGAATATATATGACATTCCCAAAACACAGGATGAAGCCTCCGAAGCCTAGTCAGTCACCCGTGGGGAAAAGCTGCCAGGGGAAGATGTAGATGGTGAGACCCTAATCACGAGATTCTTCCCAGTAGAATTTCCTGGCTATGGAAGATCAGTTCTGCTCTGTATAAAGTATTTACATATATATGCAGCCAAGGGCTTTTTTTCAAAGGTCTGTGTGTAGCAAGGGGTATTTTTCCTAGAAAAATAAATCTCTTGAGGCCATTTCACAGTGATACTTTTCATAACCAAGAAAATTCACAATAGGGAAGCGAAGAGGCAGAGGGTTCCCCTGACAATTGGCTTAACCTCCAAGGAGCCTCTGTGCCATTTACAAGGTTTGGTCCTGTCAACCATGGGCGGTGAAAAGGCTGAGGCTTTCCACCATCTTCCCAGCTCCCTGCTCCCTGCTCCCTGCTCCCTGCTCCCTGCTCCCTTGCATATCTTTGACTTCTAATACACTTCATGTGTTTGACTAAATAATAGTCAGTGTTTTTTAAGTATTCCCATAGTAAGTCTTACTTAGCCTATCACAGTACTCATTACATGCTATCTGTTTGTATGACTGTCTCATTAAGCCATGAATTCCTTGAGGGTATCTGTGTCCCAAGAACTGGGAACTCTCACAAAACTGACATCTATTCATCAAACAGAGACGTGGTTAGTTGTGTGAAAATATTTAGTTAAATACATATTGTCAAGAAGCTGTGTTTTCAATCGTTCTTAACCATGACTCCTATTCTGACAAACTAATCTTTTTGAGAAGTTTGCATAGCTTTCTTATTTTTCTTCTCTATAAAATCTTTCTCTTCAGACTTCCTTCAGACTTATGCCACACTCAATATAGTCAATGAGAAAAATTTACTTCATCATATGAAAGAGGAAAAAATTAGTTTTCTTACCCTTATATGTCTGTCATGTTCTGAAGTCTGAAAGACTGGAAATCTAGGAGTAGATATTATACTTTTCAGTCCAAAATCTGTAGAATAAGTCAGAAGGATGGGAAGTCAGACAGAACTTCTATTTTAAAGTCTTGATTCAAAATTTCTTCTTCTCCAGGAAATTTCAGTGTTCACACTTAAAGGTCTTCACTTGATCAAATGAAGTTCATTTAAAGTCAAGCAACTATAGATATAAAGCATATTTTAAAAAAAGTCTTCAGAGCAATATCTAAACTAGTATTTGACCATACAATAGGGTATGTAGTCCAGCCCAGATGACACATAAAACTTAACCATCACACCTTTATTCTGGGAATGGCATAAAGTTGTATTCTTATAATAATCAATAGGATGGTAGACAAACTGCATAAAGCAGCTGGTTTCATATTTTGAGTGGGAGCAAAAATTGACAAGCTAATTATTAGATTTACATCAAGGACCTAAGACAGCCAAAATAAGTTTTAAAAAGAATGAAGTTGTAAGACTCAAACTATCTTACATCAAGTCTTAACACAAAGTTATAAGAATGAAGACAGTGTAGTCGTAGCATACAGGTAGATATATAGACTGACTGAATAGAATACAGAGTTCAAGAATACATTGATAAATATATGCTCAATTTATTTTTAACAACAATGCCAAGGCAATTTAACCTGAAAGGACAATATTTTCAGCAAACAGTCCTGGAACAACAGGATATACATTTGGAACAAATATTAACCTTGACTCTTAACTTCACCTTATACACAATCAATAACTAGAAATGCATCATAGGCCTAAATGTAAAATCTGAAACTTCAAAGCTTACTGATGAAAATAGAAGAAAAAAATTTATAAAGTTGGGGTACACAAAAACTCCATAAATGGCATGCTAAAGTCTTGAATCATAAAGGAAAAATGATAAAAACTGGATTTCATAAAGTATATAAGATCCACTCTTTGAAAAACACCATCAAGAAAACAAAATGATAAAACATTGCAATAAACATACCTGATAAGATCTGGCACTAAGAAAAAATGATACACACACACACACACACACACACACATATATATACACACATTTGTACATGTGTGCATGTGTGTGTGTGTGTGTATGTATGACAATTCAAGAACTAGAAGACAAACAACCTAAAGTTTAAAAATGGGCAAACACTGAAAGAGACACTTAACAAAACAATATATGCAAATTGTGAACAAGCACATGAAAAGATGTCCAACGTGACTAGTAATAAGGAAAATGCAATTTACATTATAATTAGATGCTACAGCACACTAGAATGGTGGAAAGATTAACAGCACAAATGTTGTGAGGATGTGGAGCAACTGAAACGCCTTATACATTGCTCATGGGTGTTTAAATATTAAAATCGTCTCAGAAAACAGTTGGCAGTTTCTTGAAAGTTAAATAAACACCTGCCCTAGGATCCAGCAATTTCATTCCAGGTATTTACTCAAGAAAAATGGAAGCATACATAAACACAAAAGACTAGTGTAATAATATGCATAGTAACTTTATTTATAATAGTAAGAAATTAGAAATTGGGGCCACTAGGTGGTGTGGTGGTTGGGGCGGTGGACTCCCACATGGCTGACCATGGTTTGAGTCCCAGACCTGGCAGCTTGCTGTCTTACTTTCTCTTTCTCTTCTCTCTCTGTCTCTCTCTGGTCAAATTTTAAAACATAATAACAACAAATAAAATTAAATAAATGATTCTTTTAAAAATTAGAAATAACTGAAATGCCTATCAATAGGAGAATGAGTAAATTGTGATACATTTACACCATGCAATATTATTCAGTAATTTAATGGAAAAATCTGTTGCTATCTATAACATGTATGACTTTCACAGAAAAGAGACTAGACTTAAAAAATACACATCAAATTATTTCCTTCATATAAAGATTAAGAGCAGAAAAGGAAAAAAAAATGTATGATAATAAAGACCAGAATAGTGGGTACCCTTGGGTGGGCAAGAACAGTTTAGAAAGAGGCAATGAGGGAACTTTCCGGAATGAGAGGGAGGTCCCAATAGAGGTGTGTTACAGGCATGTACACTTTTCTCAAGACCCAATAAACTGCACACTCACTTTAAATGCATATATTTTATTGATATAAATCATACCTAAAATTTTAAAAAGTACTTCTTTATATCAGCAACAATTTGAATGTAATTTTTAAGTGTCCCATTTATAACAGAAAAACTATAAGTGATATGGTTACAAATAATTCTCCCCAAATTAATCTATGGAAATATTAACAAAGTATTTTGTAGAATTTAGAAAGCTAATATTAAAATTTATATTGAAAAGTAAAAGACTACAAATTATCACAATTGTAAATAAAAAGACCAAATAAAGGAACATATTCTGACAGATATGAAGACCGATTCTACAGCTACAGCTAATAGTATAATGTAATACTAGCACAGGAAAAAGCAAACAAACTAAGAAAAAGTATGCAGAATTCAGAAAGAGACCCAGCAGTATAGGAAAATATATACAGGACTGAGGTATCACAGATAGACTGCAACTATCTGATACTATCTATCAGTCTCAAATAGACTTAAAATGTAACAGAACTTTAAAACTTTCAGATGAAAAGATAGATCCATGGTCTTGAGGTAAGAAAGATTTCTTGAAGAACACACATGCTTGAACACATACATTAAAACACACACACACACATGCACACACACAGTAAAGGATAAAATTGGCTATCTGTTTATAATAGTTGTTAGTGTTTAATAAACCACCCTAAAACTTAAAGTCTTATTACACTCACAAATCTGCAATTTCAGTAAGGTTTTGTGGGGATACTTTATCTCTTCTCTACATCTGGTGCTACCTGACCAAGGGTAAAGACCCACTTTCAAGATGGCTCACTTACAGTTTTATTACTTTAAAATCAGAGACAAAGATGGCCGGATTTTAACACTGGCCAATGTGCATTTGTTATCCTCAAGTCAGTATGAGTGGTTGACTGAAGCTCAGCTAGGGCTATGGGCCAGAGGCTTTGGTTCTTCAACTCACAAAATTCTCCACAGTCTGCTTGGGCTTCTTCACAGCTTTATGACTGGATTCTAAGAGAATGAATGTATCATGAGATAACCTGGTAAAAATGAAAAGCTATTTTTGTTTCTTGACTTGAGACATTGCATAACAACACTTTTGCCAAACTCTGTTTGTCAAAGACAGTCACAAGATCCCTTCTAATTTCAAGTGTAAGAGACACAGATTCCATCTCTGGATGAGGAAGTAACAAAGTTGTAGACAAGAAGGTTGGACCGCAGATACCATTGTGGCTATCTTTGGAAAATACAATCTGCCACACTGATTAAATTAAAAGCAAAAATGTCATAGAAATTAAAAGAAGCTACAGACTAGCAGAAGCATTCGACACATGCTACTGTGAGATATATATCCACAATAAAAGTGGATATCCACTATAAAGCGTTTATAAAAATCATTATTTAAAATGTGAATAATCCAGTAAGTAGTACAGGATACCAATAGATTTTTCACAGAATAGAAAAATCAAAAGATCAATAAAATCTTGCCATCTTTGTCTTTGATTTTAAAGTAATGAAGCATTTTTGCATTGATTGAAAATAATGAAAACATTTTGCATTACTGAAGCCTGTTATGTACCATACCCTGACCCCATTCTATATCTCCCTTTCTCCCTTTTCTCAGGTAATCACTGTTTTGCATTTTGTGTTCAATGTAATTATACATAATTATACATGGTAATTTTATAGTAATTCTCTAACTGGTGCATATTTGCTTGGTTTTATTCACCTTTTTTTTTTCTTGGTTTTAATTTTTGCCATAGGGAGTGTACTCACCAGAGAGACAGATAATGAGTTAAAATGAGAAATCACCCCCAGGGGGAATAGTCATACTGCAATCCCTTCTCCTCCACTCTCTTCTCTATATTTTTGAGCATGCACATGCACTCAGCATGATTCTCAAGCCTCCAGGTCTGGGAATTGAACTACAGAGTCAGCAAGATGGGATTTCTCCTCACCTAGTGGGGTGAAATATGCTCAACCACAGTTTCGAGTTCCATTTCTCAGTAATCTAAGAAATGTAAATTACAAAATAATAGTTTAAGCACATGAGATTGGTTGAACTTGAAAAGTCTGTGTCAAGTGTTGACATGAGGTAAAATTCAACTAGAAATCCCACATACTATTTGTCAGAGTTTACAAGTTTAACTGCTTTTGAATACTCTGTGTTATCTGGTAAAACTGATGATGTGCATGACCTCTGACTCAACTTCCATTGCTGGGTATCTGTGTGGAGAAATGCTCATGTGCATGCAGTAGGAGTGGTTACAGAAGAATGTTTACTGCAACATTGTTTAGATTGGTTAAAATTTTTTTTTAAAGGGTCAGCAGGTGGTATGGTAGTTAAGGCATTAGATTCCACATGGTCAACTTTGCCGTTCAGTTCCCAGACCTGGCAGTCTGAGAATCACGCTGGGTGCATGTGCGTGCTCAAAAATATCAGGAGGAGAATGAAGAAGAAAGGACTGCAGCATGACCATTCCTCTGGGGGATGATTTCTCATTTTGTCTCTCTGGTGAGCACACACTCCCTAAACAAAAACTAAAAAGGAAAAAAAAAGGTGAAAAATTAAAAGCAAACCAAGTGTACATCCATAAGAGAATTATGATGAAATGATCATGTAAAATCACATTAAACACAAAATGCAAAACAGTGATTACCTTAGAAAAGGGAGAAGGAGGGGATAAACAACAGGATCAGGTCGTGGTACCCAGAAGCTTCAATTTCGATGCAAAATGTTTCATTACTTTAAAATCAAAGACAAAGACGGCAGGATTTTAACACTGGCCAATGTGTGTTTATTATTCTCAAGGACACATTTCTAAATGTTTGAAATACATCTTGGAGCCAGACAGTGGTGCAGTAGTAGAACACAACACTCTTCAAGGCAAAATCTCACGAGAAGGTTCCCAGTTTAAGTCGAAAGGCCTCCCCAAGTACACTAGCCACAAGTTTGCCCATGATCTGGGATTGGCTGAAGGCTGTGGGTGGACTGTGCCATCAAGACTCTATCAATGGTACTGTCTGTCTGTCTGTCTTTCAGAAGAAATAAATGAAAAATATTGAAAATCCAATTAAAATTGAAGCTGTGGTTTTGCACATCTTAAGTCCGGTTATTATATAGCAAAGCTAGACAGACTGGATCTTATAGTTAATCCTATCCACCATGGTCTGAACCTCATTTTGTAGATGTAGCAATTTATATCCAGAAAGACTAGACTTCCTAAAGTGACATGGCAATTTAGTAACATGAATGGAACAATGACAGTCTCAAGACTTCTAGATAAGCCCCTCTCCTCTACACTGTACTCTCTGGGAGGATTTTAAAACGCAATCTTGGCTGCATCTTCCTGACCCAGACAGGTGTGATAATTCTTTCCAAAATAAATTGGACAAGAAGGAAAAGAGCAACTACATGGGCTTTTATAATTAGGCACGAGGTTAGATTATAAATCTAGGTGTAATGTTGTCTAGAAGTCCACCATGAAAGATCATTGGTTTAACTTCAACATTGCCTTCGCTGAATTCTGTTTGAAGAAGAAAATACCTACAAGTATGAGACCTTCAGTTTTCAGAATGAGTTTACAATGGTCCATAACTGAGGAATTCTTGGAAAAAAGGAGAGAAGTATGTGGCAGAGGACAAGGCTGGAACTGCCATAGAATCATCTAGAATTGTGCTACAGCCCATTCATTTTACCTAAGTGCAAACTATTGATGGACCTCCTGTGGATGTGAGGATTCCAAAGAAAATGGCCGCCCATCCTACAGTCTAGGAGACTGACCAGATGTGGGCCGAAAACCAATTTACATTTCCAGAAAACATATTAAAAATTTGAAGTCTTGTAAATAATTTAAGTATCCTAATACTCATTAACTTTAATGTATTCTTCACAACTGCTTCCACGAAATACTGGTATGTTAGCTATTTTGTTTCCTTTTCTCTTTTACTTTTTTGTTTTTAGTTTAATGATGCTTTTAGTCATAATGTGAGCAACACCATTTACAATGGAATATAGCCTCCTTGGGTAACACAATAAAATTACTTGCAAAGATATTAGAAGATAAAGGCAAGCACATTTTTTAAGATCTTCCCAGTTTTCTACCTGACCAAAAACTATTAAAACCCTGGCTGGGATTCCAAGTTTGTGAAGGATGTTATCAACCCATATCAACACCTAGTACTTGATGATTACATACTACCTAGGCCTACTGATTCACAAAACAGGAAGGGAAGATTTAGAGAGCAATCCCTGTTCTGTCTAAATCACTGGGGGACCTTGGGCAAATCACAGTAGCCTCCTGAGCCCTACTCTGCATCTGTCGAATTGGCATTATGATATGGACATACCCTATGCAGGGATTTTGAAGTTTAGATAAGTATGGGGAGGTGTTTTTAAATAGTATTGGCTCTGGTTGCAAGTGTCTTGGAGACAGCAAGGGTTCTACATCCCTGTGCCACATGAAAAGGAACATGAGAAAGGGAAAAAGAAAGAAAGGTGAACTGAGGATTATTTGGATCTTTCCTCTGTGACTAAGATGCCTTCTCATGTTCTTTCTCATTGTCGTAATCCACTCTCCACCCAGGAGTTTACACGACCCTGTCGCTCACATCTGGCTCAAGACTGGGTCCCAGGTGCCATATACGTAGCTGTCTAAGGGCTTTCAATGCCAGTGGCCCAATCCCCTGCCCTCTTTATTCACTTTCACACTACTCATTTCCCTACTA
>NW_006204812.1:3352095-3370894 GCF_000334495.1 Tupaia belangeri chinensis
GATTTAACTGCTGTATAGCACATCGCATTCCCATTCTTTTCACTTTCTTTACTGACTTTAACTCAAAGGGAGGTTCTTCATAATTAGGTGGAAACAAATGTGCGGAGTTTTACTTTAAAAGCATAAGAATCTTGCAGAAGAATTTATAACTACTCTTCAATCCAACTCTGTTCAAAACTGAATTATATTTTCCTGGAGTTTCTTTTTTTAAAAAAAAGTTTTTGCCATAGGGAGTATGTGCTTGCCAGAGAAAGAGAGAGACAGTGAGAGGGAAAGTGAGAAATCGCCCCCCACCAGGAAGATGGCCACGCCACAGTTCCTTCTCCTTCACTCTCCCCCTGGGATTTTGGGCATGTATGTACATGAACCCAGTGTGATTTTCAAACTGCCAGGTCTGAAACTTGAACCATAGTCAGCCATGTGAAAGGAAGCCCAGTGCCTTAACTGTCATGCTATCTGCCAGCCCCTTTCCTGGACTTCTTAATCTCCACTTTAGATTTATTAATATTATATGCCCTTGTTCCCAATTGTCTTTTCACTTACACTTGAAATAAGCCTGAAATAGATAAAAAGGGGAAAAAAATGGATGCACCATTCAGTTATGGGGTCTCTTCCTAAACCCCAAAACCAGCATTAACCTTTGCTCTATGCCCTCCGACTCTCCATAAATACATGTGCATGCCACCTGTACATGGAGGGTGGCTCTCAGCCCTCCCCCTCACAGAGCCAGTGTGCATTTTTCCACTTGGAAAGTGTGATTTTCATTTCTGGTCACATTTTTCAAGACCATTCTGAAAACACTTCCTTCAGAATTTGACCATTCTATTGGGAAGCCATGGCCTGAACATATTTTACTCCATTAAGGTAAACTGACAAGTAAGCTGATGTTTTACTTCTTGCTAAATTTATAATATTTCTGTGAAATCAGTCTCTTCAGTTTAAATAAGTCATTTGTTCTTGATCTTCTGATTTTTAATATAAAACGGACTTCTGTAAAAGAAATTTGAAAGAAATTTCAAGGGAACCAGCAGTTAGCGTAATGGCTATGTCGCTGGACTCCCACGTAGTCGACCACGGTTCATGTCCCAGACCCGGTGGCTTAGAACTCACACCGGGTGCGTGTGCATGCATGCCCAAGATCCTGAGAGGAGAATGGAGGAGAAGGGATTGCGGCGTGACCATCCCCCTGGGGGGTGATTTCTCGCTTTCTGTCTCTATGTTTCTCTCTGTCTGTCTGGCCAGTGCACGTGCCCTATAGCGAAAACCTCTCCAAAAAAAAAAGAAATTTCAAGACTGAAGTATGGCAGGGCGTACCACCTATATTTCACTAAAGTAATATGAGAAACAGAAGATCACTGCTGTTAAATACAGAGTTTTGCTCGTTTTGTTTTTTGTTTTGTTTTGTTTTTTACCTTTCTAATCTTTACATTACAGTTTTTAAATAGAAAAAAATAAATAAATAAAAGACTGTGTGCCTGATTTTACAAGGCATTTGGCTCAGGGCTATAAAATGAACTTTAATAAATGCTTATCGAGTGTGTACAATGTGCCAGCCACTGTACTCAGTAGGACAGGTGTGAACAACGTAGTCTCTGACCTCGAGCAGCTTAGTCTAGTAAAGGAATGCAGTCGTGCAAACAACTATAATTCCAGGTGCCAGCAGGTAATATAGTGGTTGTGGAAATAGACTCCCACATGGCTGACTGCAGGTTGAGTGCTGGACATCAGGGCTTGAAAGTCAAGCCAGGTGCATGTGTGTGTATATGCCCAAAATCCCCAAGAGAATAATGAGTAGAAGGGATTGTAGTGTGGCTATCCCCTAGGGAGTTATTTCTCACTTCCTCTCTCTCTCTGTCTCTCTGGCGAGTACATGTGCACTATAGCAAAAATCTCTCTAAAAAGAAATTACAGTTCCATATGATAAACACCATTAAAAAGGAAATCAGGACACACAGAAGAAACTAATCCAGACTGCTCAAGAGGTCAGAAAATATTAGTAGCCAGCTTTGAAGAGAAAGGAAGAAATGAAGATGACAACAGGAGATGGAAGACCAGATACAGAGGGCCTAGGTTATATTGAGAAGTTCAGACTTAAACTTGAGAGCAATACGAAATTACCACAGAATCTTTAAACAGAGCAGCTTAATCAGATTTTTGAAAGAATATTCTCTCTGTAACGTGAAGATGGATTAAAAGGAGACAGTCTAGAGACATAAAAAATTTGTCAAAAATGTTGGCAGCCTTCCCTGGATTGGATGTAGAGACAGAGAGAAAGAAACTGATTCTGCAAAATATCAGGCAGTGAGATTAATAGAACATGGCAATTGGCTGTCTGAAAGGAAGGAAAGAGAAGCTAGGTTAAAGAATGCTTCAAGCATGGAAGTACGGATGGATATGTGATATTTGGAAGGCCAGTGGAATCCCAATACGGAGCCGTAATAAATGGTTGAATACATGGACCTACAGCTCAAAAGAGAGACCAGGTCTGGAGGTGTAGTTTTAAACACTGTCACTTACAGATAGTGATAACTGAAATGAATGAGATTGCCATAGGAGAGTGGGGGAGCATAGACTAAGAGGAGAAGGTCCAGAACAAAACCCTTAGAAGTATCAGCACTGAAGAGACCCCATGAGAAAAAAATATCACAAATAAAACTGAAAAGGTATAGCAGAGAGGTAGCAGGAAACAAGGGGAGTCTAGTGAGCATTGGTCCTCTAGGACCCTCCCTCTATGGCAACACCAATGAGGTATCCAAAGGAGAGAGATTCTGTGCAGAGGGTATCTTACTAGACAGCCAGCAAGAACCTTACAAGAATGTTGTCAGTGGTTGTGCATCACTGACAACCAAGTTTCAGAAAAGAAAAACTCCCAGATATCCAGATGAAGGTGTCTACACTTAATAAGTATTCCCGCAGAGCTCATGAATCACCTACCAGTTCTGTGAAAAGAGCTGTCTTTAGGGTCAAAAAGATCTGAGGTAAAGCCCCCATTCCTGTCAGTGACAAGTAATGTGATCTCAGGACAGCCAAGTGAACTTAGACTTTCTTCAACTGCAAAAATGAAAACAAAAGCGCCATTGTAGAGTGGTTGCAAAGGTTACAGATATAAAGAGCTGAGGATGGTGTTTAGTGCATTGCAATGCTTATTAGCTCATGACTGTTGAATCTGAATGCATTGTTTAACAGGGTGGTCTAATTCTTACACAGGTGAGGCCACTAAACTAACTACCTAATTGCAGGCTTGGCATTTCTCAAATCCATTCCTCAGATTTTATTAAAATAAAATCATCATCTATAAATCTAAGAAAAGGAGGCTAAGAATAAGAAGACAAGTCTTTCTAAAACACATTCCAGCGTGAGACTGCTGACTCTTAGCTCTAAGTGCATAAGACCAAAGGCAATCAATAGTGATCTTCACTGTGTGCAAAGCCTGCCGCCAGGCCCAAGTGAGGAGAGAAAGGCCAAGAAAAAAAAAAAAAGAGAGAGAAAAGTGACCATGCTAAGAACTGTGCATCTTGGGACCAGCAGTTGGTGTAACGGCTGTGTTGCTGGACTCCCATGTAGTTGACTGTGGTTCGAATCCCAGACCTGGTGGCTTAAACTCACACTGTGTGTGTGTGTGTGTGTGCGTGCGTGCCCCAGATCCTGAGAGGAGAATGGAGTAGCCATCTCCCCAGTAGAGTGATTTCTCACTTTCTGTCTCTCTGTCTTTCCTCTGTCTTTCTGGCGAGCGCACGCGTCCTATAGCAAAAACCTCTCCCAAAAAAAAGATCTTTGAATCTTGTTGGTGAGAAGGTGTTAACACTCAAGAAATTGCCTTCAGATCTCATGTTTCACTTGCAAGTTAATAAAAATAGAGTAGTCGAGTTTCCTAGAAAGGAAACAATAAAAGTATATATAAACTTATATAATCTGACTTCACTCATTCCTTTATCCTCAGACTTACTAGAATCAGGTAGGCCAGAGTGAATTCAGTCACTCTACAGACACAACCTTGGGTATACTGTTTACTCCTTCTAGGCTTTGATTCCTCAACTATAAAATGGAGATAAAGTATTTTATACAGCATACATAAAATAACATATACTAAATGCTAAGCATAATTCTTGGGCAGAGCAAGTTCTCAAGTCCTTTATTAGCAGTTATGTAATATTAGTAACGGGCACAGTTGTGTGCTGTCACATGGTCGCCTTCTCCTCTGCACCATCAGCGGTCTTCCCCCTCGCTCCATCTCCTCCACCACGCCTCCTCTCAGCAAAGCTCACACACCTGCTATCAGGCCAACTGCCCAGGAAATGCGCTAGAGGCAGAATCTTTTTCAGCTCTGCAATAGTCATGAAAGTCCAAAGGCCACTGTTACGTATCTGCACCAGTTTTTTCCAGGGATTGGGGTGGGGGGAGGTAGGGAGTGTTTACAATTCTGTCACTTGCAAATCCTCTAATCTTTTGCAAATCAGTTAGCTTCAGTGTACTTGTTCTCACATGTATACAGCACAAACACCTACCTCCAAAGATCTGTTAGGAGAATTATATGACATATATGTAAAGATGTTTTGAAGTTGTAAAGCACTGTATGAAGGAAGAAATTAGTAGTAGTATTACTCAGGTGCAAAGAGGCTGTTCTTTCTGTTTTTATCAAACTACCTTAAAACACTCTATCAGAAAACCCAACAGATCCTATTATCACTTAAAACAAAAACAGTCTTCTTTGAGCACTTCTTTCTTTCTTCCTTCCTTCCTTCTTTCTTTCTTCCTAGAGATATTTTTGCTATCAGGTACTTGCCCTCACCTGAGAGACAGAAAGAAAGCAAGAAATCACCACCCAGGAAGGATGACCATGATGCAATCCCTTCTCTTCCATTCTCCTCTCAGAATTTTGAGCATGCATGCACACATTCCTGGCATGAGTTTCAAGTCGCTGAGTCCCGGACTTGAACCATG
This sequence comes from Tupaia belangeri chinensis, assembly GCF_000334495.1. Lineage (NCBI taxonomy): Eukaryota > Metazoa > Chordata > Mammalia > Scandentia > Tupaiidae > Tupaia > Tupaia belangeri. Next base: position 3,357,037 of record NW_006204812.1, read on the forward strand.
GTCAGCCATGTGGGAGTCCAGTGACTTAACCACTACACCACACACTGACCCCTATTTTATTATTTTTGAGTGTTTTATTTTGAAGTAATTATAGACTCATAAGAAGTTGCTAAAATGATAGAGAGCCCCCTGTCCCCACTACCCCTCAATGATGGCATTTTATTTAAGTGCAGTACATTATGAAAATCAGGAAACAGAGATGTAATTTCTAAAATGATGTTCTAAAATTATAAAATGCTAGGGCCAGTCCATGAAGTGGTGATTGAGGCAGATAAATCTCACATGGCTGACTGAATGATTTGAGTCCTGGGTCGGGGAGCTTGAGAAACACACTGAGTGCATGTGCATGCCCAGAATCCCAGATGGAGGAGATGGAGAGATCAGGTCACCCCATGATCATTCTCCACGGGGGTGCTTTCTCTCTCTCTCTCACTCTCTCTTCCTCAAGCAAGCATATATGCTCTCTGGCAAAATTAGAAAAAGGTATAAAATGAAAAAAAGAAAACATTTGGAGTTGATAAAAACAAAAATCTGGAAATCATTTTAAAGAATCAATAACTACATATAAAATGTTAAAGTCTTAAAGGAAAATATAAACAAAATTAAAAGGAGAAAAAATTTAAAACTACGATACATATTAGGACTGCTGATTTCTATAAAAAAGGAAATAAATCATATTTCCTCCAAAGTCCTTCCTGAAGACCCACAGTTCTGTAAAAGAAGCTACAGATGGGGCCAGGGCAATCTGAGTTAAAATCCCACCCCCGTCAATGACAAGGGATGTGACCATAGGAGAGACAAGTGAATAAATATTTTCTTTTTAGAGAGAGAGATATTTGTTATAGGGCATGTGTGTTCACCAGAGAGACAGCAAGTGAGAAATTGCGCCCCACGGGGGGCATGGCCATGCAGCACGCACACACATGCACCTGGCATAGATTTTAAGTCACCAGGTCCAGGATTTGAACTGCAGTAGACTACATGGGAATCCAGCAATGTAACCATTATGCTATCTGCTGGTCCCAATAAATTTTTAAAAGGTCCAAAACTCCCAATAGTAAAATAGGCAAGTTCAGGGACAGGTATTTTATGGGGGGGGGAGGGGGATTGTTGTTAAAAAGACATTCACCTACAGTATAATTAAATAATGCCATTTAAAATAAGAATTTTTTAGAGAGATATTTAGCTATAGGGCACGTGTGCTCAGCAGAGACACAGAGACAGAGAAAGTGAGAAATCACCCCTCCGGAGGAATGACCCCACTGCAATCCCTTTTCCTCCATTCTCCTCTTGGGATTTTGGGCATGCATGCACACGTGCCCATTGTGAGTTTCAAGCTACCAGGTCCAGGACTGTGATCGACCATGTGGGAGTCCAGCACCATATCCACTATGCCACTTGCTGGCACCCAAGTAAGACATTTTAATAAATGATTTTTGGTGAAGACCAGAAACCTGGATAAGACATGATTTTTACAAGTTTAAGGTAAATACTTCCTCTTATACATTAAGAAAGAAAGAATTTTCTTTAAGAGAGAGTGCAACCTTTTTCGAGGGCAATTATAAAATGCCCATACCTTTTAATTCGGCATTTTTGGATATTTATTGTATTAATGTAATGATAGACAAAAAATATGGTATGTGGTACTCTAAAGAAAACAAGGAGGCCATGAGAGCAAGGACAAACAGAGCCCAGCCACTGTGATGCGGTAAACAGTCGGCTGTGGGAAATGTCCTGGTGTCTACCGCGGACATCTCTGAGCACACTGCCAGTGATCCGGACCAGCTGAGACCGAGGGCAGGTCACTGATGAAGATACCGTTAGGGATGCCTGTCTCTTTTCATGCTTGTCCCTCTCTCTCTCATGGAATAGATAAATAGCTAAACTTTTTTAAAAAGAAACTGTATCTTGGGGGACCAGCAGTTGGTGTAATGGCTATGTCCTCTGGACTCCCCGTGTAGCCGACGGCGGCGTGCCCAAGATCCCGAGAGGAAAATGGAGATAAGGGCCTGGGGCGTGGCCATCCCTCCTGGGGGCGGGGGGGAGGCTGATTTCTCACTTTCTGTCTCTCTGCCGCTCTCTGTCTTTCTGGTGAGCGCACACGCCCTATAGCAAAAACCTCTCCAAAAAAAAAAAGAAATGTAGAAAAAGAAAGAAACTGTGTCTTAAAAGAAAAATACTAGAATAGTCAAGAAGCAAGAAAAATAGCATACTTCGTGAAACTGTTAGTACAGAAGGGAAAAATAAATGAGTAAGGATAAGGAAACCACAGATAGGGACCTAAGTGGAACAGAGGATCAGAAGATCATGGCAGACGGGCAGCAATCTGAACAGGGTAAGAGCAGCCCGTCAGGGCTCAGCTTCACTAGGTGCCATGTGGAGTCATGCCGAAAGCAGTCATGACGAATTCTTGATTCCCACATGACAGCTCTCAGGCCCTTACAGATACATGAGGATGAGATCCAACCATTCACAGGCAGAGCCTGTGCCAGGCGCTCAGCTGGGTGTGAGAACATCTTCAGAGAGTATAACTCTACAAGACCCTCGGTAATTTGGTTTGAGGCCTAGATCCAGCGGCTCAAGACTCATGCTGCGTGTGTGTGTGCATACATGCCCAAATCCCTGGAAGAAAATGGAGAAGAAGGGATTGTGCCATGGCTATCTTCAAGGGGTGATTTCTCATCTTCCCTCTCACTGTCTCTTTGTCTCTCTCTGGTGAGTTTGCATGCCCTTCCACAGGGGGAAAAAATGTATCTCTTTTTTCTAATTATTTTCTTTTATTATATGGATTATTCTTTTGCTTTTTCATTTTTAAAAATTTTTATAAAGCAAAAATTACAGTTTTTTTTCCCAACAGAGAACTTTACGTTCTTTTAATTGTTAAATGTTTCTTTCCTTTGCCCCTACCATGCACCTTCTATACCTACTCCTCTCCTATAGTCTCTGGTAACTATTCTTATCCTCTCTACTATCCTGTCTTCAGACCTTTCAATTTCTGCCACAGAGTACAGAATTCAGTACAAATTGAGTGGGGATATACAGTGTGTATCTTTCAAAGTCTGGCTCACTTCACTTAACATTAAGCCTTCTATATTCGTCTGCTTTGAATCAAATGATAGGGTATGACAAGCCATTTTGCAATGGGTATTTCAAATTGCTGTTTCTACAGTTTCTTTATATCTGGTTTTCACTGTAAATGTATATGGTTGTTTAGAAAAAGTCTCATTAAGAATTCCCCCACCGGGAACCAGCAGTTAGCTTAATGGCTATGTCGCTGGACTCCCACGTAGTCGACTGCGGTTCGCGTCCCAGACCCAGTGGCTTAAAACTCACACCAGGCGCCTGTGTGTGCGTGCCCAAGATCCTGAGAGGAGAATGGAGGAGAAGGGATTGCGACATGACCATCCCCCCTGGGGGGTGATTTCTCGCTTTCTATCTCTATGTCTCTCTCTGTCTGTCTGGCAAGCACATGCGCCCGATAGCGAAAAACCTCTCCAAAAAAAATAAATAAATAAAAACAATTCCCCCACCCATATATTTGGCAATATGTTATGACCAAATATCTTTTAAAACCATTTAGGTCTAGTCCTCTTTCTCAACAGTATCTATGAAATAATTATAGCATATTATCTATAACCAACATTTTTCTTAAAAGTTAAGTGGCAGAGGCTGGACTGTGGCACAGTAGTGGCACAGCCAGACCCACATGATGGGCACGGGGGTGGTTCTGATCTGTATTCATGTCCCAGGACCTGCCTGGGCACAGCAGGCACATGCAAGTGCTGTGAACCAGATGACTAAGACCAGAAATGGATCCCAGTATGGGGCCCCTGTTGGGGGTGTTTCATTCTTTCTCTAAGATGGATGGCTATATGGAAGGAAGAAAAGTAGGAAAGAGGAAAAGGAAAAAGGAAAAGGGAAAGGGGAGGGAGAGAGAGTAAAAAAAGAAAAAGAGACAGACTTTTTTAAAAGTAAGTGAAAATGTTTCCAATGTTACATAACTAGAAGTCATAGTTTTATTTGTTGTATCTTTGCACTTTACATTTACAAAAGCCAAATAAATGCAATGTTTTTCTTCCAAGTAAAAGAGAACAGGCTGTGGAAGCAGCCTCCCTGCCTTACATCCAAGTATTTTCCTCATTCTCAACTCCTGCTCCTTCAGATCTGAATCTTACAACGTGTCCCTGATGCCATTAACTAACTGAGCCATGTATCAATATAATCTTCTCCCTCCACTAAGAGACATTAGCATCTCTGGGACGGGCACTGTGTTCAATCCCTATGTATCTAGCACAGTGTGTGACCTGTGAAAATCATTCACTCTACTGAAAAGATACAGAAACCTATTTAACTAAAGATCTTGCTCCATTTAAATTTAACTACGCTACTTTTTAAAAATGTATCAGAATTTTTAATTGTCATATAATAATTAGCTACACTTCTTTTCAAGAGATTGTTCTCCTTTGCCACCTAACCTGCAATTTCTTAGACCAATCTCTTTAAGCTTGTCAGCCTTCTGCTCTAAACCAATATACAGAGAAAACCACATGAACAGCGATAGTGAATTAACTTGAGATTATCAGTCTAATGATACAGCTATCACAGTGTGGAAGGCTTTGTGAAAAGAATATCACTGCTGGAGAATAATGTGAACACATTTCCTAAGATTTCACCAGGCATCTACACCTGCGTTCACGTGACAGGTTTTTGTTTGGTGTTTGCCTGAGCTGCTGAAAGCCTTTGTCCAGTGGAGGGACAGTACTGCCTAATTACTACACTCCATTTGTCCTACAGGTAAGAGTCCATAGCTGCCTTCTTTATTAGCTTTTCCCAGCAAAACAGAACCATGACACAGAACCTGAACTCAACCCAATTAGGGAACTTTTAAGTTGGAATAAAAGAAAGAAGCTCCATGCATACCTCGTAAAACTTGCTTTCCAGAAATAGATCTGAAACATCCAGGTGGGCCAGAGCCAGAAAGTTCGCTTTCCTGTCACCAAGTCACCACTAATAAGAGGAAGGACGCCTCTGTATCACCTAGAAATGTTTCCTTATCTGCCAAGTGGAACTCACATTCTCCTAGGTGAAGCCAACCCTTTCAGTCCCACAGAGGTTTAATGGGTATTCACCACTTATCTTCTCCCTGGCACAACATCTATAAGAAAGCAAGCGAGCAGCCCACTAACTCAGCTCTGTTTAATGGATTATTGGTCTTTGTGTCTCCTCCCTAGCCCCCTTACATTCTACTCTCAATACAGAAGCTAAAGTAAACCTTTAAAAACATGCCATATTGAATCAGTCCTCTTCAAAGCCCTGCATTGGCTTCCCATTTCACTTCAAGTAACGCGTTTATAAAACCTTAATGATCTGACCTCCTATGATTACTGGCATCTCCTCCTTTCCCCTCATTCACTCTGCTGCAGAAACACTGGCTTCCTTACTTTACTCAAAGGCTATACGCAGGCCATTTAAAGGCCAAGGAAACCCTTTACCCTTGCTGGTCTCACTGTATGGAAGACTCTTCCTCTTACAGACATTTTACTGTAACTCACAAACCACCTTCAGCTGTTTCCTCAAATATAGCCTTCTCGATAGACCCCTCACATACATTATCCCCCTTAGTTGTGTTATTCTTCCCTCCATACCATTTATTATCTCTCCATATAATAAATATGTTCTTAATTATTTTATTGTATACTATAAAACCCTTCAAAGAAGAAATTTTTGTCCACCTATTTATCATTAAATCCTCAGTTCCTAGTTCATAGTAAGTATCCAGTAAATACTCATTTAAAGAATGAATGAAATGCCTTTTCTGCACAAAAATGATAGTACTATTGTGCACAGTAAAGATGTCACATCTGCACCAATACAACAATGGACAGTCTTGGGGAACATCAAGGTACCTATGAAAGACAATGGGATTTGGGGTCTCTTCTAAAAATTGAGATCAATATTCCTTATCTATGACCTTCACAGTAACTCAACATACTTCATTTTTCTCGTTCATCCTCCTTGCACTTCCTGCCCAAGGCAGCAACCACCATTACCCAGGTGTTGTTGTTGTTAGTTTTACTACATTCTGTTGCTGATAACAGAAAGACCTAAATCTGAGTAATTTAAGAAAATAGAGATTTCTTTCAGCTCATAGTTTGGAGGCTCAAGGTCCAGGGTCTGTATCTGGTAAAGGACTTCTGACTGGTGGAAACATGGTGGAAGGCAGGAGCTTGAGCTGAAGAGCATGCCTGTGTCTCTGTCTCATTTTCTCTTCTTATATACACATCAGGATTCAGTCACAGACGTTCTGCCCTAATCATGCCTCCCAAAGACTCTACATTTTAATCCCATTGTCCCATTCACAATATAATCAAATTCCAACACGTGAAGTTTTAGGAAACACATTCAGACCACAGCATTGGTGTACTAAAAAAGGATGATTTTAAAATGGTTCTTCTACATCTTGACCTCAGATTATTTCTACTCTCCTCTATTGATTCCTGAGAGCACATATTAACTAACATGGCCCTACTGACTTTCCACATATTAAAAAAGAGGTAGCTATTGGACCCAAAAACAAAAATCAAATCCATTTACAATTTGATTTTTTTTTTTTTTTTGGAGAGGTTTTTGCTATAGGGCTTGTGCACTCACCAGAAAGACAGAGAGACAGAGAAAGAAAGCGAGAAATCACTCCCCAGGGGGATGGCCACTCCACAATCGCTTCTCCTCCATTCTCCTCTCAGGATTTTGGGAACACACACATGCACCCAGCATGAGTTTAAGCCACCGGGTCTGGAACTCGAACTGTGGTCAACTACATGAGAGTCCAGCTACACAGCCATTATGCTTACTGCTGGTTCCCCAAATTTTTATATTATTTCAAATACCCTGAGTTCCCTATTTTAAAGTTTAACAATAAATTGTTCTCAATTTTCATATTATATTTGTACACAAATATTTGTTAGGAATTTTGTTTCTACAGTTTTTCCTTTGAACTTTTTCATTATTAAACAGATTGCAGGAATTTTAAAAAACACAATGTAAGCCTGCTTCACCTTCCCTGAAAAAAACCCTGCAACAATTATCGATTTGTTTTCAATAGAGCATTGTTTCTTAAGAAAAAAATGTCATCTTAGACAACAGAAAGGTATGCCTAGACATGTCCGTGTGCAGTCCCTGACAGCAATACACGCAGACATTATGTAATACATTACCTCTAATAATGATAATGATGATGATAGTTTAAAGTCAGTCAGGGTGTTTTCACCAAGGAATGCTAAACTTTCAGAGGAGCCAATCTGCTCAAGTCCCAGGTAGCAGAGCTAAAGCCAAATCTTGACCTGCCACTCTGCCTCTGCTCTTCCCACCTTGCTATGTATGCTGCCTTTGCTCCAGGGCTGAGTCCAGTTCTGACAGAACCTGCTTATCAGAAACTTACAGCCTGGCACTTTCTGGGCCACTTATTAAGGAAACAGATCATTAGTACTTGGCAACATTTATCCATTCCTAGTGAATAGATTATAAAACACTCTGCATTTAATCATTTACTAAGCAGTGAAATTACTATTTTAATCTAATGTGAAAACAGCTTTGATGTTGTTAGTGCTAATGAGAAATCACCATATACATACTAGTGACTCCCACTCCTAAATAATTGATAACCTATTCATATTGCAGCGTATAGGATGATGTTTACTGGAACTTAGTTTAATTTGATCACATGACTTGGAAACACAGATATATAGGACATTTAAAGAAGGTAATTTAGAGTAAAGCAAATCACATTTTACAGTATTAGAGTCCAATAGAAAGCAAATTTACTCCAACTTCCTCTATGTCAGCCTTCTAAACTGAGCTCCACATGAGGTGGGCCACTGAGATTCAAAAGTAAACAATGGATAGATTTAGTTTTAAATAAAACAACATCATAGCACATGGAAAATTAGAAAATTATACTTTAAATTAAGACCGAACATTTGTAAGTCAGATAGAAGCACTCAAATCATATACCTTTGATTGACTGACCAAAATGCCTAGAAAATCCCAGAATGAGAAAGGACATTGGAAGAGCACTGGAAATTGCTAATATTAATAAACTCTTTGCCAATTAGGTAATAGATTTTAATTCGAGAACATATAAGCGAGATCATAAGTCAGACAAAAATACCAAAGTAACAGTAGATTTCCATCCTAGCCACTGCTCTTCAACCTCAGAATCAGTGAAGGGGTAATGAGAACAGAAAAATCAAGTGAAGAAATAATGTACAGAAACTCACCAAATTTAATAAACACTATAAACTCAGAGATCCAACAACTCTAATGCTAATAATAAGCCCAAAAAAGAAAAAGAAGAAGAAAACTGCATGGCACATCATTATCAAATTATTCAAGAACAGTACCCAAAAAGCAGGGAGAGAAAATGAGCTAAAGTAGAGAGGAAAAAAGATCATAGCAACAGCCAATTTCTTGGGAAAACCCTGCAGATGAGTACACTGTGGAGCAACATGTTTTAGTACTGGAAAAAAAATATATATATGCATACATACACACACACACACACACACACACACACACATAAATCTATTATTCTCATCCAGCAAAAATATATTTTAAATATGATAGTGAAATAAATTTTCAAATATATAAAAGCTGATAAAAATTCATCTCCAGCAGAGCTGCACTTGAAGAAATTTTAGGGACCAGCAGTTAGTATAATGGCTATGTTGGTGGACTCCCATGTAGTCAACCGCAGTTTGAGTCCCGGACCTGGTGGCTTAGACTTACACTAGGTGTGGTGTGCATGTGTGCCCAAGATCCCCAGAGGAGAATGGAGAAGGGATTGCAGCATGGCCATCCCCCACTGGGGGGTAATTTCTCTCTGTCTCTCTGTCTCTCTCTGTCTTTCTGGCGAGCGCATGCACCCTATAGCAAAAACCTCTCCCAAAAAAAAGAAATTTTAAAGGAGGGAGGTGAACCATTTTCTACAGGCAGAATAAAAATCATAACAGATGGAAATATGCATTTAAACAAGGAAAAGAAGAACACTTAAAATAGTAACTATGGGGATAAATATACAAGATTAATTTTCTTATTATTTACATGTCCTTAAAATATACTTGAATATTAAAAAAATAATGTATATATACATATATCATAATTATAAGTAAAATATATAAAACATTATGTTAAATAAATGAGAGACTACAACTGCAAGATATTTATATGTGAAGTGGTATAATATCACTTGAAAGCAAACTGGTAAGTTAATTATGTAACTAGAAAGATTAAAGCAACAACTAAATTAACAAAACTAAGAGTTATAGCTAATAAGCCAACATAGAAGTAAAAATAGAATCAATCCGTAATGAAAGGAAAAAAAAGAAAAGGAGCCACAAAGAATAGATAGGACAAATAAAAACACAAAAGATGAAAGACTTACACCTATCCACACTGATAACAACAATAAATATAAATGTAAATGGTCTGATGACCTAAATTAAAAGCCAAAGATGGTCAGACTCACATAAAAGTATAATACTCAACTATATGCCACCTACAGCAATGCATTTTAGGAATAAAGACACAAACAGGTTAAAATTAAAAGGCTGAAAAATGAATACTCTTTTCAAGAGCAACCAGAAACTACAATATTCTGGGCCATGACATAAATCTCAATAAATATAAAATGTTCAAGTTATAAGCATACACTTACAACAAAGATTTGTAAGGTTATCATTCCATAATAGTTAATAAGATTGTTGAGTTCATGGATGGGAAAAATCATTCTCCCACTCAGCACTGCCTAAGAAGGTTAACTGGCCTAAGTGTCCTTGATGTCACAGAACTCACCTAGCATTCATAATTTTTTTTTATTTTGGAGAGGTTCTTTTCCTATAGGGCGCGTGCGCTCACCAAAAAGACAGAGAGAGAGAGAGAGAAAGCGAGAAATCACCCCCCCCAAGGGGGATGGCCACGCCACAATCCCTTCTCCTCCATTCTCCTCTTGGAATCTTGGGCATGCATGCACACACGCCCGGCATGAATTTAAGCCACTGGGTCTGGGATTCAAACCACGGTTGACTACATGGGAGTCCAGCGACAAAGCCATTACACCAACTGCTGGTCCCACATTCATAATTTTTTTGTACTATGAATTAAAATTTCTAAAAAATCATGGACTGGTTTTCTGGTTTAATTTCCGGTGAGATGTGTTTTTTATAAGGCCAGAGCTTTATTTTCAACATCTGATTTTTCCAATATTTGATTTTTTTTTAATACGAATAGGTGCTGTGTTTATATCTGCTGATTTAAACTGTCATATTCCATGGCTAGCCTTTTAGTGTGGCAAATCATGTGTTACTTTCACTTAAGCATTGGTAATTTGGAGTATACAGTACTAGCTAAGAAATAATTCTATAAATGAGGTTTTTAATAATGATTCTATTTATTCATTCGTTTCTTTTCATTTGATCAGAGAGAGAGAGAGAGACACACGCACACAGATAGAAAGAGAGGGAAAGCAAGAAAGCAAACCCCCAGGTCCAGGACTTGAACCGTAGTCAGCCATGCGGGAGTGTCCAGCACCTTAACCACCATGCCACCTTCTGGTCCCCTATAAATGAGTTTTGTACTCATCATATACAGACCATTCCTCATCTATAAAATGCCCCTAATGCAGATTGATGTTTCAGATACTTTGATGCAGAATAAAGTTTTTCTTCATTAAAAATTAATGAATAAAGAAAGAAAGAAGGTTAAGTGGGAGGTTATTGGGTACAAGAACCAAAAGAGAACATGTTCCTTGTAGCTGGGCTGAGTTCTCAGAAAGGGAAAGTACCTCCACCAACTGTTGATCCAGAGGATCTGAGCCATACAAACAAGTATTAGCCACAAACACCTCCAGCAGCAATGAAAGAAATGGTAAGTGGGACCAGCAGTTGGCATAATGGCTATGTTGCTGAACTCCCATGTAGTTCAAGTCCCGGATCCGGTGGCTTAAACTCATGCCAGGCGCATGTGCGTGTGTGCCCAGGATCCCGAGAAAAGAACGGAGGAGAAGGGATTGCAGTGTGGCCATACCCACTGGGGGATGATTTCTTGCTTTCTGTCTCTCTGTCTCTCTGGAGAGCACACACGCACTATAAAAAAAAGCCTCTCCAAAAAAAAAAAAAGAAAAGAAATATTAAGTAAGAAATGTATTCCTTCCCTCTTCCAACATCCCTTCTTCACCTCTTATTAATTGAGGTTGTCCTAGATTTCATCTACTGAGTTGTTAGGAAAGTCATGACATATTTTTTCTGTTTTTCCATGTAAAACATGTGTCAAGATTTTTCTGACAACCCAATATGTTCTAATATATAGAGAGTAGCTAATTTTTTACATGAAGTAATTGATAGTCTTCATTATAGATTTTTAAGTATAATGTGTAGTTAACAGCAGTTCACACCAAAAAACATCAGCATTTTAGGTTCTAAGAGTCAATTAGCCACGCAATTAGGTCAACTAAAGACAGGATAAATGATTCCAGGAAAAGGGAGAACTTATAAAATAGAAAATGTGATTAGGAGAATGCATGACAAAGCCACATTACAAAATTGTTACAGGTATTAGCTTGCCTAAATATTATCCTTATTTAAATAAATATGATCTTTTGCATAATACAAAATTATACTCTTCTAGTATGATGATAGAATTGTGCTCTCATTTATCTTCTTAGAATACTTGGCTATCTTGCAAGGAAATGTTTTCTTGGCATCTTTTTTCTGTATTTCTACCCATTTTGGAAATTTGCGATAAACTCACTTTAAATCAGTAGGACATTTTAAGTTAGGCTGATACACACGGCAAAGCTTTACAGCGGTGTTTAGAAGCAGGTTACTAATTAACAAGACCCTCCAGGGAGCCTCCTCCATGCCAGCCCCTCCAATCCAGAGCTCATGGTTCTACTTAGTCTACAGATACAGCATAGATCCCACGGTGAGAGCTTTAGTGATTCCATGTCCTCTACGACACTCAGTTGGTTCTCCAAAGACGGAGTGGCCTTTTGTGCCCAACAAGGCCCAGGTGCGGGGGAGGGGTGTAGAGAGACAGAAAGAACATATGCTGCAAAGCCACTACCAAGGGTCACCCCGTAATGAGATCAGGGCCTGGAAGAGTTTAGTGGAGACTCTCTCCTTCGATCTTTTCTCTGTGCCTATCTAAATGACTATTATTTCCCTAGTACTTAGATAGCTCTTGGCATATAACAGGACTGAATAAAAATACCTTCAATGAACCACTATTGAATGGATTATCTGCTCTTTAAAAACCCAGAATTCGGCCTGCAAAATCATGCTCAGAAGCTATAGGCTGTATGCATTTACACTCTTTTTAAAGGGACTCAGTTCACCCTTACCAAGGAAATACACCTCATTCTCCATCCTTTCCCTAAAGTTTTTACCCAAGCCCCAGACAGATGAAACAAATAAGTCAATAAGTATGCATAAAATTTAGTTGTTATTTATACCAACCACAAACAGGTGGGCAGGAAAAACAAGGCCAACAATAACCACAAAATCTCCAAGCAGAAAATTTTAATCATTTAGACACATTAGAAGAAAAAAAAAAATCCCCTCATGATTTTTATTGAGAGAGGCAATCTAGAATAGGACCAGGGTGATGCTAACTAGTGGTACTAAGGTTGAAAAATCCTGACAGCTCTACCCAGGTTTTTTTTTTTCAGGGCTGCATTTGCAGCAAGTAATCTTTAAGGAGGAGGAAACACCTATTCCTAGGATAAAGAGAAGGCTTGCTTATTGTTTGCTATAAAGGTGGTGTATTCTTTTTTTTTTTTTTTTAAGAGAGGTTTTTTTGTTTTTGTTTTTGTTTTTGTTTTTTTTTTGCTTTAGAGCACGTGTGCTCGCCAGACAGACAGAGAGAGACAGAGAGACAGAAAGCGAGAAATCACCCCCCAAGGGGGATGGCCACACCGCAATCACTTCTCCTCCATTCTCCTCCCGGGATCTTGGGCACACACGTGCCCAGCATGAGTTTTAAGCCACCGGGTCCGGGACGCGAACTGCGGTCGACTACATGGGAGTCCAGCGACATAGCCATTACGCTAACTGCTGGTCCCTAAAGGTGGTGGATTCTCAGTGTTCTTCATTTATAACTGGGGCCATCTACAGGGGCATGCAATCTGTGTAGTCTCCCAGGACACCACATTTGGGAGGGCTTTGCACTTGGATTAATACTCTTCCTTCACCATCTTAACATTCTCAATCATTTTATCTTTGAACATGTATTTTTAAAGCACAGAATAAAGAGCAGTGGAGCACACATGTGAGCAGAGGAGTTCTACGCAGTACGCATGTCCATTACTCGTCACATTCATCGATGGTATTCACAGGGCCCCACCAGCACAGAATTCTTGAAATCCAGACTTGAAGCGAATGCAAGGTAAGTCTGCCACGTCTACAACTATTAATGAATGAGATCTCTAATGATCCTAAGATGCCACATTGTCCACCTTACCAGAATTTACTTTGAATGCAGGAAGAAAGGCAATGGCACTCTAAGAAGTACAAAAAAACTGATATTTTTTTCTTAATCATATTCCTGTATTAGCCTATCATTCCACACTGAAAACAATGGCATAAAAGGAAAGGGAAAGGTAGAAATACCCACTGCTCCTTTTCATCTCAGTCCTTTCTTCATCAGTAAGCTCAAGAATTTGATAGAATGCATGTATATCAAGAAATGAAATACAGGGGCCAGGAGGTGACATGGTGGTTAAGGCTCTGGACTCCCACATGGCTTCCACCATGGTTCAAGTCCTAGACTGGTGGCTTGCTTTTTCACTTTCTCTCTTTCTCTTTCC
>NW_006204812.1:3370925-3376254 GCF_000334495.1 Tupaia belangeri chinensis
CCTTTTTCTCTTTTTCTCATGGGTACTCTGTAGCAAATTAAAAAATAATAATAGTAAAATTAAATAATTCTTTTAAAAAAAGAAATGAAATATCATAGTTGACTTAGTTTTGTGGCATTTCTAACATCCTAGTATGGCCAAAAATACACATGCATATGAAAGCTACAAAGTATAAATTATGTAGTTTTATTTCAGTGATTCCACATGTCTGTTAAATGTTCTTCCTTCCATTTAAAACTAGTATTGCACAATATAAGGATAAATGGCAGATTTTATCCTAATAATTTAAAATTTTGATTTTTCTTTCATTGGAATGACTGACATCAAATGACAAAGTAAAAACACGTAACAAGAGAAAGACCAAAGAAGATAGGGAAAAGTGTTGTATCCTAATGTTGTTCATGGAACTTTATATCAAGTTTTAGAAAAAAAGGACACTATGTTTCATTTTACACTGGATTTCGCAAATTAGGTGGCCTCCCTTATAGACTCCATGTTGCTTCTGAATGACTTGGGGACAAAAGGAAATACTGCAAATATGTTTATGCTCTCACTGGTTGATGTGCTATGAAAAATAAAGTCTCTGATCCAGGAACCTCAAGTCTTCTGCTAATATCCATAAAACAGATACAAGCTATTTTATTAGCTTGCAACTAGGGTAAAATCTTAGACTCTAACCTACCTTTTTCTTTCTTTCTTTCTTTCTTTCTTTCTTTCTTTCTTTCTTTCTTTCTTTCTTCCTTTCTTTTAGGTTTTTTAACTATAAGACGTGTATGAGCACTGGAAAGAGAGTGAAAGGAAAAGTAAGAAATCACCCTGCTCCCCCCCACCCCCACACACAAATACCACACACACACACACACACAGGAGGGACAACCATGCCACAATCTCTTCTCCTTCATTCTCCTCCAGGGACTTCAGGCACACATGCACATGCACATACGTCCTGTGTGATTTTCAAGCTGGTGAATCCAGGACTCCAACCATGTTTGGCCATGTGGGAGTCAGTGCCTTAACCACCAAACCACTTGCTGGCTCTACTCTGACAGTTTTTACATCAATTACACACACAAGAAAAAAAGTTAGCAAAAATCTGAAAGATCTACTATAGTCGCAGTACTTCCAAAAAGGCAAGTGCTTTTTAACCTGTTTGCTCTAGATACAGATTCATCCTCTCACCATCCTCGCTTTTGTTGTGCAATCGGGTCACGGGGATACCCTCTTCCACCTCAACTGGTCAAATCACACTCGTATACTTGTTTCACTATGCTCTGAAGGTAATGAAAATGGTAACATTCTCTTTGTATCTTTCTATAAGGTCTCACTAACTGGAATATTTTTCCCTAGTTTATTTAATTCATCTTATTTTTTACCATCCAGTCCTGATAACTCTTCCTTTCCCTTGAGATAAATGTAACTTCTTAATAGTGCAGCCCAGTGAAATGTTTCCTTGTGATGTGTCTATATTACCTAGTCAAACACCTTAAAATTTTGTTCTTCACATCAATCTTTCCTAGTATACTATAATCTAACTTCCCTTACACAGTTGAACCTAGTCATAAAGGTTCTAGCAAAAGATGGAAATCCTCTCAAACATACTATGATTCCAATTTTGTTTGAAGCCTATATGTGTATATGTTATAAATCTGTGTGTATTTGTACAGACGGAAAAATTGGGGAAAGATACAGAAATTTCTTGTATGTAACATCAGGTGTGTGGATCAAAGAGCAATAAGAAGGCTTACATGATTTTACAGCTTGAATTTCACAGTTCAAATTTTTTAAGAGTTATTTTATTTATTTGTTTATTAGGTATTTATTTTTTATTTTGACCATAAAGGGATGGAAAGAGAGAGAGAGAAAGAGAAAGAGAGAGAGAAAATGAGAAAGCAAACAGCCAAGTCCGAGACTCGAACC
The DNA here is from genome assembly GCF_000334495.1 of Tupaia belangeri chinensis. NCBI lineage: Eukaryota > Metazoa > Chordata > Mammalia > Scandentia > Tupaiidae > Tupaia > Tupaia belangeri. The sequence continues at coordinate 3,372,843 of NW_006204812.1, forward strand.
ATGGTCAGTCATGTGGAAGTCCAGCTCTCTTAACCACCATGCCACCTACCAGCCCCATACAACTGAAATATTTCATAATAATTCTAGCCAAACATACTATGTTTTGAAAAGTTATTTGCAAAACATTCGTCAATAACAACAAAGGGCTACTTTGCACTTGATGCTTCTTTACTCAAAAGTCTCTAAGTAGTCTCTGTATCTATCATACACCCTGTCCTGCCCCTGACACTCACGACCTTTCATAAAAAGTACTTATCCCTCTGCTCTTCTCCCACAACCATTTTGGAAAAATTTGCTGGAGGGTATGTACACTTGCTGGAGAGAAATACAGAAATGGAGAGAGAGAGAGAGAGAGAGAGGATGTGAGAAAGAACCCCTCATGGGGCATTAGTCACATTGCAATTCCTTCTCTCCCATTTCTCTCTCCTTTGGGGACTTTGGGCACACACCTGGGGTGTCTTTCAAACCACTAGGTTCAGGACTTACACTGCACAATCTGCCAGTTGTGATCCAGCCACCTTAACCACTCATGCCACTGGCTGGTCTCCTATAACCATTCTAATCTTTCACTCATTAATGAGAGTAATTTAGTAAATCCTTTTCACCAACAACCTATCAATCATATTCATTTTTGCTTATTATTTGCATGCCGATCACTTCTTTTTCTTATTTCAACATCATCTAAGTCTGTCCATCAGCTCACATAGTCATCCTATGCAATTTACTGAGCTCCTATTAGCTTTAATTGACCCTTAAAAATAGGGTTGTACATGTTCACCTCATTTTTTATCTGATTTTTCTGTGAATATTGGTCTTAAAATGATGGCATAGAGCTTATTAAGCTTACTGGGGGTAAAGATCATTCTTCATCATTCTACTGCTCTCCAAAATACCTTTAAGGGCAGTGGACAGTAGCAATCCAGAGTCTTTTCCCCCTTTAGACTGCATAAGGAAGCCAAGACCATAGTAGGAACCTGTTAAAGAAGAATCTGACAAAGGAAAATTGTGCATATTCTATTCTATACTTCAGTTTATACTAGCAGAACTCAGCCTTGTAACAGAAATGGCATTATGATGAGAAAAACTTCTCCATAAAAAGGAAATGATCATTAGCAACAGGGCTAAATTTAGTCTAGTTAACTACAGCTTAGTAGTAGGAGTTGTATATCGAAATAACAACTCCATAAAGAAAAAACAAATCTTATTTTCTTTCACCCTTTACTTAAAAAGGAGAACTTGTGCTGAGCTGTTGAGGGGATTTCAGGTATTAATGACCCCTTGATTTTCTTGCTGAGTCTGGTCAGTAGAAGGAGGTTCTAAACAATGAAGCTTCATATGTATGTTGTCTCACTTGTTATACAATTTGTAGATTCCACCCTAAGAAAAGAGACATGTACTCCTAGAAGGGTGAAATTCACTCTTGTGATGCTTGTTAAGAACAGTTCATAAAACTCAGGAAGTTTGGGCTTGTCCAGAGATGGAAGTATAGCAAGTAGACAATATTTGTGTTTATTAGGGCTGAGTTCAACGTGTGGATTGTGTCCTGTATTTATTCACATTTTCTTGTGCCTGCCTCTCCCCCTTCAGTTCCACTGTTGTTAACCATCACTGGATTAATGGACAAGAAGGGACAAAGTCACCAGGAAATCTACTAAAAGCACAGACTCTATAGAAGGTAAAGCAAAAGAAACATCTTCTCCACTGTTAGATTCTGGGCTAGAAAACCTTTCACAGGTAATTTAATGGGTCGTCACACTATAATCATTCAGGGTTCTGGCACCTAGTGAAGTAAAGCTATCATTGATATCTTCAGTGATGATAGACTCCCATTCAGGTTGAATAGCCCTAACTTGAAAATCTAGAATCCAAAAGTCTTCAAAATCTGACACTGATGAGTATTGGCATGATGCCACAGTAGAAACTTCCATATCTGACTTCCTGTAATACATCACAGTTAAAACACTGCAATACCAAAATGTATAAAATTACATTCAGGTTATTTGCATAGGATGCATAAGAAACAAATGAATTTCATGTTTAGACTAGGGTCCCATCCCCAAGATCTCTCATTATGTATCTATAAATATTCCAAAATCTTACAAAAAAAAATCTGAAATACTTCTTGTCCCAAGTATTTTGGATAAGGTATACTAAACCTGTATTTGTCTTTTGACTTCTAAAAATTCTGCTGATATCATTTTCAGGTCATTAAAGAAAACTAAGGTTAAAACATATTTCAAGAATGCTTATATGTATCTCCTGCCCCAGAAACTATCCAATGCAGTTCATTCAGGTCAAGACAACTATGTATCACAGTGGTGTCTACAAAGCATGTCCAAGTGGTACCTGGAAATAAAAGGAAAGCTACCAGCAATGTAAACGTAATTTTTAATAACATTTGTAAAATCTTGAGGGTAGAAATGTGTGCTCAATGGTCAAATAAGATTTATTACATATCACACAGAAGATAATGTGTTGATCATCACAATAGATATTAAAAAAACAAAACCTCAACACAACAGAACAAAACAAAAGACTTAGAATGATACTGATGTCTAACCCATCTCAGCTTACCCAGATTTAGAACCGAAGGTCTCATATCCTGGGGATCCTGTCAGTCCTGAACAAACTCAAATGCTGGTCACAGAGGCCTTCATGAATTGGAATAATAACTAAGATCACTGTTACTATGCACAAAATTTCAAAGTCATTTATACTCCATACTTCAGTGCCAGGTCTAAAAGCAGAATATATAAACTGGGGGTAGGGTCAGACACTGGGCTATACTTAAGTCCTGACATGAGGTTGACGCCTTATATTGTCTCATGCCAATGTTTCAAAATTCCAAATTCTCTACATGCAAGTCCAAGGAAATTTAACCCTTACTGTTTTTGTTAAATAGTAAAACTTTTAAAGCAAGTTTAACTTTCCTTGACAGTTAATACTTTAATCTGATTTAAAGTATAAAAACTGAAGACTGACAAATTATAAAATTATGAGTATAAATAAGTATTCATTGGATTATTTCCTCAGAGGATCTCTTGGCACTATTTAAAGGAAAGTTATCTACTGCAAAAGGTTAATCAACTCAAACTCAACAAAAGGTCTGACTTTAATTGAAAGTCCAAATGTCAAAATCTGAGCAGGCTTTAAATAGAGCAAAACAAATTTAACATGTGGGATGCTAAAAATTCTCTTGTTTAAATTTGCATCCCCAAATACTTGCTAAGATGACAGTACATATTCTGTGAGAATGATAGCAGATACTTGCTAAAATGATGGTACACATTCTGATGATAATTTCAGAATATGTGCATGAGGGCTATTGGTCTATAGGCTTATTATCTTGTAATGCCATTGTCTGATTTTAGTATTAGGGTAATGCTGGCCTTTGAAATATAAAATGGGGAGA
>NW_006204812.1:3376269-3380304 GCF_000334495.1 Tupaia belangeri chinensis
TATTTTCTGTGGAAGAGTTTGTGTAAAAATGATATTATTTCTGTCTTAAGTGGTTGGTAGAATTTGCCAATGAAACTGTCCAGGCATGGAGTTTTCACACTATTAGAATGTTTTAAACTCTAAGTTTCCTTTACTCAATGGATCATATATTCAGGTTATCTATCTCTTCTTGAAAATGCTTTTCAGTTTATGTCTTTCCAGGAATTTGTCGATTTCATCTAAATTGTCAAATGTATAGGCAAAATTTTTTCCTAATATTCCTTTATTATCCTTTCAAAATCTGAAAGACCTGTACTGCTATCTCTTTATTCAGTCCTGATGTAAATGACAGTATCCTCTATTTTTTTTCTTGATAAATTTGCCTTGATCAGTCTCTTGTATTGCTCTTCCCAAAGACTAGTTCTTATTTTCACTGATTTTCTTTAATGTCTTTCTGATCCCAACTTCATTTATTTCTACACTTATTTTTACTTGCTTTGGGCTATTTGCTCTCTTTGTTTTCTTAAGGTAGAAACTGAAATCACTGATTTGAGACCCATGTTCTCTCTAATATAAATATGTAATGCCATACATTTCCCTTCAAGAACTGGTAGTTGCATCTCACACATTTAGAGATTTTGTAATTTTGCTTTAACTTAAACAAAAATGTTGCTTAATATTCTATGTTACTTCCTTTTTTATCCATAGATAGCTTGATAGCATACTAGTTAAGTATTGAAGATTTTTTCCAGATGTCTTTCTGTCATTAATTACTAGTTTAATTCCACTGGAATAAGGAAACTAATTTAGTATGACTTTCTATCCTTGGTCCAGAATATGGTCAGTTTTAGTGAATACCTCATGTGCACTTGAGAACAGATATTTTAACTGCTGTTGGCTGGAGGCGTCTATAAATTTATGTCAACTAGGTCAAACTGGCTGATTATATTATTTAAGTCTTCTATGTCCTCATTCATTTTTAGTTTAATAGTCTATCAGTTACTGATACAGGGATACTAAAATCTTTTATTATAATTGTGAATTTATTTCTCCTTTGCAGTATATTGGGTTTGTTGTTATTGTTTCATTTACTAAAATGGGGGATGAGGCTTAGTAATTTTTAATGGCTTTTGCCATAGGGCATGTGTGCTTGCCAGAGAGAGACAGAGCGAGACAAAGAGAGGGAAAGTGAGAAGCATGACCATGCCGCAATTCCTCCTGCTTCACTCCCCTCCTGGGACTCTGGGTACACACACACATGTACCCAGTGTGAGTCCCAAGTCACCAATCACTCGAACCAGCCATGTGGAAGTCCAGTGCCCCACAACTACCATGCCACTTGCTGTCCCTATTACAAAGTTCTCTTATGAAATAAGATAAATAAAATGTTTACAACCACAGACAAATAACCAGTTGAGTACAGTCAACCAACTTAATCTAGTAGACGTTTATAGTATGAAGTTGCGACTTGCTTTTCTAGTCAACAATGTAATAATGAAACAAAATTTGCTTTATTTTCTCAATGAAAAGGAAGCAATGTAATCACATCCATATATACTAAAAGCATAATTTATAAAAATCAAAGCAGCTCTGTCTAATAAAAATACCAAATAAAACAGAAATACAAAAAGGAAAGCCATTTAATGAAATGCAAAAAAAATTTTATAAATCCTATAGCAATGACTAAAAAGATTAACACAGAGATATAATTAATACGCTAATAGTGGAGGTGAATTAGATTCATAATGAATACTCAAATAATCCAAAAGAAGCTAGAAAAATGAGGAAAAAGAAAGAAGAGACAGCATAAATGTATATCAGCAAATGGCAAATTTTTAATCCTACCACATTAAAAAAAAAAAACATTAAGTATATATGGCTTAAGTACTCCAATTAAAGAGAGATTCTAAGGATAATTTTACAAAAAAACATCAAACTACATTTTGTCTACCAGAAGTCAAATTTATTCATAAAAGCAAGCAAGTCTAAAATAAAAGGGATGGTAAAAGAACAAGAAAATATTAACCAAAATAAAGTAGGAATCAGTTTTACGAGACAAACAGGTCATACCAAGGAATTTACCAGGTAAAAGAGAAATATTATATTTATAAAGGAGATAATTAATCAAGAAAATAGATCATCCTTTATGTGTTTGTACCTAAGAGTAGAATCTCAAATACATAAAACAAAACAAACAAAAAAGACAGAGCTAAGACAATAGAAAAATCCACAACTATAGCTGGAAACATCAACAGTTCTAATAATCAATAAAGACAGGAAATAAATAAAATATGAGCAAGAATACAGGAGACCTAAAACCAACTTATCACAATATTTATTGAACACTGCACACACAAAAAAAATAGGAGAATACATATCCTCTTTGAGTGTATAAGGAGCATTGACCAAATTTAAAAGGATTGCAGTCACAGAAGGACATTCTCTGGTCACAAAGGAATCAAGCTAGAAGTTAATAACAGAAATACATATCAAAAAAATCTAAGAAATGGTAAGTGGGACCAGCAGTTAGCATAATGGCTATGTCGCTGAACTCCCATGTAGTCGACTGCGGTTCGAATCCCGGACCCGGTGGCTTAAACTCACGCCGGGTGCATGTATGTGCATGTTCAAGATCCTGAGAGGAGAAAGGAGAAGGGTTGTAGCATGGCCATCCCCCCTGGAGGGGGGGGGGTGATTTCTTGCTTTCTATCTCTCTGTCTCTCTCTGTCTTTCCGGCGAGCGCACACGTCCTATAGCAAAAACCTCTCCCCCAAAAAAAAAGAAAAAGAAGAAGTCTAAATATTTAAAATTAAAAATGTAATTATGTTATTGCAATTTATTGAATACTGTGTGGACAGTGGAAAGCAGAATGGTGCATGGGTACACGAAGTATAGTAAGGACTGAATGTGCATTACTTTAGCACCATTATAAAGTGGAAAAAATTTCTCTAAGTCAAACCACTGTAACTTGAGGAGCACCTATACAATATAATGTCTCTCAAAAACTAAAGCTATATGCACATAAAAACAAAAATATACATTTTATAAGAATACATATAAGCCAAATGTTACACATTTTAAAAGTAGTTCATTGGGGCTGGCAGTGGGCATAGTGGTTAAGATGGTGGACTCCCATAGGGCCGGCTATGGTATGAGTCCTAGATATGGCAGCTTTCTTTCTTTCTTTCTTTTTTTAACATTTATTTATTTTATTCATTATTATTTTATTTTAATTTATTTATTTTACATTCACTCATTGAATACCATTACAGCATACAAAATGTGATTTCCCATCCAGAATACACTGTGCACTGGTTTAATCATACATGTTATCGTCAACAAATAATTCGCTATTTGTTTCATATGTGTGTGTGTATATATATATATATATATATATGAAATTACCCCCCCATTTCTGCCATCTCCCACCCTCCTCCCACACTGTGTCTGGTATCTATTGTTGCTTTCTTCTCCCTCCACATACATTTTATTGATTCACAAAATATCTTTTTTTTTTTTTTGAGAGTTTTTTTGCTATAGGGCGCATGCGCTCGCCAGAAGACAGAGAAAGACAGAGAGATAGAAAGCAAGAAATCACCCCCCAGAGGGGATGGCCATGCCGCAATCCCTTCTCCTCCATTCTCCTCTCGGGATCGTAGGTATGCACACACACGCACCTGGCATGGGTTTAAGCCACCGGGTCTGGGACTCAAACTGCGGTTGGCTACATGGGAGTTCAACGACATAGCCATTACGCTAACTGCTGGTCCTGATTCACAAAATGTCTCAATTAATCTAACTACTTTCTTTTTATTTTAAATGCTTATCATCAAAAGAGAGCTTTATTCCACAATGTTCATTAACATGAACTATAAAACGACAAACAAAACCAAACACTGAGCTACATCTCATCTGTTTACATATGTCTTGCACATGTATATTCATTGCAACCTTATTCACAATTGCTAAAACACGAACCCAACCCAAATGTCCACAAACAGATGAATGGATTGAAAAAATGTGGCACATATACTCCACGGAATACTATTCAGCCAT
>NW_006204812.1:3380725-3387506 GCF_000334495.1 Tupaia belangeri chinensis
AAAAAAAAAAAAACAAGGCCCTGGAATTTGATAGAAAGTAGATGAATATGGAAGATTAGTTGCTGAGTGAATCAAGTCAGGCTATGAAAGAGAGACATTGCATGTCTCCAGTTAACATATACCGACTGTCTGCACTCTATGATAGAGACTGAAAGACTGGAGACATAAAAAAAATATTAAAAATTGTAATGGCAGCTTGCTTTCTCACTTTTCCTCTCTCTGTCTCTCTGGTCAAATTAAAAAAATAAATTAATAAAATTAAATAAATAATTATTTGAAAAAAATAGATGAGTAGAGGCTGGGTATGGAGACAAAATAAACAAATAAAATAAGGGCATTTATGAGATTTGTGATAATAGTGTTCATGAACTGAGATATATGATTAGTTCTGTAATCTCCTCCAAAAGATTCCCAACATACATAAGAAAGAAAAATAGTGAGACAGAGACTGAGGAAGGAGGAAAAGAAGGAAGGAAAAAATGATTTTAAGAATTGGCTTTTGAAATTGCTCATCATTATTGGGCCAGTCGTTTAGACCAGGAGTTGGCAAACTTTCTGTAAAGGGTCAGATTGTAAATATTTAAGGCTTTGCAAATAATACTCAAGTTATAGCAAGCAGTCAACCATAGACAATAGGTACAAAATGAGCATGAGTGTGTTCTAATAAAACTTTATTTACCAAACAGGTGGTGGGCTAAATTTGGTACAGAATCATAGTTTACTGATCATGGATTTATCCTGAAAGATTACTCAAGAAAGTGCTCTTTTATGCAAACTGTGTTACAAGATCCAAAAGTGTGATCATAGGGCCTGAAAACCTCGAATGTACTTTTGGGAACACTGCATTCGAAGGACAAAAGCGCTCTCTCTCTCTCTCTCTCTCTCTCTCTCTCTCTCTCTCTCATAAACACACACAAACACACACATGCACACAAAATATGTGCATATATATTTATAAAACTCAGGGATCAAACAGGCTATTACAAAGAAAATTAGAAAATGTTCAAATAGAATAAAAGGACAATTTAACAAGGTGTGGAACATAAAGCAGGGCTTAGAGGGAAATATACAGCATGACCAGCTTATATAAAAACAGAAGAGGTTGCAAGTCAATTACCTGAATCTCCGCATTAAAACTTAGAAAAACAAAAAGCAAAAGAAACCCAAAGCAAGGAGAAGGAAGGAAATAATAAAAATAAGAGCAAAAAATCAATAAAATTGAGAACCAAAAAAACAATGAAAGAAACCACAAGTTGGCTACTTAAAGAGATCAATGAAATTGATAACCCTTTAGGCAGACTGATAAAGAAAAACAGAGAAAACATAAATGATCAATATTGGGAAATGAAGTAAGTGCAGCTACATTAATCAAAATGCTGAACTGCTACAATAAACTATCCAATGAAAAAGATGTCATTTATATAAAAACTGAAAAAATACAAAATTAAATGCTATATATTTGACATCAGACATGAATGTACTAAAACTATACAGAAAATTCTGCATTTGATGATAATAATTAAAATCAAGAATCTGGCTACCTTAATAGGGAGGCCATATGATGTAATTTGGGGGGAGCACACAAAACTTCAAAGGTATTGATAAAACTTTTGTTTCTCAAATTGGATATTGAGAACATGAGTTTTTATTTATTTTTTTATTTTATTTTTACCATTAGTAGTTAAGCCATAAGGGAAAAAAATAATTGCCTATTATTAAAAGAGTAATTCTTATTTTTGTTTAATTCTGAAATTCCTTGACAGAACTTAGCAACTTTCAGGAAAACTGTCACAATTACGCTAGAATAAGGCTAGCAGATTTTTTTTTTTCCTTCCCTAGCCATACCATAAACTTTTCTACAAATAGTTTGCCAAAAATTCACATTTCTTACAAGATGCTTTCTTTTCTTAGAGAGAGATCTTCCCCATATTCTACCACTTAAATAAGTTGTGAATGCTGAAATATCTAAACTGGAAGATAAACTCACTGTTGACCATATTCTCAGAATCTCTACTTATATGGGAACATTTTTGTTTTCCCCCCAACCTAGTCCACACGCCCAATAAGAAATAATAAACAGGATGAAGAGAAATCAAATGTCTGAATGACAGAGGCTGAATATAAATTTTTACATGAGTCAAACTCCAAATTAAAGAAGAAATGTTGAAATATTCAATACAGCTTGCTTCTCATAGCTATTTGTTTTCAAAAGAATTTGATAAATGAGTTAAGCAGGTTCATTTTTCCTCTATAATGGTGTATCCTATTAAATAGGCTGATCACTAAATTTGACAGAAGACATATTGTAGATAAATATATTTACTAAAAGATATTCCTTCAGCAACAAATACAAAGAGACTGTGCAGAGCTCTTCTTAACCTTCTGAGAATAAAGACATGTTAGCATCTAGAAAAGGGTTGAAGCAAAAGGCAAAAGTGATAAGATATGAAACTATATGTTTTCAACAAATGCATTAGTATTTGCAAGCATGAACATGACGAAATGGAAATAACAATAGTAAATATAGTCTCAGTTAATAACAATCTGTTGGGGTCTGACTTTGTTTGTAAATGAGGACATGAACAGGTAATAACATATCACAAATACAGGATTCCCCAAACCACACTGTTATTAATTCTCTTTCATCAAGGATATAGTAACTTCCAAGTCACAAAGATAGGCACTGAAACAACCTGGGAGGATTCCAAAGATTCGGCTGCCATAGGCAGGTTAAAAATATTTCCAGAGCAATACATGGATACAGGATTCCCCAAACCACACTGTTATTAATTCTCTTTCATCAAGGATATAGTAACTTCCAAGTCACAAAGATAGGCACTGAAACAACCTGGGAGGATTCCAAAGATTCGGCTGCCATAGGCAGTTTAAAAATATTTCCAGAGCAATACATGGCTTGGGGAATGTTATGTGCAAGGAAGAAATGGAAGGGGTTGTACCACTGATTCATGTGTAAGTCAGCTGGAACCGCCAACAAAATACTTCTACTCCTGTTGTAAATCTTCATTACTACATTTAATTGAGCCGACCATAGACTCATCAAAATTCAAATCCATTCACTTTATTTTGACGTTTTGAAATGCCTGATTAATAGAGCCAGTACGCTTCATATCTATTACCTCTTTTACATAATTTGTGTCAAGGAAAATATATACAGTGTTTGTGCCTGGCTGTCTTCCATCATCAACTCATGATCACTGATGGAGATATTCTCCAACACTCATCACAAGATCCCAGAAGTCACTCATGGGCTGTGGCTGGCCAGGCTAAAAGGTGATCAGCAGGTCAGAGGGCAACACTGATGTCTCACTCATTGGTTGGGCTGCCTCCACTGAAAGTCCAGAAAGGAAAGACACAGGTGTTGCAGTAGTCACCAGTGCAGATACAGTCAAGAACCATCATTTAAAGAAGTAATTTCAAAAATGACTTACTAAAAGTACTTCGAAGACTACATAACATCAAAGTAAAAAATAAATAACAGAAACAAAACCAAAACATTTATGATGCTATTGTAGAAATTAAGAATATATTTTTCTTTCTTTTTATATTTTTGCCATAGGGCACATGTGCTCGCCAAAGACAGAGTAAGTAAGAAATTACCATCCCTGCACCACCCCAAGATAACCACACCACAATCCCTTCTCTTCCATTCTCCTCACAAGATTTTGGGTCCATGAACATATGCGTCCAGCGTGATTTTCAAGCTGTCAGGTCTGGGACTAACCAGTCATGGTCAGCCATGTGGGAATTCAGCCCCTTGACCACCACATCACCTGCTGGTCCCAAATCAAGCATAAGCTAAGTAATTGCAAGGAGTGTCAGTTCTTTCCTGGTGAAAACATAAAACTGGAAGGCATACTGTGTTTACTAGAATTCTATGAGGATGATATGATTCCAAATATGAATTTGTTTAAAGTGTTGTTTACAAGGATACCAGCAGGGTCCTAACATGCTGTGATCCTCTCCTGCCTTTCACCAGCCAGGATCATGGGACACCCGAAGTCTTCAGATCAACCCAAGATTGAACCCAGGAACTTCCCTTATAGTTCCAATATCACACAGTGGCTCTCCTGCCTGAGCTACTGAGAATTGGACCTAGTAATTTACTTTTAATGCATCATTTGTCACCAAAATGGGCTGCTGGGTTTTTTTGTTAGTTAGTTTGTTTCATCCACATAACATCAGGACTTCAATAATCTGAACTAATATTAGCTGGAGATCCCATCTATACTTTTATTTATTTGGTGTGGAGGCACTGTTTAAAACAAACAAACAAATGAAAACTTAAAGATGCCGTAAAATGAAGCACATTTAAAATTAAATCAATACATTTGTATTTAGAACCCAGCAAAAGTGCCAAGGATCAGCACTGTACCCAAGCGAAGCATCTGAACACCACTGGAGGCTTTCAGCAACAGGAAAAATTGCAAATAAGGATGAGGTCACCAAAGGTTATGTTTCTTTTTCAGCCTGCCCAAAGGTTATGTTTTTTTTTTTTACTGAATATTAAATTGACTGCGTTGCTCTATATATCCATATGAAACAATCAGATTCACAGTGCCAAAGCTGCTAACACTTAGAAATACTTTACAAGAACACTAAACAACAGCTCTAACACACATCATCTAAAATACTCCAGAAAAGAAAACTAGGACCCCCACATAGCTCTATGTTCCTCCTCGATGTCCTGACCACAAAGATGAAGTTTCCACATTTCCCAGTAAAATCACAAAGGACTCCATAGCATGTGATTCCCTAGTTAAAATATAAAGTCTAATCACTGCAAAACAGCTTAGATCTATTCCTCTTCCCAGAAGATGTACGCCATGGAGAAGGCAGCCCTTCACATAGCTTTGTAGCTGCCAAGTATTAAGAGATGAGATGAGATAGTGTCCCCAGTATGCTTTGAAAAGTAATTGTAATTGTGTGTGTGTGTGTGTGTGTGTGTGTGTGTGTGTGTGTGTGCTGTTTCTCATCATACATACTCTTGAAACACCAAAATGGAAAAATACACTAAACTCATATGACTATACCATCAAAAAAAAAAAAGTAAAAGAAAGAATTTGTGTTCTGCAGATTCATGGCACACATTTCTGCAGATTCTGGGCACACATGGTGCACAGCTGCTGACTAAATCTGGCCCTTGGGGGCCGGGATGTAAGAAAACACAATTAGAGGTGAAATAAGCAGGTGTTTTCCTTTGTTTGTTTGCTTTTATTATTTGAGAGTGAGAAGAGCAAGGTAACTTCCTACATGGCAAAGTACACAACAGAATTCAAACTCTTCATCTAATTGCTTTTTTTCTTAATGGCAAAGTGACAATGTTTTTTCTGGAAACGAATTCACCTTCATGCCCATGGCATACACGAATTTTAAAAAAAGAAACAAGTCTTTGTTGGTCTGAGCTAAAATTAAAATACATCTGTGACACTCAATCCTACTCTGCCCTTCTCCTTAAATTTTAAATGGACATTAATGCAGAACTTATTATAACCTATCTTTTATTACAGGTACCTGTAATTTTCTCATCTCCCCTATCAGAAATAAACTCCTTGAGGTCAGAAATGATACTATTCATTTGCGTTCCAAACACAGATCTTGAATAAATATTTATGGAATGATTTACATCCAGAAATATGCCAAAATATCTACAGAACGAATCAATCTGAGTCCCTAAGGGAAATGCTGTGAGAACAAGATGATTTTTGGAATCATGATATTTGAGACAAGGGTAGTCTATTCACACAAGTAACAAATTGCACTTGCCGGTAGTAATTTAATGCAAGGAAACAAGGTGAACACTTCAAGTAAAATCCTCATGTTCCCAAAGTAGAGTGATAACAGATTTCTTTTCTCTCTTCCTCCAACCTTATCCCATGTGCATATTCTTTAGACTGCTCTTATATTAGTTACATAATTTCAAAACACTAGAGATCCCCTAAAATTAGATTGAATTGATAAAGATGTAGATATATGTTATATACATTTACCAAACAAAATCTGCAGGCTGATTTGAGCTTAAAATCTATCAGTATCATGTTGGACATGTTTCTGACAAAGTTTTAGATAGGAGTTGGGGAGGTGGGGAGCCCTAAGCTTAAATTCTGAAGAGGAAGCCAAGGAGGAATTAAACACATGAAAGCAAAAGCATTACAATATTTTCAGATGAATTTTGTGTTTTACATATATAAACATATATCAAATTAAGAGATGCTCAAAGATAAAATATATTTTAGGGAAAAATAAACTCAATCCCCATCCTGTTTCCAGATCCAACATTTTCATTTCAATTTTTTTTTAAGTTCTATGATTTATATCACTAAGGATAGTCATTACCTTAAGAATGATCTATTAAATAAAACAATGAAAGCATTTTGGTTTTATGTATTTGGAGACATTTTAAAAATATTTCCCCAAATTGGAAAAAATACAAAGTATTTTTTCTATAAAATTTAATATTTCTATACATAGCAAAAATGATCATTTCATAAGTCATGTTCTAACACAGAATATATTTATGTTCATAAATTCAGAAGTCCTTAAACTGAAATATATCCTTAAAGTAAAAAATTCATATATTTAACATCTCAGATTTTCTTTTAAAAATACCCATTTCTCCTGCATCTCTCTCAAACTGCTCTTCTGATTCCAAATCATGCCACATTACTTTCCTAACCACAAAGCTCAAAATCAGAAAACATGAACATTTGCATTATCAGCACCTTAATTTCAGAGAGCAATTTTTAACTATATTTTCCTGGGT
>NW_006204812.1:3388756-3424201 GCF_000334495.1 Tupaia belangeri chinensis
ATTCCTAGTCACTCCAGCTACCAAGAAATGGCTGAATTCATCTAAGAGCCAACATATTCATAACTAACCCTAGAGAACATTTCTCTTCTAAATTACTTTCAAAGAGAAAGGAAGAGGAAAAGGACATCTAACTACACTTACATTGGAATCATATCCAACTCTCCTAGAAGCACTAACTTACTAATTTTCAAGTTAGAAGATTACTGTCATAAAATTTTATCTTGGGTAAAGTCCAGAATTATTTAAGTAGCTTCAATAGGTTGGTGGCTTGGACAAATAGGTCAATCGAGATCTCCCTTTTGTTTGCCCTTAATCTATTACGACTCTCCACATTGGGTAATTGCAGGTTTTCTGTCAGAAGGGCAAAGCTCTCAGTCTTCCTCAGTATGAGAACTACAGCCACACTGCCCTGAGGATGACTGGAAATAGGCAGAAAGCAGGAGCGCGTGGTGTTCATTCACGGGTGTTGATAGTGTCTGTGACATGGGGCACTGTTCTGATTTACTTCAACAAATCGTCAGAGCTTTAAGTGATTTCAACTGAGACTTTAATCTCTTGGTGCAATTAGTGCTCTCCACAGACTTGACATATCATCTAATCATTACATCTCTGGCCTTAACAAATCTCACTGCCCTTTCACTAATTTAATAAAAGGCCTCCTTGTTCCAAGAATTAGTGATTTCTACCCCTAAAATATATTCTGGTAATATTAAAATACATGTAAAATTCCCATTTATAGCTTAAAGTATATTTGATGTAAACTCTTTGTTCTCAGAATTCTTCACTCTCAGCAGTTCTTGAATCTTCTCAGTGCTAAAAAAATTAAAAAGGAAAAGGAAAAAAGTATACAAGCAAGGATAAAGAGTCAAAATGTGATTTTTTTTTCTATTTTATATTCTAGTTTTCACAGTAGCTTCAAATACTGCAATTAGTTCTTAAGAAACTATTCTCCATGCAGACATTTTCAGGTTGGTTCTTGTTTCTCTGCAACTATTTCCCTTCTCCAAAAGACATTTTCATATAAAACTGATGAATTTAAAATCAGAATACAAGAACAAAAGGTGAACACGCTGCCTTCCATCCTATTTTTCACAGCTGCCATCAAAAAAAGGGAAGGAAAAAAATATGTAGACATAAAACATAATTGACTAGATTTACCTATCAGCAGCAATAAAGGCCTTGAAAAGACATGGTTAAAGTATTTGTTAAATACAGTCTAGACTTAACAGTGGATTGTTGTAAGCATAGAAAAATAAGTCAACAGTGAATTCTATCTTTTTCCTATGCCACCCCTGCATTCATATTGTTTTTCTACCATGAATGCTCTTTCTTCCTTAATCTGAAAATTGTACTAAGCCTTCAAAGCTCTTCCAAATGCCATTCATCAGTGAGGCCATTCTCCAAAATATCAGCATCAAACTATTCCCTTGTCAGTGACACAAAAATATTTTTATATCTTAAATTATAATTAATCTTTATTATTACTATTGACATATAATCACTGTACATATTTATGGAATAAAATGATTTTTAAAAAACAAGAATACACTGTGTTATGATCATATTAGGTAACTGGCATACCCAGCATTTCAAACATTTGTCATTTTTTTTTTTTTTTTGGAGAGGTTTTTGCTATAGGGCGCGAGAGCTCACCAGACAGACAGAGAGAGACATAGAGACAGAAAGCGAGAAATCACCCCCCAGAGGGGATGGTCACGACGCAATCCATTCTCCTCTTGGGATCTTGGGCACGCACACACATGCGCCCGGCGTGAGTTTTAAGCCACCGGGTCCAGGACGCGAACCACGGTCGACTACGTGGGAGTCCAGTGACATAGCCATTACGCTAACTGCTGGTTCCCATTTGTCATATTTTTTTCATGTTGAGAATATTCAAAGTCTTCTCTTTCAGCTGATCTGACGTATAAATTATTGATAACTATTAACACCATACTGTACTATATAACACTAGAATTGTTCCTCTTGTCTATGTACAATTTTATAATCCAATTTTCCACTTACATCTCTCCCCTCCACTACCACCAAGGTTAAGAAACACACAGTTGCCCAGACGGCAGCATGGCAGTAACAGAACTGGGCAGGTGTATGACCATGACCTAGGATGGCTGAGGCTAAGGGAAGAGCATGACATGAAAACCTTGTTGAGGGAGCCTCTCTTTCTCTGTAAAGAAATAAACTTTAAAAGTAAAAATAAAATAAATACACTGTTAAATAGACCAGATATACATGTAAAGACTAGTGAATCCAGTTGTTAGTAAATTTAAAATATATATTACACAAAACAATCAGAATTCAAATGGCAGGGCAAAACTCGATATAACCTTCTAGTGAAGTATTATGTGGCCATTAAAAATGTGTTTACCAAATATTAGAGAATCTTCAGATATGGTGGGTTTACAGAAGCAGAAAAAAGGGGCCAGCAGGTAGCAGCATGGTGATTAAGGCACCAGACACTGGAGTCCCACATGGCCAACCATGGTTCAAGTTCTTAGCCTGGCAGCTTTCTCTCTCTCTGGTGAGTACACGTGTTTTATAGCAAAAGAAAATAATAATAATAAAATTAATTTAAATTTTTTGAGAGGTTTTTGCTACAGGGCATGTGTGCTCTCCAGAAAGAGAGAGAGAGAGAGACAGAAAGCAAGAAATCACCCCCCAGGGGAGATGGCCACACCACAATCCCCTCTCTTCCATTCTCCTCTAGGGATCTTGGGCACGCATGCACACGCACCTAGTGTGAGTTTAAGCCACCAGATCCGGGACTCGAACTGTGGTCGACTACACAGGAGTCCAGCGACATAGCCATTACGCCAACTGCTGGTCCCAAATTTAAAATTATCTTACAAAACAGAAAATTAAAATGTATAGGAGTTTGATTTCAACTGTGTACATACATACACACACACACACACACACACACACACACACACACACATATATATAATGTATATTTTATACACATAAATATTCAAAAGTTATTGGAAGAAAATACACCAAAGTATTAACCCTAGCCTTTGAAAGCTTACAATGTCCAATATATCTAACTCCTCCTTCTGAATGGACTAAACATAAACAACCCACCCCCATTCAGTCCTGAAGTAGGAGAGGAATACGTACATGTCAGAAACACACAGGAATATTTGAAAAACATACCATAGAAGAGACCATGATAAGGAAAATGCAATCTAAATTATTATATGTATTTATATATTATATATAAATTATTACATAAACAGAACCCCCACTTACAATACTCCAAACCTGATGTAACAGAGAATGTAGGTAAGAACTGACTATAAAGAAACTATCATTATAATTCTGTCAATAGCCCCCAAGGAAAGGTACCTGTTCCTGCACACAGAAAGGGGGAGTTTGGTCATCATTCCAAGCCTATGCATAGAAGTGAGACAAGGGAAGCTTCGATGGTGCATAATTTAAAGAAGTACCTACTCTCTCACTTCTGTAAGACTTCTAGGCCACTCACTTGCCTCACATTAGTCTGAGAATACCAAACTAGTTAAGTTGCGTTAAAAAGTAAAATTAAAAATACCCTGAAAAGATGCTCAGACAGAAGGTGCTTTCTCATTTTCTCTATTTCCAGTGAGTTCCCAGACCCTATAGTAAATTTTAATTAAATATTAAAATTAAAATTAATAAATAGGGTAGTGAGAGAAGATGACATTTGAAGAAAGATGAGCTAAAGAAATGAATGGGAGCGAAAGGGGTGAAATATCTCTATAATGAACTATGAAAAAACTGAAGAAATAAATTAAAAAGACAACAAAAATTAAATCTATTTTTCTTGAATTGGAAGAAATAATATCATTAAAATAATGATACTATCCAAATTCATTTATAAATTAAATGCAATTCCTATCAATTTACCATAAACATTCTTCACAGATAAAAAATGAAACAATCATAAAATTTGTCTGGAATCATAAAATAACCATATCACTCAGATAATACAGTACAAAAAGAATAACGTTGGAAGCATCTCACTAACCAACTTCAAAATATATTACAGAGGTATAATAATCAAAACAGAATGGTACTGGCACAAAAACAGAAAACAGACCAGTAGAACAGAATAAATAATCCAGAAATAAACCCCAAAATATATAAAGCCTACTGACTTTTTATAAAGGGCACAAGACAATACAGTAGAAAAAAGAAAGTCTTTTCAACAAATGGTATTGGGAAAACTGGATAGCCACCTGCAGAAAAATGAAAGAAGACTTCTATCTTTCACCATTAGTAAAATAAACTCAAAAATTGATTTAAGACTTAAATGTAAAGCCCCAAATTATAAAACTATTTGTAGAATATACAGGGGAAACACTGAAAGACACTGGAAAAGGCAGAGTTCTTAAATAAGACCCCTAAAGTGCAAGCAACAGCACTAAAAATAGACAAGTGGGATTATATCCAACTAAAATGATTCTGCACAGCAAAGGAAACAATAAATATTTAAAGAAGCACCCCACAGAATGGAAAAAAAAATTTGCAAACTATACTTCAGATAAGAGGCTGATAACCAGAATATATAGAGGGAACTCAAGAAACACACCCACAAAATAGCTAATAATGCAATTTTTTTTAAAAAAAGGGGGGAGGGCAACTAATTTGAATAAACAACTCTCATACAAATGGTCAAAATACATATTAAAAAGTTCTACGCAAATAAAAACTACATAGGATGCTTGCACACTATGGAGTTAATAGATTCAAAGCCTTGGATGTAGAGAGGACAGTAGTACAGATCACGGACAGCATGGAGGTAAGAGGTGGGGGAAGGAGGGGCTCAGAAAAGCATTTAACAGATTCAAGAATGCATGTAAACAAGAGAAATTGTTCATGAAACAATTTCCACAAAAAAAGACATTGTCAATCAGATATGTGTGTGTGTGTGTGTGTGTGTGTGTGTGTGTGTGTGTATATATATCTCCATCCCACTGGCATAATGAAAATTAAAGGTGTATAACATAATGTAATGAATGATCTTTGTTGAAGATGATGTGTATGGTAATATCCTTGATTTGATTATTGCATACGACATGCATGCTTTGAAAAACATCAGTGCTTTCAAATTCCATATGGCACCTCACAAAGATATACAACTAAATGTAAATAAAAATTATTAAAATTTTAAAATTTAAAGTGCAATTCAAACTCACACATACTCAAAAGAATTAGAAATTCTCAACAAGAATGTGGAATATGTTCAACGATAATAAAGCATCATTTATAATCCAGTAAAATGACAAAAATATTTTTAAAATAATATCAAATGTTAGCCAGGGTACAGGAAAAAGGGTTAAAGAAAAGTATAAATTTGGACAACCACAAAAGAGTTGAGAAATTAAAGGCAAAACCTGTGGGGAAAAATTACCCTCAATCACACTGGAATTAAGCTGAACTTCAGATGGATCAAAAATCTAAATGTAAATGGCAAAATTAAAAATGTGAAATATAAAGATTTTAATAGAAGAAAATGTTAATAAACATCTACATTAGCTAATGATAAAGCTTTTATCTACATTAACTAATGATAAAGTTTTCTTAAACAAGTTTCAAAACCTACAAGTCATTAAAAAAAAAATGCAACTCTGTTCAGACAAAAATTTCAGATAACATTATCAGACTAGAAGTTAACTGCAACATCTAAAGCCAATAATGGGTTAATTTCTAGGATGTACAGGATTTACCATTAAATAAAATTTTTAAAAACCCACACATAATCAATAATCATCTTAAAAGTAAGTCTGAGTGGCAAATGAATTAACAAAAAGATGTTCAAAGTCCCTAGTAACCAGAGAAATGCAAATTCTAAAAATGAGATACAAATAGAATTAACAGTAGTTTTAAAGAAAGCAAATACCAAGTGCTGGCAAAACTATTAGAAGTAGAAACCTCATGTACTGTACAGCAATGTCATCCCAAAATAATCTGGCAGTATTTTAGCTATATTAACTATTTACCCTATGACCTAACAATGCCATGTTTGTCTACATACTGCAGATAAATTCTTCCTCATTTGAACTAGAATAATTTTTCTAATGTCACTTGTAGCATTCCATCAGCATCTGTGCTCTACAGAGGATGAGCACTATGATACTTTTATATGATGTGTCACTTTCTTCAATCAATACATTTCTAAATTACTCAATTAGTGAGTCTTCTAGGTCTTCTCAGTGACAGGAGCACAAGTGAGTAGGTTATCACAGAGAACAAACTCCAGAAATGCCATCTTTCCAAGTTTTGGAGTTCTTTCCTATACATTATAACAAGGATTTCCTGGCATTTCAACTTTGTTTAATGTAGTCACATTGAGAACAGAGTTCAATCAACCAAGCAAACACAAAATTATAACCATTCCTAGTGGCTCAAGCCACTATACCAATTTCAGAATCTTTGGTAAGTATATTCATATTGATATTTTTTTTCATTTAATATTCTTAGTCATTTCTTGGCCTAGCACCTTCTATCTCCAGGCATATTCTTCGATTTTTGATGTTAAAATAAAGTCTTGCAATTCTTTTCATGATTAAGCATTCTCCTATTGGGTTGGATTTTGCAACTGGCTCTCTGTGGATTGCTGCAATTTGACCAGTGTCAGGTGGCAATCTGAAGAGGTTTGCAAAGGATTGTCTTTTCATTACAAAATAGCTCTGTTCAAAAGGTCCTGAAAGACCTTGTTCTTCAAGCAAATTAAAAACAGCCCTATAAATCAGGAGGGAATGGGCTGTTTTTGGCAAGGGATCCTCTGTGGATTGAGGTATTGAAGTAATTTAGGTCATTTCAAAACACACACACATATCTTTCATATAAGAGACCTAATGAAGGTGTAAAATCAATACTTACTGTAAAATCAGTACTTCCTGATTAGGATAAGAAACCCGCAAGACAAAATTTTATTTTATTTTTTATTTTGGCCTTTTTGTCTCTGTAACTTCTTTGCAATGTTATATAAATTCTGTGATTTTTGTCTAGAGGTGAGAATTTAGGACTTTGAGCTTAAATTCATTTAAGCTGTCCACTGAAGTAAGCCATAAGCAGTTACTTAAAGTACTTGAATTCTTCGTGTTCTGCATGTTGCTCTGGGGCAGTGGTCACTAGATCGTCCAGAATATTACCTCCAGTGGTCATTTCATGCCCAGTGACCACAGAGGTCATTTCATTTATCAGTTTCATCACTGTATGCATTTTAGGTATCAGATTCCACCTTTTGACAGATCCATCATCACAAGCCAGAAAATGAACTGATTGCCAGAATTCTGAAAAATGACATTGGGTAGTTTACAGAAATATTAATACTCCTAGAGAAGCAAAATAAATAAATAAATAAAAATCTAAACTGTATACAAGACCTTACCTGAACAGTAAACTGCCACTTGTTCTTGCTGTCCTGTGGCGTTTCAGAGGACACTGATGACACCTAACTGCAACACCAAAGTCATTTGTACCAGGAACTTCAACTATCAAATAAGGTGAAGCAACACCCCTGCCACTGCTCTTGCAGGTAAAGCCTAGACACCTGTTACCACCCACACATGGAAATGGGGATGCAGAGAAACTTCCACAGAGAGCCTATTTTTTTAATTTAATTTTACCTTTTTTTACTTAATTTTCTATAGGACACGAGCACTCACCAGAGAGAGAGATAATGTTAGAAAGCAAGCCAATGGGTCCAGGATTCAAAACTGTGGTAGGCCATGTAAGAGTCCAGTGCCTCAACCACCATGCCACCTGCCAGCCCTGAGTCTATTTTCTTATGTTGCCAATGTCTGACTCCAAGTTTTGTACAGGTACACTGAGCCTAAGCCATCTACATGATTGGTAATGAGACTGAATTTTATATTCTGGCTTTCATTTTGGAAGGTAGAACACGAGATAGAAATTTTCTTAATATAGAAAGACTGTTCAAAAGATTATGGGTAGCAGGAACCAGCAGTTAGCGTAATGGTTATGTTGCTGGACTCCCACGTAGTCAACCACGGTTCACATCCCAGACCCAGTGGCTTAAAACTCACGCCAGGCGCGTGTGCGTGCATGCCCAAGATCCCAAGAGGAGAATGGAGAAGAAGGGATTGCAGCATGACCATCCCTCCGGGGGGGGGGGTGGATTTCTCACTTTCTGTCTCTATGTCTCTGTCTGTCTGGTGAGTGCACAGGCCCTATAGCGAAAACCTCTCAAAAAAAAAAAAAGATTATGGGTAGATACAATCATCAGCAATACCCTTAGAAGGCACTGGATGATATTTATTTTTGGTTCATTTATTAATATGATGAGTATTAATGTTTTATATTACTATATCTTAAATAAGTGTTTTCTAAAATATTTTATTCATATCAAAATACCTTAAAAATTAATCTATATTAATATTTAATCTCATAAAAAGATATGTTAATAATCTAATTAGTAACAAACTTAAAAAATATTTTTGTTAAGCAAATATTTGGGCCAGCAGATGTGTATAAATTGAGGCACTGGATCCCACATGACCAACTTCACGGTTCAAGTCCCAGATCCTGTACCTTGAAAATCATGCTGGTGGGCCAGCAGCTGACATAATGGCTATGTCACCGGACTCACATGTAATCCACCATGGTTCGAGTCCCGGACCCGGTGGCTTAAACTCACGCCGGGTGTGCATGCATGTGTGCCCAAGATCCCGAGAGGAAAATGGAGAAAGGATTTTGGTGTGGCCATCCCCCCCGCCAGGGGTTATTTCTCACTTTATGTCTCTCTGTCTTTGTCTTTCTGGTGAGCGTACGTGCCCTATAGCAAAAACCTCTCCAAAAAAGAAAAGGGAAGGGAAAAGAAGGGGAGGGAAGGGAAGGGAAGGGAAGGGAAGGGAAGGGCAGGGAAGGGGAGGGGGGAGAGGAGAGGAGAGGAGAGGAGAGGAGAGGAGAGGAGAGGAGAGGAGAGGAGAGGAGAGGAGAGGAGAGGAGAGGAGAGGAGAGGAGAGGAGAGGAGAGGAGAGGAGAGGAGAGGAGAGGAGAGGAGAGAAGAGAAGAGAAGAGGAGAAGAGAATGCTGGGTTCATGTACATGCATGCCCAGAATCTGGAGAGGAGAATGGAGGCAAAGGGATTACAACATGACCATTTTCCCGAGGGTGGGGAGTGATTTCTCACTTTCCCTATTTCTCCCTCTTTGTGTCTCTATCTAGCACATACATCCTATAACAAATATTTTTTTTTAAAAAAAAAGTGGTTTTCTTTTTTTTAAAATTCATTCTGGTACATAAATATTTTTGTTTTAATGAAGTAAATATTTTGATGTATTAAAGTACAATTTAAAGTCTTTAAAATGCCTTTTTCCATTGTTTGTGTGTTTTAGTTTTTTACACCTTCATTTTCTTGTTTCCTAGTTGAAGTCCTCTTATTGTGCTTTCTAGACATTCTTCTTATGTTCCTTTGGGGGGGGCAGGGGGAGGCTATAGGGCATGTTAGGGTTGTCAGAAAGGTCATGTATTTTTCTGTGTTATGCTATGCAAAAACGCATCATGACTTTTCCAACAACCCAATAGCTTAGGATGAAGCTTCCATTTCTTTATTTTCCCCATGAGCGAGAGAGAGAGAACCATCAGCCATTTTTTTTTAAAGAATGATTTTATTTAACTTTATTTATTTCATTTGACCAGAGAGGGACAAAGTCAGAGAGAGAGAGGGCAAGTGAGAAAGTAAGACTCCAGGTCCAGGACTCAAAATGTGGTTGGCCATGTGGGAGACCAGCGCCCTTCACCACCATGCCACCTGCTGGCCCACCATCAGCAGTTCTGATGCCAACTTTGCCAGTCCCAAAGCATGGGCACAATCAGTTCAGTGGACTCAGAAAGGTCTCCAGACAGGAGTCCCCAAACCTCTCTTCAGCACTGCCCACCATCCATCCCCACCTTCTGTTTTTGCTCCGCATAAAGGGCATGAGTGGCAGTGTCTCATTGATCCCAAAAGCTCTGTTTCTGAATCAGAAATGGCACTGGCAGAGAACAATGACTGTCACCACGAGTTCATCCAAGCTTCCTTGTTGACAGAAGAAACAGTGGCAAATTATGCAATGTGATTTTTGAATAATTCCATCAGCCACAGAATATCCTTTATAACTTATTCCTTTTTTACTTAATTTTAGCCAAAGACAGTTTCTATAGTTTCAAATACGGATATAGTGATTAGTCAGAACCTAGAAGGAAGCAAATGGTCCAGTTAGAGATCTTTAAGGAGACCTTAATAAAAGGTTCAAGGAAATCAATAAGGACAGTGAAGTACCCTGAGACTATCAAGAAGAAATCCTTGGGACCAGCAGTTGGCATAATGGCTATGTCGCTGGACTCCCACGTAGTCGACCAGAATTCGAGTCCCGGACCCGTGGCTTAAACTCACGCTGGGCGCATGTGCGTGCATGCCCAAGATCCCGAGAGGGTAATGGAAGAGAAGAGATTGTGGCGTGGCCATCACCCCTGAGGGGTGATTTCTCGCTTTCTGTCTCTCTGTCTGTCTCTGTCTGTCTGGCGAGCACACGCGCCCTATAGCAAAAACCTCTCCAAAAAAAAAAAAAAAATAAGAAGAAATCCTTAAAGCTGAAGGAGTAAGGGAACAAAGTGAAAACTGGAACCCAGAAAGAGGAGCTGTGGGATGGAACTGTCCAGTTGGACGCGCAGCCTGCAGTAGAGGCCAACAGCCAAGGCTGTATCAAGCCGAACATGAGGCAGGAGGGGAAGTGAATATGCCAACCTCATTCTCTTCCCACCCTCCTATTCCCTGCCAGTGTAATCCTCCATTGGCCAAACCTAAACAAAAGTCAGAAGGCAAGAAGGTCCACTGATGCAGTCCATAAATTCAGCCTCTGAGAACCAGAACAGAATGAAGAAAGATGAAGAGCAAATTTAAAGAGGAAAAAAACTTCCTGGCACACCCTGACACATACTCTCACTAGCCATTTTCATTCATCTCCACGTTTATAGGGCAATGGTATTGAGGTTAGGATATTAAGATGTACCAATCAGATAACGCAACAGGAATATAACATTGTTTAGGTAAGAAGCAGAAAATGATTCTGAGGAGTAAGAACTCTTAGGACTGAGGATACTTTGGGTCTCCCATTCCTTTCCTTCTCTATCTCTAATGAATGCCCTCTCAATCCAATAAACAATTTTCATAATCTTGTAGTTTTGAGTGTAAAAATGTGAGAATTTCGGAATCAAATTGGCTTTATTAAAATGTTAGGTATTCAAATAGAACAAATATTAAACTTTAAATCATCCTTGATTCTTTCTTCTTTATTCAACTTATCTAGTCTTGGTGGCTCTACCTCCAAAATGCATCCAATACACATACAATTTCTTCTATACTTTACCACTACCACCGAAAAACTTTGCCAGTCCCAAAGCATGGGCACAATCAGTTCAGTGGACTCAGAAAGGTCTCCAGACAGGAGTCCCCAAACCTCTCTTCAGCACTGCCCACCATCCATCCCCACCTTCTGTTTTTGCTCCGCATAAAGGGCATGAGTGGCAGTGTCTCATTGATCCCAAAAGCTCTGTTTCTGAATCAGAAATGGCACTGGCAGAGAACAATGACTGTCACCACGAGTTCATCCAAGCTTCCTTGTTGACAGAAGAAACAGTGGCAAATTATGCAATGTGATTTTTGAATAATTCCATCAGCCACAGAATATCCTTTATAACTTATTCCTTTTTTACTTAATTTTAGCCAAAGACAGTTTCTATAGTTTCAAATACGGATATAGTGATTAGTCAGAACCTAGAAGGAAGCAAATGGTCCAGTTAGAGATCTTTAAGGAGACCTTAATAAAAGGTTCAAGGAAATCAATAAGGACAGTGAAGTACCCTGAGACTATCAAGAAGAAATCCTTGGGACCAGCAGTTGGCATAATGGCTATGTCGCTGGACTCCCACGTAGTCGACCGGAATTCGAGTCCCGGACCCGTGGCTTAAACTCACGCTGGGCGCATGTGCGTGCATGCCCAAGATCCCGAGAGGAGAATGGAAGAGAAGAGATTGTGGCGTGGCCATCACCCCTGAGGGGTGATTTCTCGCTTTCTGTCTCTCTGTCTGTCTCTGTCTGTCTGGCGAGCACACGCGCCCTATAGCAAAAACCTCTCCAAAAAAAAAAAAAAAATAAGAAGAAATCCTTAAAGCTGAAGGAGTAAGGGAACAAAGTGAAAACTGGAACCCAGAAAGAGGAGCTGTGGGATGGAACTGTCCAGTTGGACGCGCAGCCTGCAGTAGAGGCCAACAGCCAAGGCTGTATCAAGCCGAACATGAGGCAGGAGGGGAAGTGAATATGCCAACCTCATTCTCTTCCCACCCTCCTATTCCCTGCCAGTGTAATCCTCCATTGGCCAAACCTAAACAAAAGTCAGAAGGCAAGAAGGTCCACTGATGCAGTCCATAAATTCAGCCTCTGAGAACCAGAACAGAATGAAGAAAGATGAAGAGCAAATTTAAAGAGGAAAAAAACTTCCTGGCACACCCTGACACATACTCTCACTAGCCATTTTCATTCATCTCCACGTTTATAGGGCAATGGTATTGAGGTTAGGATATTAAGATGTACCAATCAGATAACGCAACAGGAATATAACATTGTTTAGGTAAGAAGCAGAAAATGATTCTGAGGAGTAAGAACTCTTAGGACTGAGGATACTTTGGGTCTCCCATTCCTTTCCTTCTCTATCTCTAATGAATGCCCTCTCAATCCAATAAACAATTTTCATAATCTTGTAGTTTTGAGTGTAAAAATGTGAGAATTTCGGAATCAAATTGGCTTTATTAAAATGTTAGGTATTCAAATAGAACAAATATTAAACTTTAAATCATCCTTGATTCTTTCTTCTTTATTCAACTTATCTAGTCTTGGTGGCTCTACCTCCAAAATGCATCCAATACACATACAATTTCTTCTATACTTTACCACTACCACCGAAAATCCCAACTATCCTCATTGCTCACATAATCTTCTAAATGAAAAGAACATTCCAGCAACTCTATAAACTCCTGCTTTGTTGGATTTCCTAATAGCAATCACCATTACCAAATAACTCTGTTGCTCATTTATAGTTGCTTTTTATTGTCTTTCTCCCCCAAAAGAAGTTCCATATGGGCTGAGAGTTGACTATTTACAGATAGTCTTCAGATTGAACATAATGACTGATAAATAGTAGGTGCTCAGTAAATTTTTACTAAATGAATAAATCCTAAATCATCCTTAATATTGGTTTACTAATACTACATTTGAATTTGTAAACTTTTTTAAAAATTATTTCTTCCATGAACAAAAGAATGAGAGAGACAGCACCCAACAGAGTCCTAATGCTAGGTTCCACCCCAAACTTCAGCCAGTCCCAGATCAGGGACAACCATGTGCCCAGCTTACTCAAAGAAGTCCCTGGACTTGAACCAGGAATCTTCCCATGTGAGATTGCCTCACAGAACATACCTTACCAATACAACTCTATATGTGTTTGTTGTATTGTTTTTTAATGAGACCCCTTTGATAAGATTTTCATGCTGCAACCACCTTCACCCTCACCTCCACCCCTGCAGCCCAGCAGCCAGCCAGGGTCATAGGCATACATACCCACAGGCACACCAAGCATATTCAGGGAGACTTGGGACACGAACTTAGAGCCTTCCCATATGGACTCCAGCATCATGACACAGAGCTCCTGCTGCCTGCACTACCATGGCTAGGCCTGATATGATTAATTTTTAGAGGGAAAATTCACATAGGAATTAATTCTTTATATTTGTTAATACTATAAGGTTATGGATTGACTTTGTCAGTGCTCAATTTGTATGTAATCTTCGTTGTTATACGGCATGAGAGAAATCATTCCTTAGGTAGATGGCCACACCACAATCCCTTCTCCATTTTCCTTTTGAGATTTTGGCCATGCACACACATGTACCTAGTGTGTTTTTCAAGGCACCAGGTTCAAGACTGCAACCAGCCATGTGAAATCCACCATGCCCCTTGATGGCCCATATGTAACTTTTTTTTTTTTGAGAAGTTTTTCGCTGTAGGACGCGTGCGCTCACCAGACAGACAGAGACATAGAGACAGAAAGTGAGAAATCACCCCCAGGGGGGATGGTCACACTGCAATCCCTTCTCCTCCATTCTCCTCTCGGGATCTTGGGCACGCACGCACATGTGTCCAGCATGAGTTTTAAGCCACCGGGTCCAGGACGTGAACCGCGGTCGACTACGTGGGAGTCCAGCGACATAGCCATTACACTAACTGCTAGTTCCCAACCCATATGTAACTTCTAAAAGGCAAATTTGTTCTGTTAAATTTTATCAACATGTAACATAAATGTGACCAATTATTTACATTTTAAGAGGTTGAAATAGCAATCCCTTTTTGTTTTGCTATTTTGTCCAGTAGGCTATTTTGTTTTTTGAACATTAAAATGCAAGATTTTTCAAATAAAATTATTTATGTGAAATCTGCAGTATGACATAATAAAGTAAATGAATGATATTACATTTTTTTTTTTTTGGAGAGATTTTCACTGTAGGGCGCGTGCGCTCGCCAGACAGACAGAGAGAGACATAGAGACAGAAAGCGAGAAATCACCCCCCAGGGGGGATGGTCACGCCGCAATCCCTTCTCCTCCATTCTCCTCTCGGGATCTTGGGCACGCACGCACACGCGCCCGGCGTGAGTTTTAAGCCACCGGGTCTGGGACACGAACCGCGGTCGACTACGTGGAAGTCCAGCGACATAGCCATTACGCTAACTGCCGGTTCCCGATATTACATGTTTTTACAAAAAGAAAACTGAAAGGTTCATTAACAAATTTACTAATTGTTCTCAAAGTAACAGTTCTAGCACTGAAGACTCTAAGAAATAAAACAGAATTCCTGAGGTTAAGAAACTCAAAACTTATGAAAGACCAAAATCAAAGTATATTGTAAAAAGTGATATAATAATAGCACAAACAAAAACATGACAACACAAAAGAGACGGCTCTATCACTTTAATTGAGAAGAATTAGAATGGCTCCAATAGTTACACCGGGGCTAAGCATCAAGTCAGAATGTAGACAGGGCCAGGATGGGAGAGACCTTGCTGGAGTCCATATGGGAAGGCTCTAAGTTCGTGTCCCAAGTCTCCCTGAATATGCTTGGTGTGCCTGTGGGTATGTATGCCTATGACCCTGGCTGGCTGCTGGGCTGCAGGGGTGGAGGTGAGGGTGAAGGTGGTTGCAGCATGAAACTCTTATCAAAGGACTCTCATTAAGGGACCTCTTCCTGCACTATCCTGCACTAGACAGTTTCTGACACGTTTTTAGTTAGGAATATATTTATTTATTTATTTATTTGTTTGTTTGTTTATGTATATATATTTATAATATATATTTTTTGTATATGTGTATATATATGTGTGTGTGTGTGTGTGTGTGTGTGTGTGTGGAGAGAGAGAGAGAGTCAGGTCATCTTTGTTTTAGTAAATCAACTTGACAGGATTGTAGATGGACAACTGGACAGAAAAAAGAGCAGAGGCGGAGAGATCAGGTGAAAAGTCATTGCCACTTGGGATGTGAAAGAAAAGAAGAGCAGAGCCCATGTAACTCTTCGTGAGGAGACAGTGAAACAAAAGGGAAAATTTTCCTCTAATGCTCAGGTCAAATAGTGTATTGGTTATAAACTATTTTATCTTCTAGCATTGGCAAGAAAAAAAAAATAATAAACCTTATTTTGAGAGGAAAAATAAAAGTCTGCAAGTAAGTAAACTGAAATCCAGTGAACTGGGGCAACCTGTGGCCTGGTGGTTACATGATCTGGATCCCACATGGATGCTGCATGATTCAAGTCCTGGACCCAATGGTTTAAAACACACACCAGGTGCAGGTGTGTGCATGCCCAGATCCCAAGAGGAGACTGGAAAAGAAAGGATTGTGGTGTGACCATTTCCCCATGGAAGGTATTTTCTTGCTTTGTCTTTCTCGGGCAAGTGCTTACACCCTCGAAAAATTAAAAATAAATAGATAAAAACAGAAACCTAGCAGGGAAAGCAGAAAAATTATTTTAATTTTACTTTCCAAGGTCTTTTTCTATAGACCTGAGAAAATTGTATTTGCTAAGAACTTCATAAGCAGCACTTCTATTGCTTTATTTAAGCATTTCACATGTGGCACATGTAGTCTCCAAATGAGATGGCACTATGGAAAAATGATTCCAAAAACAAAAAAGATAAAGTGATAAAATTATACAACTTCCCCATTTGGGGAACAAGCTGAATTCAACTTGCCTGGCCAGTTAGAGGATCCCTCAGAACAGCTTGCCACTCCTGGGCCTCTGGAATTCACTGACTTTGCGACCTTTACTGTCTTTGCTCCACTGCGTAAAGGAAGCCTGTTTTAGGGACACCTACTTCATCATGGGTTCTTTCCTTTCCTAATTTCTTCCCAGACTGACCCTTTTTCTAATACACATCTCTAGATTCCTAAAATCCTATCACTCAGTATCACCCACAGATTTTGACCTTCTTCAACAGCTTGTGCTCATCCAAACTTCATGAGAGAATTAGCTGGGTACCCTAATCTTTAATTACATATAGGTCTGGTTGCTTTATATTCTGTGACTTTTCTTATCACAACTTTCTTACCACTCCAAACCTTCCTGAATACAGAAATAAGATCTCTAATGAATAAAAATTGTTAGAAATATACATAAATGGAGGGCATAAAAACACAGCATTTTGGCTGAAGCATTAATTCCCATGATTACTTTTCAGATAGTCAGCCTATCATAAAGTCAGTACTGAGTCTCCATCTGGTGGCCAAATTTTCTCCTTATAAATTCTAAAGCTCTCTTTATTTTTCAGTCCACATTTCCTGAGAGTAAATTACAAATGATAAAAGACACAAGAAATTATCCTAAAAGCAAAGCACAAACTCAATATTCCAGAAAACTGTAAGTTCAAGTAAAGCACTAATTAAAGATGTACTTACAAAATAAAGTTTAGCATTCCTAAAAATAAAGGCCAATCTCATGCAGTAAAAAATAAACAAAAGAGCAGATAAATTCTGAATTGAGCAAAGAGAGAAATTCAGTCTCAGTCAAAAACTTCCTTTTACTGGGTACATTTTCTACATTAACAATATCTCTAAGTGCAGAGGCTACAGTGATTTTTTGTCATTCATTCATCTGTCAACAGACATGCAGGCTGTTTCCATATCTAGGCTATTGTGAATCATTCTGCAATGAACATACAAAATACAGATTGCTCTTCAACATAATGATCTCATACCTTTAGATATATACCCAGAGATGGGGTTGCTGGATGTCAGTTCAATTTCAAATTTTTGGAGGAAACTCCATACTATTTTCCATAATACAGGTACCAATTTACATTCCCACCATACGATACAAATGTTCCCTTTTCTTCATATGCTCACCAATATGTAACCTTTTTTCTTTTTGATAACAGCCATTCTAAAAGGTAAGAGGTGATATCTCAAGATTTTGATTTACATTTCTCTAATGAGTACTAATATTAATTACTTTTTTATATACTTGCTAACTGCTTGTACATCTCTTGAGAAATGTTTAGTCAGGTCCTTTGTCCATTTTTGTATAATGTAGAGCACCACTGATACAGAAATTTGTAGTGCTCAAAAATGATAAAGCTGCATTATCTAGAATTATACTCTCCAATGCTCCAACCAATATCCAAATGTGACTACTTAAACTTGAATTAAAGCATTAATTCCTCAGTCACAGCAGCCAATTGCTACTATGCTCAACGGATGCATGTAACAGATCCATGCACTTAACAGATCTGAAAAAATATTTTCATCGTCAGACAGTTCTTTTGGAGGGTTCTAATCCAGACTATACAAGGAACTTGTACAAATCAAGTCAAAATTTGTAAGGGAGGTAGGGAGAAAAAAAGAGAAAAAGAATATGTACATGGTAGCAAACCTAAAAAATTATGCTCAACATTTGTAAAAGAAAAATCAAATCACAGCATTATTATACTTTTAATACTAACAAAATGAAAGTTCAACAATATCAGGTGTTGGTACAAATGTAAAAGGCCTACTCATTCACTGCTGCGAGAAGTATAGACTAGTAAAGCCACTCTAAAAAGCAATCTAGCACGTAAAATTAAATTACATTTCTACAGTCTTCTCTCTTCATAGTTCACTAACATGTATCTTAAAACTATCACTAAAATTCACCACTGAAACATATAAGAAATATTCATTAATGTATTATTTGTGGAAAAGAGAGATGAGAAAAAGGTGGTGAAAGGATAGAGATGGAGGCAGGGAGGAATATGGATGCAGAGAGAGATGAAGACAGGTGGAGAAATGGAAAAAAGAAAAAAGAAGAGAAAAGCTCAAAAATTAGAGTAAATTCTCAGTTTGAAAAACATCCAAATAGTCACTTAAAAACAGTAACAATGGAACTAACAATAGCCACAGCAATCCTAAAGAACAATGCTGGAGGGTTATTACACCATCTATCAAGATTTATTCTATTAAGATAGAATGGTTAATTCCATCTGGTATTTAAAAAAACAGGCAAACTGATCAATGGAAGAGAAGAGTGCTTTTGTAAATAGACACACACATGCAGTCAGTGGGCTATATGTCACTGTAATGCAACAGGAAAAGGTTGGCCTTTGAATAAGGTATATCGTCAATCCATATCAAATACACATTTTGACCCATATCTCACAGCACACCTAACATTTTATTTCATATATAAATGTGAGAATGATTCATTAGGAAAAAGATTATTTTTGTGGTCACGAGTAGTCAAATAGTTCTTAAATTATACACAAAAAGTAAATGCCTTGACTTTAACATCAGAAGAAAAAAAACAGACGAGCAGAAATACAGATTGACAGAAATTATCCAGAACAGATCACAGAGATAAAGGAACGAAATGAAAACTACAGAATGTAGTTTAGGGCCAGCCGGTGGTGTGGTGGTTAAGGTGGCTAGATCCCACATGGCTGACCAAGCAGTTCAGAATCCAGCTGCTTAAAAGCACGCTGGATACAGTTGTGCTCGCATGCCCAAAATCCTGAAAGAGAGAAATGGAGTAGGGATTTCAGAGTGACCATTCCCCCATGGGGGAGGGAGTGTTTTCTCACTTTTTCCACCACCCCCACTCCCAGCAAGCACCTGTGCCCCTGGTAAATGAAAAAAGAAACGCAATTTAACATAGGCTATAATAAGAACATTTAATTTACACTAAATGAAGTAACCAATAGAAAAAGAAAAGGGAGCAGAGGAAATAGGGGGAAGAGATTATCACAAGAATTCTCCAGATTTATGAATGATACCATTCTACAGATTCAAGAAAACCAATGAATCTAGAAGATATCTGCACATATTTATCCAGAATCAATAAAAAGAGAGAGAGAGAGACAACACAATAAAAGGGGGCTGAGGGGGGCAAAAAAAAAAAAAAGGAACAACTATTTTATAAAAAGTAGTAACAGGAATGGCCAGTAAATCCAAGGCCCTTTTAATTTGTAATCTAATAAATGCTCATAAAAACTGCAGTAGAAACCACAACCACACTGAGTAGAAGATATGTAGGCCTTGTCTACACTATGTCAGGATGACTAGAGTGGTGAACATGATCTAATGGTAACGTAACCAATCACTTAAATAGAAATTGAATAAATAGGTAAATATTACATACTGAGGACCATAGTAGCCAATTTCTCAATGTCAGAGAAGACAGCAGTAAATATGAAAAAGGGAAGGATAGACTTGGAATTCAGTATAAACTTATGATTTTAAATATATGAAAATAGACAAATTATTATACCTACAAATATATATATGTTTGTAAACCAGGAATATTTGCATGTTTGTTTATAATTCTAATTGTCCACTGAGAGAGTACAGAAGCAAGACGGCCAGAATAAATGAGCTCACCAAGGCCCGTATCTCGGTTATAACTACCATTCTCACTGAAAGATACCAGACCTCTGGAGAAATGCTCATTCCAACCCTGATATACCCTAAAGAAAGAAAAGTCAAGGAATGATTGGGGCATGTCAAAATAATAGAGGAATCAGTCTGAAATGTTCACATTGGCCAACTCTGTGACAATTAAGGGATCAAAATGCAGAATGGTAATAATGGGTTGCAATCTAGTAAGCACAATAAAAATCCGTAAGTCACTACTCACACGCACAGACTGTCCCCACTTTATGATAGCATAAGAGTTACATGTATCCAGCAGAAAACTTAGTTCAAATGTTGAATTTTGTTCTATTCCTATGGTAGTGATATGTGGCACAATATTTTCTCAACAATGCTGGGTAATGGCAGTGATCCATTCTGTTTTTCTCTCTCAGTAGAGTATTCAATAAATTACCTGAGATATTCAACTCTTAGATACCAAATAGACTTTGTGTTAGATGATTCTGCCCAACTGTAGGCTAATGTATATACTCTGAGCAAGATTAAAATAGGTTAAGCTACAGTGTTCTCAAGACACCATTTTATGAAAATAATAAATAGGTTAGGTTAAGCTACGATGTTCTCAAGACACCATTTTATGAAAATAATAGAAGTCAACATCACCAGTAATGAGACAAATATTGTGTGCCTTCTAATAAATATGGAGAAAAGACAATATGTAATTTCTACCAAAATGCTTAACCAGAATCTAATCATGAGAAAACATCAAATCCAAATTGAGAGTCAGTCTACAAAGTAATTTACGGTTAAGCTACGATGTTCTCAAGACACCATTTTATGAAAATAATAGAAGTCAACATCACCAGTAATGAGACAAATATTGTGTGCCTTCTAATAAATATGGAGAAAAGACAATATGTAATTTCTACCAAAATGCTTAACCAGAATCTAATCATGAGAAAACATCAAATCCAAATTGAGAGTCAGTCTACAAAGTAATTTACCTGCATATTCTCCAAAAATACTTAAATCCAAATGTCAAGAAAATTTAAAACTGCTCCATATTGAAGGAAACTAGAGATACAACTAAGGTCAATATATAACTTGCATTGGATTTAAGATCGAAAAGGAAAGAGTAAATATACAGGACACTCCTAGGGTAATTAGCCAATTTGAATGCAGTCTGCAGCGTGGATGGCAGGACTGTATTAAGCTGATCACTTGATTTTGATAGATATAACATCATTAGGCAGGAAGTGAATTTCTTTACAGGAAATACATACTGACTATAGGGACAGTGTGTGTAAATCACTCTCAATTGGTGAAGAAAAAAATTGTGTCTGTACACACGAGGTACTAAAAAATTCATGGAAAATGCATATTTTGAAAAAATTACACAAGGACTTCAAAATTTTTCTGTACAAAATGAACTCATAGTATATTCTCCCTTTTATTTTCTTACTCTTTTGGCAGAAGGCATATGCACTCACCAAAAACAGAGAGAAAAAGGAGAGAGACAAGGAAAATGAGGAAGTAACCCACTCCCCATTGGGAATGTTCATACTACAATCACTTCTCCTCCATTTTCCTTCCTTTTTGGGATTTTGTGCATGCAAACTTTTCTTACACTTCCAGGTCTGGAACACACAGTCAGCCATGTGGAATCCAGCCACCTTAACTACCAGGCCATGGTCTGGCCCTAAACTCACACTTTAATTCCATTTTTTACAAACTTTTGGAGTTACCTTGAATAATGTATGTGTGTGTGTGTCCACACACACATAACCTACATACTAAATACATGCACACATATACACACATATATATTCAAACTCAATAAGGCAAATATGAT
The DNA here is from genome assembly GCF_000334495.1 of Tupaia belangeri chinensis. NCBI lineage: Eukaryota > Metazoa > Chordata > Mammalia > Scandentia > Tupaiidae > Tupaia > Tupaia belangeri. Next base: position 3,410,555 of record NW_006204812.1, read on the forward strand.
GAAGTAGGTAATTTGGGTAAAGAGTCATTTATTCTTGCAACATTTATGTAATCTTATTTCAAATTAAAATGCTTAGAAAACTATAGTAGAGATTCATTTCATATTCAAATAAGTAAACATTTAAATGTCAAACAATACTAAATGATGGTGAGAATGTGGAGGAATGGAAATTCCTAGTATTATTATAATCTCAAAAATCTACAAAATAGTTTTTCAATAACTAATAAAATTACAAATGGCTAGTTCTATAATATAACAGCTCTATTTCTAGAAATAATGGTAGACGCATTCCTGTACCTGTACATTAGAACATACGCAGAAATGTTTTATGGCACCCATTATCTGTAGGATACCAAAACTAGAAACATAAATGCCATAAGAGAATAGGTAAATTCATATAGTATGACATACAGCAATGAAAATTAATGAGCCATAACTACACCTATCAAGGGAGATGAAACTCACAACCTAATAATAACCAAACAAGTCAGAAGAATACATTTTTTAAAAGATTCCATTTTATGTAATAAGACAAAACAAAAATGTATGGCTTTAGAGATAAAAATGTGAGCAATATTACCAAAAAATTACTAAAAACTAAGTAATAAACACAAAATTCAGAATAATTATTATGTTTTAGAAAGAAGATAACCTAGGAGACCTGTTATATAGTGTCATTCTATTTTTTGGCCTTAGAGGTAACATTCATTTTATTAGTTATTTAAACTGTACACAGTGTTGTAAAACACTCTCTTTTATGTATGTTATATTTAACAATTTACTAAAAGACTGGACCATATGGGATCACAGCTGAGTTTTATATAATCTAACCAAGCAGAATTTACTTTAGGAATGTAAGGATAATTCATATTCAGGAAATCTATCAGCAGAAAGAATTATATCAACAAATAAAATGGGAAATGGCATGATTTTATCAACAGATACTAAAAAGGTATTTAATGATAGTTAGCAGCCTTTAAGCAAATCTGTATTAAAAACACAACAGCTAGCCTAGCTGTGGTGGTGCGGGCATCAAAGACCTACTCTGCAATGTCGGAGACCAGGTAAGAAGGCTCTGGATTCATGCCTCATGGCTCCTCAACAGGCCAGGTGTGCCTATGATGTGCCAATGGTGCCCATGGATGTGTCCTGGCTGGATGCAAGGCTAGGGAAAAGATCACAGTGTAAAGACCCTATCGGGGTGCTGGTCTGTCTGTCTCAATCAATCAATCAATAAAACAAACAGTGTCATAGCAGTAAAATGCAATTTCTATGAGGCAATTCCACTTCAGAAAGTTCCTGGTTCAAGTCTAGTGATCTCTAAAAGTGTGCCAGGCACATGCTTGCCCATGATTCAGGGCTAGCTGAGGCGAGGCAGAGGTCACTGTGTCAAGACACCATTAGAAGTCCTCTCTCTGTCTCTATTTTTCTATCCTTCTCAGCTCACAGAAAAAGTAATAAAATAAAATCATTTTTAAAACTTAAAAAAATCGGGACCAGCAGTTAGCGTAATGGCTATGTTGCTGGACTCCCATGTAGTCGACTACGGTTCGCGTCCCAGACCCGGTAGCTTAAAACTCACACCGGGTGCGTGTGCGTGCGTGCCCAAGATCCTGAGAGGAGAACGGAGGAGAAGGGATTGTGGTGTGGCCATTCCCCCTGGGGGGTGATTTCTCGCTTTCTGTCTTTCTGTCTCCCTCTGTCTGTCTGGCGAGCGCACGCACCCTATAGCGAAAACCTCTCCAAAAAAAAAAACTTTAAAAAAATCAAGAGGTATCCTACACATTAGAACTAAGCTTTTTTAGTGGTACTCAAAATCAATATTCATTAATTTCCTGGAAGTTTTAACACATGCTACAAAAGAATATGAAATAAATGTAAATATATTAAAATAGCTACTTTGTTGGTGATGTTTTATTTTATAATTAAGATATCAAAATTAGAAATATTTTTGATTTGCTGATAAAATACATAGCAGGTCAAACAAAAACTCAGTAGATTCTCTATAGCCCAGCAAAAGTCACCAGGAAGTAGAAATTTTCTCACTAGAGAGACAGTAACAGAGAGACAGAAATGAGAAATCACTTCCCAGGAGAGGTAGCGACGGCACAATCTCTTTTCCTCTATTCCCCTCTTGGGATTTTGGACACACACAAACATGTGCCTGGGGTGAATTTTAAGCCACCACATCAGGAACTTCAATCGCAGTCAATTATGTGGGAGATCAGCAACGTAACCATTACATCATCTACTGGTCCCTGATTAAAATAAATTTAATTAGAAATGCTTGGACATATACAAATATAAGGTTAAAATATTACTTTAAGATATAACACAAGGCCTGATAAAATTTTTAAGAAGTAGCAGTCTAGCTTGCTTTGAATCCTACTGCTATGAAAGTTTTTAATGTTTCTGTCTATTTAAGAGATAATATTAAAATATTCAGTTTCTCCAAAATAGGCCAAATACTCTACATAAGTTTAATTAAAGTGCCAAAAGTTATTTTTTTAAAACTTTTAAAGTATTATTTAAAACTCTTAAAGTATTATTTATACCACAAACAAACATAAATTGCAGCTGGAAATAGCATTATAGATTGATCTGGACTAAGCCTCACACTAACAAAATCTTGAAAGAATGAGCAAAATAAATATAAAATGCATTTGTATGATGTACTCAGAGAGCAATGAAAGCAGTAGAGTTTGTAGGGCCAAAATTTAATAAAGTGGAAAGGAAAAGAAGGGACTATACAGCTTTACAGAGGGAAAAACCCAATAGCAAAGTGTTATGATTAATAGTCTATAAAGAACTGAACAAAGTTCTTGACAATTTCATAGGGCTAAGAGGCATATAGAAGCTCAGTGTTCTTTGAGAGGGCAGGACCCTGGAAAAAAGTCCAAGGCTTTCAGTTTGCAACCAGAAAATAACCTTTATGCAGTAAGAATAAATTGTAACCCTAAGCCCTCAAAAAAAAAAAAAAAGAAGCCTAGCTTCAAAACATCTAATTCCTGATCTGACCAAGGTAAAATGCTATTGATTTCACTAATGAAAGAAAATCATGTGGAAGAAGATAACATCCATCACTTCCACAAATAATATCCTTTTTTAAAAAATAATCATTTATTTCCTTAATCCCACTTATTTTTTTTAATTTGACTAGAGAGAGAGAAAGAGAGAGAGGGAAAGCAAGAAAGCAAGCCGCCAGGTCCAGGACTTGAACCAAGGTCAGTCATGTGGGAGTCCAGTGCCCTTAGCCACCATACCACCTGCTGGCCCCCATATATAATATTTTATGGTCAATCACAAATAAACAAGATTATACTTGATGAAAATCAATAGAACAAAATGAACAACAGAAACAGATTCAGAGACAATTATGATAACTAAATTACTAAATACACATTACAAAGTAACAAACATGTTCAAAGAGCTAAAAGATGGAGAATTTAGCAGAGAACAGCAAACTATAATAAATAAATAAATAAATAAATAAATAAACAAACAAACAAACAAACTAGAAATCTCTTTTAAAAATGCAATAGTAAATTTAAAAATTCAATATATGACTGGCACTCATCCCCACCAAAAGCTCCTCAGTCCCTTGCCCAGTCTAGAGTATGGGAGGAGGGGATGATTTGGTCACATACCACATGCTTTTAGTTATCACGTTCTATTTTAGCTTTTGCTGGCAGCTTCTGGCCACAGAGTGACTAGAGAGATCTTTGTATATAGGAGCTGAACATCGGCACATTTGAGGCTCTGGAGGAATCCTCTCCCCAAACTGAATCCACCAGAAACAAAAGAGAGAGAGAGACTCCTCTATGTAAATCGGAACCTCCCACTGTGGATACCACACTGCCATCAACAGAATAAGAGGGAAACTAGCACAGAGTTAATTCACAACAAAGGGAAGTACAAAAGCACACAGCTACACAAACCTACTCCAAAGAATCAGCAAGATTGAAATATATTACCAAATGACTAAAATATCACAGCAGAGCCTCAAGAAATGTGAGAAAACCAGGAAATACTTTCTCCTTGAGGAAACACAATAATTTGTCACCAATAACAGATAAAACAGAGGAAATTACCGAAATGTCAGAAGAATTCAGAATATTTATCATATCCAAACTCAGTGAGATGCAAAAGAGAACAGACAACCAACTCCAAGAGATGATATAATCATTCTATGACTTGAAAAAGGAACTCCATAAAGAGAAAGACACCATAAAAAAAGAATCAAACAGAACATCTTGAGATGAAGACTGTAATACAAGAAGTCAAAACTCTGTCAAAAGTACTAATAGAAGATTATACCATGCAGAAGAAAGGATCTCTGAAGACAAAGAATCTAGAAGACAAAGCCTCTGACTTAGATATAACCACCATAAAGAATGATAAAATATTTTTTAAAAAATGAGTACATCAGACAGGAAACACTAGAGATACCATTATACCCAAATATCCAAATAATTGCTATTCCAGAAAGTGAAGAATCTGATATGGACATATACAACCTCTTCCATTAAATACTTACAGAAAGCTTCCCAAACCTAGAGAAATATTCAGACATGCAGATGCAGGAAATACAAAGGATGCCAAATCAAGTCAATATAAGATCCTCATCCCAGCACATTATATAGCTAGATTGGTCAAAATCAAAGACAAAGACAATATTCTAAAAATGGCAAGAGAGATATGTCAATTTACCTACAAAGGTTAGCCTATTAGGGTAACATCTGACATCTTGACGAAAACAATGCAAGCAAGGAAAAGATGGGCCGACATACTCAAAATGCTAAAAGTAAGACAATTTCAATCAAGAATATTATCCAGCAAGATTATCCTTCAAATGGGAAAAAATATATAAACTCATTCTCAGATAAACAAACTTGAAAGAATTTACCCATACTAGACCAGCTCTTCAAGAATTACTGAAAGGATGGGACCAACAGTTAGCGTAATGGCTATGTCGCTGGATTCCCATGTAGACGACCACATTCGCACCCCGGACACGGTGGCTTAAACTCACGCCGGGCACGTGTGCGTGCATGCCCAGGATCTCGAGAGGAGAATGGAGGAGAAGGGACTGTGGCGTGTCCATCCCCCCTGGGGGGTGATTTCTCGCTTTCTGTCTCTCTGTCTCTCTCTCTGTGTCTGGCGAGCACATGCGTCCTATAGCAAAAACTTCTTTAAAAAAAAAAAAAGAATTACTGAAAGGAACACTATTAATACATCAGGAAAGCTAAGAGAAACAAACAGAAATACAAGAACACAAAATAACTAAGAAAATGGCTTACAATGTGACAGGGATAAGTCTGCAAATATCAATAAGAACATTAAATGTTAATAGATTTAATTCTCCACTGGCTGAATAAACAATAAATTTTAAAAAATAAAAAAACAGGAGTTTTCTATGTGCTGCTTGCAAGAAACGCAGCTCACTGATAAAGATACACACAGACTGAAAGTGAAGGGTTGGAAAAAGATATGCCACACAATGGAAATCAAAAGAAGGTTGAAGTTGCAGTACTGACACCAGACAAAATAGACTTTGAGACAAAAACTGTAAGAAAAGACAAAGAAGGACACCAAAAATACTAAAAGGGCTAATTCACCAAGAAGGCCTAACACATGAATATCTATGCACCCAACACTGGAGCACTCAAATATATGAAAGGAAGACTACTAGATTCAAAGGGAGAGAGACTGCAACACTCTAAGTGTTGGAGATCTCAACACCACCCTGTCTTCTCTAGACAGATCCTCTAGATTAAAAAATAAGCAGAGAGATACAGGACCTAAACAATCCCATAAATCAATCGGACTTGACAGACATCTATAAAACCTACCACCCACTAACCACAAAATATGCATTCTTCTCATAGAACATTTCAAAGACTGACCACATGATAGGGCACAAAACAAGTCTTTACAAATACAAAGGTATACAAACTATACCCAGCATCGTTTCTGACCACAATAGAATTAAACTTGAAATTAACTGCAGAAAGAACCCTGGAAAATACACAAACACATGGAAATTAAAAACTTACTCCTGAATGACTTTGCAGCCACTGAAGAAATCAAGGCTAAAATAACAAGATTCATTGAAACCAATGATAATGAGTATATGACTTTTCATAACCTATGGAGCACAGTAAAAGCAGTCTTGAGAGAGAAGTTCACTGCAGTTATTGCCTACAAGAAAAAAACTGAAAAGTGGCAAATAACAACTTAATAACACATCTCAGGGAATTGGAAAAAAATACTAAGAGAAAAGAAATGAAACTACAGTAGAAATACATGAAATAGAGAAAAGAACTATACAGAAAATAAATGAAACCAAAAGCTGGTTCTTTGAGAAGATAAAGAAAATTGACATACCATTAGCTAGAGTAATCAAGAACACAAAAAGGAACCAGATAAATCAACGATGATGCAGGCAATATTACGACATACCAAAAATATAAAAGATCATAAGAGAATACTATGAGTGATTATATGCCAACAAACAAGAAAACCTAGATGAAAGGGACAAATTACATAAATAATCTACCAAAATTGAATCAGGAAGACATAGAAAGCCTGAATAGACCATGAGATTGAATAACAAGCCACGAGGCTGAATCAATAATAAATAGTCTCCCAACAAAGAAGAGCTCAGGTCTGAATGGCTTCACTTCTGTCTACAAAACTTTTATAGAAGAGCTAATCCCAATTCTACTCAAACTTGTTTCAAAGCTCCAAAAGGAAGGGACACCCCCCCCCAATTCATTCTGTGAAACCTCCATCATCCTGATACCAGAAGCATACAAGGACACAAGAAAAGAAAACTACAGACCCTGATGAAAATAGATACAAAAATTCTCAATAAAATATGAGGAAATTGTATCCAACAACTCATTAAAAAGATTATACACCATGACCAGGTAAGCTTTATTCTAGGGAATGCAAAGGTGGTCCAACATAAACAAAATGATAAATACATCACATTTGCAGAAGGAAAGATAAAAACTATATAATCATATCAATCGATGTAGAGAAGGCATTTAAAGGGATGATTTAAATGCTTTGACAAAATGACCGGAAAAAATGAAAAATAACCTTTATGATTAAAACTCTCAGAAAAGTCAACATTAAGGGGACATTTCCCGGGAGCAGGAGAAGGTGTAATGTTTACTTTGCTGGACTCCCATGTAGTGAATCACAGTTTGAGTCCCAGACCCGGCAGCTTAAAACTCACACCAGGTGCACATGTGTATGTACCCAAAATCTGAAGAGGAGAATGGAAGAGAAGGGACTGCAGCATGGCCAACCCCCTAGGGGGTGACTTCTCACTCTGTCTCTCTGGTGAGCACACACACACCCTATAGCAAAAATCTTTCTCTTAAAAAAAAAAAAAAGGAGGAAGGGCATTTCTCAACATAATAAAAGCCATATGTTGGGTTATTAGAAAAGTCATAACATATTTCTCTGTTTTTCTGTGAAAAAATTCATCATGACTTTTGTGAAGACGCACCCAGTATGACAAGCTCATAACCACCATACTGAATAGGGAAAAGGCTGAACACTTTTCCACTAAAAACTAGAATAAGACAAGGTTGTCCACTTAATCCACTCCTTTTTAACATAGTACGGGAAGTATTAGCCAATGCACTTAGACAAAAAGTAAAATAAAAGCATTTGAACAGGAAAAAAGAAACTGAAATGATCTCTATTTGAAAATGACATGATTGTACAGCTAGAAAATCCAAAAGAGTCTATTTTAAAAACTCCTGGAAGTGATATGTGAATACAGTAACGTGGCAGAATACAAAGTCAGCATACAAAAATCTGTAACATTTGTATATACCAACAATGAACAGAATGATGTAGAACTGAAGAAAGCAATCCCATCTATAATAGCCACAAAAAATACACAATTCCCTCATAATAAACTTAACCAAAGAAGTGAGAAACCTCTACAAGAGAAACTATGAAAAACTAAAAACAGAAATTGAAAATTATTCAAAAAAGTGAAAACAGCCCACATTTCTGGGTTGGAAGAATTAAAATAATCAAAATATCAATCATACCCAAATTAGTTGACAAGTTCATTGCAATTCTGACCAAATTACTAGAAGCAGAAGAAAAAAATCATAAAATTTGTCTGGAATCATAAAAGGCCCTGTAATGCCAAAGCAAAATTGTGCAAAAAAATTTAAGTAGGAGCTATCTCACTTCCTAACATCAACGCATTTTACAAAGCTGTCATAATCAAAACAACATGGTATTTCCAAAAACAGGCATGTAGGCCAATGGAACATGTGGTCCAAAAACAGGCATGTAGGCCAATGGAACATAAACGAGAACTCAAAATTAACCCCAAAACATAAAGCCAATTGATGTCAACAAAGTGCACAAGACAATGCACTGGGGAAAAGAAAATCTCTTCAGCAAATGACGCTGGAAAAAGTGGGTGCTCATCTTCAGAAAAATGAAAGGAGACCCATATCTCTCACCACTAACAAAAATCAACTCAAAATGGATCAAAAATCTAAACATAAATCCTCCAATTATAAAACTACTGGTGGAAAACTAAAGTGAAACTCTTGGAGATGCTGGAGTAGGCAGAGACTTCTTAAAACCCCTGAGGCATAGGCATTAAATAAGAACCCCAAAGCACAGGCAATAACCCTGAAAAGGGATAAGTGGTAATACAACAGGCAAAGTTTCTTAATGACAAAAAAGAACAATAATTAAAGTGAACAGTAACTAAAAGATATAATAACAATAAGAGAATGGGATAATATAGTTGTAAACTTTCCCTCAGATAAGAGACTGATAATTAGAATATATAGGGAATTCAAGCAGCTTACCTGCAAAAAAAAAAAAATAAACCCAACCTAAAAATGGGCAAATGAACTGAGCTAGACAACTCTCTAAGGCAGGCTTATGAACAACCAAAAAGGATCTGAAAATATGATCAATATATATCTCTTTTTTTCCTTGTACTTTTCATTTCAATTGCTTTTATGCATTCAATCACATGCGTCACTTACCTAGCAAAGTGACTATTCCAACATGTGTACGTTTCTCACCAGTCTGGTTGAGGATACTATGCATGTTGTCTTAAACAGATACTAGCCCATTTCTTTGCCCCATAAATGCCATGCCTCTCTATTTTTCTCTTTAACATCTTTCCTCAGACTCTCTCCTTCACCTACCCTCTTCCCATACTGTATCTGGTATTTATAATCATTTTCTACGTTTCTATATACTCTAGCCATCAGAAAATAGAATAAAATAAAAGGCATTAGGCATTCATATAGAAAAATAAGAGGTGAAATTACCTCTATTTGCAGATGACATGATTGTATACATAGAAGACCCAATTGGATCCATGATAAAATTCCTGGAAGTAATAAATGAATACAGTAAAGTTGCAGGATACAAAATCAACATACAGAAATCTATAGCATTTCTATATACAAACAGAAGGCAGACTGAGATAGAACTAAAAAAAGTAATTCCATTTACCATACCCACAAAAACTATAAGATACTTAGGAATAAATCTAACCAAAAAAGTTAAAGAACTCCTCAAGGGAAACTATGAGAAGCAAAAAACAGAAATAGAAAATGACACAAAAAAAGTGGAAGGACATCCCATGTTCCTGGATTGGAAGAATTAATATAACCAAAATGGCAATGCTACCAAAATTAATCTACAAATTTAACACAATATCAATCAAAGTGCCAGAGACATTCTTCACAGATCTAGAAAAGACAACCATATAGTTTGTCTGGAATCACAAAAGACCTCATATTGCCAAAGCAATCCTGCACAGGAAGAGTGGAGTGAGCAGCATCTCACTCCCTGATCCCAAAATATACTATAAAGCTGTGATAATCAAAACAGAATGGTATGAAACAGACAGATGGACCAATGGAACAGAACAGAAACCCCAGAAATAAACTCCCAAACATACAGCCAACTAATTTCTGACAAATGGTACCAGTCAATCATGTGGAAAAAGGAAAACTTCTTTAACGAATGGTGCTGGAAAAACTGAATATCCACCTGCAGAAAGGTGGATATCCAACATGAATGCACTTCACAGCAGTCCAGTTGAAGATACATACCATACATGTTATGATCAACAGATAGCCATCCATTTCTGTGTCCCATAAATGTCTTGCCTCTCTATTTTTCTCCTTGATTCCTTCTCTCTCACTCTCCCCATTCTCCTGCATTCTTCCCACACTGTCAAAAAAAAGAGAGATTACTATATGAGAAATGCTAAATACATCTGAAAATATCTTAAGATATTTTTGGTTAAAGGTTAGAAAGGAGAATCAATAGGACTTTACAATTGACTTCTCAGCAAAAAGGATGTAAACCTAAAGACAATGAAAACATCTTTTAAAATGTAAATAAAATAACATACCCAGTGAAAATTCCCTTCAAAATTTAAGTAAAAGTACATTTACAGACAAAGTTGAGGTTATCCTTCATCAGAAGACATGTGATAAAGGAAATACCAAGGGACTTCTCTAGAAAGAATGAAAAAGATACCAGAAAAAAAAAAAAAAGGAAAAGGGGAACCAGCAGTTAGCGTAATGGCTATGTCGCTGGACTCCCACGTAGTCGACCGCGGTTCGCGTCCTGGACCCGGTGGCTTAAAACTCACGCCGGGCGCGTGTGCGTGCATGCCCAAGATCCCGAGAGGAGAATGGAGGAGAAGGGATTGCGGCGTGACCATCCCCCCTGGGGGGTGATTTCTTGCTTTCTGTCTCTAATGTCTCTCTCTGTCTGTCTGGCGAGCGCACGTGCCCTATAGTGAAAATCTCTCCAAAAAAAGAAAAAGGATATAAAATACAAGAGAAAAGGAAGAGCAGAGAAAATAGTAGATACACAGATAAATATAAATAATTGACTGTATAAAACTCTCATAATAATATTTCAAGAGCTTAAACTGTATGATAGCAATAATACAAAGGCAATAAGTGGTAAGTGGAGTTAAGGTATTCCAAGGCTCTACCATTTTCTAGGAAGTGGAAAATAACAGTATTCAACTGAGACTGCTATATTTCTTTCTTTTTTTTTAATCTTTTTTTTTTTAGAGGTTTTTGCTATAGGGCATGTGCGCTCGCCAGACAAAGAGAGACAGAGAGACAGAAAGCAAGAAATCATCCCCCAGGGGAGATAGCCATGCTGCAATCCCTTCTCCTCCATTCTCCTCTCAGGATCTTGGGCATGAAAGCACACGTGCCTGGCATGAGTTTTAAGCCACCGGGTCCGGGACGCAAACCATGGTCAACTACGTGGGAGTCCAGTGACATAGCCATTACACTAACTGCTGGCCCTGAGACTGCTATATTAATGATACAAGTGATAAAAGTGATAATCTCTCGATAATTGCCAAAAGAATTAATAATGTATGACTAAAGTAATAGATTAAAATAGAATAATAATATATATTAGACAAAAATGGCATTAATGAATTAATGCCATATACAATGCAATTTTAATACCTGGAGTCCTCGTGTTGTATATTAGCTTTCTAGACTTGTTCATCCTATATATCCACAACTTCATACCTATAATGACAGTGTCAAACCAATAGGAAGATATAACAATTCAAATGTATGTATCTTTTAGGTTCAAACTATATAAGTATAACAGTAAAAAGAGAAATAAATCTATTATCAAAGTGATAGACTAAAATGTACCTCTGTTACTAATATAAAAATCTGAAGAAAATTAGTAATTTTACAAAATATCCAAAGAGCACAAAAATAAACTGACATTTAGACTACGGTACCCAGTAATCACATTGTGTGTAGTCTTTCAAGTGCACATACCAGATTTAAAATATGGTCATATGTGGTTCACAAAGCAAATCTTAACAAATGTGAAAGAACATAAACTACTCAAGTATGTCCTCTGATGGCATGGCATTAAGTTAGAAAACAATAACAGAAAAATACCTTGAATAAATGTTTGGGAAGTGAGATCATTTCTAAATAATTCATGGTTCAAGGAAAAATGCAAGTAGAAATTAAAAACTAACTAGGTCATACAGGAAATTTAATCTCAGATGTAGAAGACAGAATTGCTGGCCTAGAAAAATCCACCATGAACACTGAGAAAATTGCCCCCAAAAATTAGGATAATATATGAGAAATACTAGATACCACTAAATGTCCAAATATCTGAATAATTGGTATCCCAGAAGGCAAAGAGACTCATAAGGGCATTGATAATCTAGTCCATGAAATCCTGGAAGAAAACTTTCCAAAGCTAGAGAGGCATTCAAAGATCCAGTCCCAATAAATACAAAGGACCCCAAGTAGAATCACCCAAGAAGATCTTCAAGACACATTATAGCCAGATTGACCACAACAAAAGACAAAGACAAGATACTAAGACTGGCAAGAGGGAAATGTCAAATTACCTACAAAGGGCATCCCATCACATTAACAGAGGACGTCTCATTAGAAACAGTGCGAGCAAGGAAAGAATGAGAAAATATATTCAAAGTATTAAGGGGAAAGCAATTTCAAACAAAAATAATGTACCCAGCAAGATTATCCTTCATATCGGAAGAAAAGCCAAGAACATTCTCAGACAGACAAAACCTGAAAGAATTTACCAACACCAGACCAGATCTCCAAGAAGTTCTCAAGGGGTGCTATACAGGAAAATTAAATACAGACACACAGAAATAAGACTTCAAAAACTAAGAAAATGGTCAACTTAATCATAGGGACAAGACTGGAGTTGAATATTATATCACAGAAAATATGTTAAAATGAATGAAAAAATATATATTTACCTTAAGAAGTTAGAAAAGGAGCAAAATAAACCAAGAGAAATTTAAGAATGAAATTTAATAAAATAAAAATAAATATATTCACCCAGCACCCAGATCTTTGTATCTAATACCATTATCAAATGAAAGGAAAGGTCTCTCCTTGCCTGCCAGCAGGCACAAGGTCCACCTACAGGCCTCTGGCCAGCAAGGGATATTGAGGAAGGATCACCTCTGACCCCCACCCCATTTTCAGACTCCCTAGCTCAAGACTCCACCTCCTAGACTCTCCTTGCCTGCAAGCAGGCGCAAGGTCCACCTACAGGCCTCTGGCGAAATCGCGCACCATACTAATGCGTGGCGCATGACTTTTTCTTTATTTTTCTCTATTGTCTTTCATTTCGTTTCTTATTATCCTCTCCTCCTCATTTTTTACCTTGCCAGAGGGACTAGATAGGTCTAGAATCAGATCTCTGAAATTTTCTAGTAAGGTAAGTGTCTCTGGGATCCTCCCACGTACTGATCCACCTGTGAAAACGGAGATACTGCTTTTTAGACACCTCAGTAGAGTTCCCCTCTTGAGAGCACATTGGTAAAAACAACAGAAGAGAGACTTCAGCAAACATCTATTCCCATCCAAAAAGAACACTCTTACTCCTAGTGGGAGAAACATTTCCCCCAGGAGGTTTTCAAAAGGGAATAAATCTTCCAATGGCTAGAAGTAGAAAAATAGCCTCAGGTTTGAATAAACAAGGAAATATGTCTCCAACAAAGGAAGATGCCCCTCTATGTCTCGTAAATATGGAGGACATTACCAAAATGACAGACACAGAATTTCGAACATTCAT
>NW_006204812.1:3429182-3445555 GCF_000334495.1 Tupaia belangeri chinensis
ACTGTGGAGAATAATTTGGAGATTCCTCAAAAATCTACAAATAGATCTATCATATGATCCAGCAATCCCATTCCTTGGTATCTACCCAAAGGACAGAAGAATTCTTCATTGGAAAAGTGCTTGCACATCAATGTTTATTGCAGCACTATTCATGATTGCTAAGTCATGGAACCAACCCAAATGCCCCCGTATCAAGGAATGGATTGAAAAACTGTGGCACATATACTCTATGGAATACTTCTCAGCCATAAAAACCAACAAAACCCTGGCTTTTGACAGAAAGTGGAAAAATATGGAAGATTTACTGCTGAGTGAGGCAAGCCATGCTATGAAGGGGAGACACTGTATGTCCCCACTTAACATATACAGAATGTCTGCACTCTATGACTGAAACTGATTGACTAACAGCTGTATAAACACAAGAGATGGGTGTGAACGTCAGATGAGGTGTATGTGGAGGACTTGGGCCTAACAAAGGACATTTAGAGAAAGGATATGGAGGTAGAACATTGACGGGATGGGGAAGTGTGGTATTATCGGTTGAAAATATTTTGATCAACAGGAATGGGGAGAAATGTTCACATATTGAAATGCTCACATTGTAAGCTAAACAATGCAATTGAATGTATATACAAAAAGAAATAAATTATTTAAAAAATAGTAAGAAAAAAATAAGAATGAGGGGCTGGCAGGTGGCATGATGTTAAGGGTACTGAACTCCCATGTGGCCAACTGTAATTTGAGTCCCAGACATGGTGGCTTTCTCTCTTTCTGTTTCTCTTTCTCTCTCTCTCTCTCTCTCTCTCTCTCTCTCTCTCTCTCTCTCTCTCTCTTCACCATTTTCCCTTTCTGGTCAAATTAAAAATAAATGAAGTTAAATAAAATGATTCTTAAGGAAAAAAAATGAAAGGAAAGGTCTTTTTTGGGGGGAAGGGAGACATCAATTCTAGGGTTGAGGTAGAAAATATATAACATGCACCTGGAGAATATTATAGTGCCAGAATGCAAAGAAGTACTCAAAACTAAACCAATGAGATTATGTCAAAGAGATACAGAAGTCAAATGGAAGAGATTTCATTGGGCAAAGTGAGAATTTGAATAATAACACAGTACTGGATTATAATCTAAAATATAAATATGTATCTATAGTTCATACTGATATAAATAAATGACTTAATAACTAAATGGGGACAAAAGACAAATACCTTAAATCCTAATTTATGTAGCTTCTCTCCTCTCAGATAAGAGGAGCCTAACTTCCCACCTAATAATTGTAGGATGCATATAGTGGTTTCCTGGTTCAGAGCAATATATGCAAAAGAAGTAGAAAAGAGTAACCTTGCTGGGAGAAACCTCATACATCTCAGCCAGGTGAACAAGTTATTTACATCATCAGTGATGTCATATTCACAGCATGTATCCTTGATAAAATGTAATAAAAATGGCATTTTACCTCTATAGTTTCTCTCTCAAACACTTCTAAATCCCTAAGTATCAGGAAAATAAAAAAAAAAACAGTATCAGAAATAATAAAAAAGATATCACTATATATCCTACAATCATTTGCAAGATCACGGAAAACGTTATAAACAAAAATATGCTTATAAATTTGAAAATTTAGGGGCTGGCAGGTGGCATGGTGGTTAAAGGCGCTGGACTCCCACATGGCTGACCACGGTTCAAGTCTCAGACCTGGTGGAAAAAAAAATTTCTCTCTCTCTCTCTCTCTCTCTCTCTCTCTCTCTCTCTCATCAACTGGAAAATAATAATAATGATGATAATAATAAATAAAGTTAAATAAAATAATCCTTTAAAAAAATTGAAAATTTACAGAAAATGGACAAAATATTTATCAAATCTGAGACAAGAAAATAAAAATCTAAATGATAATGTATTTTTTAAAATGGAAGGCCTATTTACAAAGAAATCTTCAGGTCTACATGGCTTCACTGGAAAATTTTTACAAACATGTCAAGAGGACATGATACAATGTTTAAAAGTCTTCTAGATAACAAAAAGAAATAAATCCAATCTTCTAAAATTGGGATTAAACACTAGCAATATGAAGATTAAATCTGAAAATAAAACAAAAGGAAAAAAGAAATACTTTTCAATTAAATTTATGAAATCAATTTAAGTCATATTAAAACTTGATAAAATGTAATAAAATTTTATCAATAAAATGACCATATCAGTATAAGAAATTTGACAAAATTTCAATTATTTTTCATACTAAACATTCATTTAAAAAAAAGAAACAGAAACAGAAATTCCTATGGATCTAGTAAATACTATATAAGGGTCACTTTCACACACATCATACTTGATGAAATATTTGGAGATTATTCCACAATTTGGAGTGACATTCACAATCACTACTTTTATTCTACATTGTACAAAAATGAAATGTACTATGCAAGAGGAAACTAAACAAAAAAAGGATGAAAAGAAAAAATTCATTTTTCAGAGGTGACATTACAAATGTAGAAATAAATGAATTAAGCAGGATCACTAGATAAAAGATTGCCATGCAAAAGTCAAATGTGTTCCTGTATATCTGCATACTAAAAATAAAATGTTTACACTTACACTATTAATAATAGTTTCTAAAATGTCAAATACCTAGGAAAACATCTAAAGATGGACAAGATTGCTGTATTTAAAACTAAAATTTATTTATAAAGTTCATTACTTCTTCCAAGGAGGGGAAGGGAGGAGGAGTAGAGGGAATAAAGGAGGGGGGACTGGTGTGGAGCAACAGTCAGGCATCACCAACAGGATTTTCACACCATGATCGACGCAGCCTCTGCCTGCCTGGAACACAGGTGTGTATGTACACCTAGCGTGTACAGGGAGATCTCTAGACACAAACCTGAATCATTCTCACATGGGCCCAGCATCACAGAGCAATCAGTGTGTTACACTGTACTGCCACTGCCAGACCTAACATTATAAAGTCGATCTGAAAGAAAATTTAAAGGATCTAAATAAATGAAAGAACACACCACATTTGTAGACTGGAATACTCAATATTATGAAGCTGTAATTCTCTAAATGACAGGTTCAATGAAATCTAGTGAAAATTCCAATAGCTTATTTTTGTATGAAAATTACAAAGCTAATTTAAAGTGTTTATGAAAATGCAAAAGCAAAGCAAAGTTAAAGAAATCTTGAGAACAAAAAAGGCTGGTGGATTCAGATTGTCAAACATCAAGACTCAGTCTAAAGTTATAATCAGGATGGCATGGTATTAATTCACTGTACAGGACTGTCAATAAAAGAAACAGAAAAGGTCAGAAATTTGCCCATGCATATATGAACACTTCACATGCACCTAAAAGGATATACTGGTCCAGTGGGACAAGAATAACCTTTTCCAATTAAAATTATGCTAGGCCAACTGAATATTTCTATGCACAAAAGATGAATATTGAACCAACGCTCATATCTTCAATAAAAATATTTTTAATGAATTATACATTGAACTTATAAGCAAAGCAGCAAAATCCCACAACAGAAGCATTTTTTCATGGAGTTGGGGTACCTAATATCTTCAACAAGACATAAGAAGCACTAACCAAAATGGGAAACAAGTGCACAAACTGAACAACTTGGCCCAGCCTTCGCGGGACAGTAAGTAGCATACTGAACTGCCATGCTGGAAGCCACACGGCCAACTGCAGGTTCAGATCCCCAGCCTGGTCAACCTGAAACATGCTAGGTACATGTGTACATGCCCAAGATCATAATGAGCTGGGAGAAAAGGATCACAGCATAATTAGGCCCCATCAAGGGTGTTTTTCTTCTTCTTTCTCTCTCTCTCACATGTATAAACACATGTAATTTATATCATGAATAAAATAAACTTTAAAAATTAAGCATTTTGGGGTCCAGCAGCTACAGTGGTGATTGAGATGTTGTACTAGTCCCAGACCAGAAATTTGCTTTCTCACTTTCCCTCTCCATCTCCCTACATCTGTCTCTGGTGAGCATGTACAGGGAGCACATGTGTCCTATTAAAAGCTTAAAAAAAATAATAATAATAATAAATACTTTTTTAAAAAATTAAGCATTTCATGGCCCAGCCACAATGGTACGGAAGCAATACAACACTCTGTAATGCTAAAAGCCATATGGAAGATCAGGGTTCAGTTCCTGGATAAACCTGTACATGCCTGAGATCCTGGTTATCGGGGTAAAACTGAAAGAGTATCATAGCATAAGATTAGGAATCATACACCAATAATTAGGAATTTCTGTTAATTAAATTTAAAAAGTACCATGAAGACTAAAAGCAAGCCACTAAGCAAAGATATTTGCAATGAAGGGCCTGCATGTAGAACATAAAAGAACTATAAATCAATAAGAAAAGTCTACCTCCTAGAAAATGGCCAAGAAAAAGTAACACAGGAGATAAACTAAGAAACCAATAAACATACAAGAAGTTGTTTGACTTCATTAGTTATCAGAGAAATGCAAACAAAAAACGTAAGGTACCAATATATAGCCATCCAACTAAGATTTAAAAAGACAGACAATGCTGAGTTGGTGAAGATGTGAGGTAACCAGGACACATACACCACTGGTGGAAGTGTAAATTAGTATAACCACTTTGGAAAACTTTCATCAATAATTACTGATCTACTAAAGCTAAACATTACATGTCCTCCTAGACCAAATTCAACTAGAGTGCTTAGGCACCCAGTTTAGGAGACAAAAATATGAAAAGGTGGCAGATACAGTGATCATAGTTAGTTTTGAGGAATACAGGCTTAGTAATTAAGAAGGAACAGGAATTCTTCTGAGTGACTGCTTGGTAATTACATAGGTGTTCATTTTGTGAATACTTTTTGGTTTTTGAGAGGTTTTTGCTACAGGGCACGTGAGCTTGCCAGAGAGACAGAGAGACAGAAAGCGAAAAATCACCCCCACCCCCAGGAGGCATGGCTACGCCACAATCCCTTCTCCATTCTCCTCTCGGGATCTTGGGCACACACGTACACTCGCCCAGCATGAGTTTAAGCCACCGGGTCTGGGGCTCGAACCGCAGTCGACTACATGGGAGTCCAGCGACATAGCCATTATGCTAACTGCTGGTCCCCATTTTTTGAACACTCTTTAACATGCACTTAATAAAGGATATGCTATACTTCAATTTTAAGAAGTTTATTAAAATAAATTATAAATTAAGACTTTAATGCAAAACCTGAAGACTTCACAAAATTACCAAATAAAGGAAGAAAGAAACCTGTGTGAAGGACAATCTTAATTATATCTGAAAACCCAGAGTCACACACGCAAAAGAAGATAGACATAATTAATTATATAGAATTAAATTTTGCTATAATATTTTGCCATGGAAATATCTGAAAACTGGATGAGAAACAAAAGGTTTACATCATATACAAAGTGAAAAAGTTAAAATTCAAAAATGTATGCAAGAATAAATTGAATCAAGAAACACATAAAAAGTTATTCAAATTCTCTAATCAGTAAACTCAATGAATCATTTTATACCTCTCATACAAATATGTTTAAAATGCTATAAAATCTATTAATGGTTATGTAAGGAAAATTCTTATACACTGTATTCTCATATATTGTTCACAGATATTTCAGTTGGTTTTGAAAACAATATGTAACATCTACTATAATTAAAATTATATTTTTCCCCAACAATCTCACTGACAGAAAGCTATCTTGTAGATACAAAGTTATTCCATATAAGAGTATATATATATACAGAGATGTGTATTACAACTACATTCAAAGTGAAAGAAAGAAAAAGGAAGGTGATGAACTATAGAGAAATTTAGCTAAAAACAAAATTTAAAATAGCCACAATTTTCAAAAGTGTGTGTGTATTTACTTATCTTAGAAAGAGTTCCAAGAGGTATGTTAAGTGAGAAAAACAAAATACAGGAAATTATGTATGATCTTATGTTTCAAAAGCATAACAAATATGTATATATTGTGCGTGTATATATATATATATACACATATATATATAAGTAAATTCACTCATAAATTGAATTACACATAGAAAGCAGGCACATAGAAAAACATCTAGAATGCTATAAAATCTAGATTATGTTCTGACCTATCTTACACAGAAAATTTTATGAAGAAAGAGGAGGAGAGGGGATCCAAATAAATAAGGTACAAAATATATTACACTTAAGAATGAATTACATATTTGTTCATCTATGTTAAATTATGAGATATATATATATAGATAGATAGATATCTATATATAATATTATTTGTTCCCCAAAAAGTGCTAGCCTCACTTTAGATTCCTAAACTGTCTTTTTCCTTAAAAGTTTTAAAAAGTAAGAGAAGACAGTCAGGGAAAGATTAATAGAAATAAAGAAGGCTAAAAGAAATTTAAACATATAGGATTGAATGCCACTAGATGTCAGTAAAACTCCCCCAAAAATTATAGAAACATTTTTCTTAACTACTGGGAAAATTTGTTCTTTTACCTTATACTACATTTGACTTTTACAATATTCAAATGATATGTATAGAGTTCCAGGAGAGGAAAGAAGTTCCTTAAAGGGTAGACTATAAGCCTCATTCATAAAGAGGTTAATATTGGTCTAAATCCCTTTTTTCAAGGGTAGCCATAGTATTTTCATATTTTTTAAACTCATAAAATATGCCCTCTGAAAAGACAAAATTTAATATGCAGTTAACTTACATGTATTTACCTTATATCCATTATGTGTAAAAGACAAAGGCAAATTTAAATAACTATATTTATTGAGTTTTTCAATCAAGTAGGAGAACAAAATGCAAATTAAGTGGATTACTACAAATAAACCAATGCGAAGGAAGGTTTGGCACATCAACTTTCTAGAACCCAGATATACCCACACTTAGTATCCTAAAACTAGCTAACTGAATATATAAGCAAGCAAGTCACTAGACAGCTACAATTTTTTTTAATGAAACATATTTTACTCATTACCAAGTCTCTTTATTCATATCGTACCACCATATGCAATATAATGCCGTTTTTAAATTATCCAGTTGTTACACTTACTATCTCAAAACTTAGTGATTAGAACTATTTTGTTAGATTCATAAATCCTCTAGCTTAGGAATTAGGACAGGTCATGAGAAAGTAGGCTTTTCTCTACACAATGTCCATGGCTTCAGGAAGAATGATTAAACTGAACAGCGTCTCACACTGTTGACAGGGTCCTTATACATGGCCTTTCTATGTAGCCTGGATTTCTCACACCCTGACTATATGAGGTAGCTGGAATTATCTAACAATGCACCAGAGTTCCAGCTTCAAGTGTTTCAGAAAATAAGGTTAAAAACTTCATTACTGTTTATGACTCAGCCTTGTAAGTGCACATGGCATCACTTCTACCATATGCCAAAGCAGTCACAGCCTTCCCAGATTGAAGGGATGTATAATTATACTCTACTTTTTAATGAGGAGTAACAAGTTCAAAATAGATAAAAGTTACATGGAAATTATTTCTGTGACAATTTTTTGAAAATGAAATCTAACACAGTCTATCCTCTGACCACAATTCACCACCTTCCCATTGATGGAAACATTTCATTATGACATCAGTACAGTCTTGGATCTCATCTAAATCAGGTTCAGGCTCCCCAGAAGTAGTTCCTCAAGAACATTTCTTCTTGTTCTGAAGACCTATGGAACAAAGTGGCATGTTAGCCAACAAACATCCAATGTACAATTATGGAAAAAGCACAGAGTGACTTCTATAGGCACTCCCATTCAAAAATAAGACAAAGAGTGTGTGAGAATGTGTTTAGGAGGCATGTAGCAGTTGCTGGTTCACAGCAATTTCTGAAATGCAGTTGGGCCATTTGTTGCCAGTTCCTTGGTCAAGTCTCACTCCATAAACTGGGAACCATTCTCCATAGTTCTCTGCTCCACTCTCTAATCTTTTAGTCTCATCCTCCACCAAGCTTGCATCTGAGTATTATTTTCAGCCTGCTTCATGGTCAGGAAACTTTGGGGATCCAAAGGCCTTTCTTTGTTTTTACAGTTTTTATGTTGAATCGGTGGGAAAATCCTAACACATTTTTGCACAGGAAAACAAGACAAGACTTTCCCAATAACCTAATACTTCCAGTAAAAATTGATAAAATTTCTTAAAACTTTCTTGGCTTCTTATGGATCAATTTACAGCCTATTCAGATACATAGTCTTACATTCAAATATCTAAAATTATTCCTTCTGTATACTACAAACTCCTGCTATGAAACAACACCCTTAAAGAACTGTGGGCATGCCATTAGGATCATCAGAAGACTTTCTGTCCATTTGAAAGGATCTCTTAAGATATTTGAAGGTTTTAACAAAGGAAGAGTCACATCTAGATTTCATCTTTAGAGATGTTTTCCTGTCAGCACCATGGATAGTATCAAGCATTGGTGAGGTTATGAGGAAAGGAGTTCTATAGATTGCCAGTGGAATTATGAAACTGCGTAGCTTCTTCAGAATACAAGTTGGCAGATCCTCAAAATGTTAACATATTTTTTTTGTTATGTAACCCAGCAATTCCACTCCTGTATATAGTGTAACCAACCTAAATGCCCAACAAATTATGACTGAATTTTTTTTAAATGTGGCACATCTACACTACAGGATACTACTCAGTCATAAAGAACAGTGGGACTATGACATTAGACACAAAGTGGACAAATCTAGGAGATTTAATACTATACTAAGTGAAATAATCCAGACTATGAAAGACAAACAGTATATCCTCACTCAATATATACCAAATATCTGCACTCTATGGCATAAATAGAAAGATTCAAAGACATAATAGTAGAGAAGTCAAATGCAAATACCAGAGACTGTATAGGAGGGGGATGGATGATAAGGAATAGGACTGAAGAGCTAAAGAAAAAAAGGCTTAATAAACACAAGAATGTAAATAATCTTTCTGTTCTTTGCAAAAAAAAAAAAATATATATATTTGGTTATCACACATTGCATGCATGCTTTGAAAAACCACATTGCATGCCATAAAGATGTATGACAATTAAATATAAAAAAAGGAACTATAAAATAAAAAGGTGATAAAGTGACTGAATTTAGAAAACAAATGCAATCCACAGAAGGAAAAAAATGAGTTTATTTGCATAATGCAGCATTTTGGCTATAAGTTAAATTTTTTAACTGAAAATATTATTCTACAATTACCTCTTTTTAAAATTCTGTATTCATATTTAATCTTTGTACATCTCTACAGTATGCAATATGGTTTTTCAAAGTATGCATGTAGTATGTGACAATGAAATCAAAGACTATACCATATATATAATTTTCAATAGAGAACTTAACATTCTTAGGGAATTCAAGCAGCTCAACTTGCAAAAAAGCACAAATAATCCAATTTGTTTTAAATAGGCAAATGAGTTGAGCAGACAACTCTCTTTTCTTTTCTTTTTTTTTTTTTTTTTTTTTTTTTTTTGAGAGATTTTCACTGTAGGGCGCGTGCGCTCGCCAGACAGAGAGAGACATAGAGACAGAAAGCGAGAAATCACCCCCCAGGGGGGATGGTCACGCCGCAATCCCTTCTCCTCCATTCTCCTCTCGGGATCTTGGGCACGCACGCACACGCGCCTGGCGTGAGTTTTAAGCCACCGGGTCCAGGACACGAACTGCGGTCGACTACATGGGAGTCCAGCGACATAGCCATTACGCTAACTGCTGGTTCCCAGCAGACAACTCTCTAAGACATACAAATGACCAAATTCATATGAAAAAATGTTCAGCATCTCTTATCATAAGAGAAAAGTAAATCAAATATACAATGAAATACCATTTAACCCTAAGAAGAATGGCTGTGATCAAGAAAATAAAGAATAGCAAGTCCTAGTGAGGTTGTGATGAAAAGGAAACCCTCCTACATTAGTGGTGGGAATGGAAATTGGCACAGCAACTATGAAAAGCAGTATGGAGGTTCCATGAAAACCTACGAATAGAACTACTATATGACCCAGTAATCCCACTCCTTGGTTTACCCAAAGGATAGGAAAATAGAACGACACTTACACATCTACTTGCAGCATTAGTCACAATAGCTAAGATGTGGAATCCACCTAAGTGCCAAAGAACTGATGACTAGATTGAAAAAAATGTGGCATGTGCATAATGTGGACTATTACTCAGCCATAAGGGGCAATGAGACCCTGTCATGTGATACAAAGTGAATGAATATAGAAGATTTGATGCTAAACAAAGCAAGCTAAACCATGAAGACCCACACTGTATATTCTCACTTAGTATAAACTGAATGTCTGCACTCTGTGGCAGAAATGGAAAGATCTGAAGAGATAATAGTAAGGAGGACAAGTGTAAATTCCACAGACTGTATTGGGGAGGGGGGGTGGATCTTTGAGGAATCTCCAAATTGTTTTCCACAGTGGCTGGACCAATTTACATTCCCACCAGCAGTGTAAGAGAGTAAGAGTTCCACTTTCACCATATTCCCACCAGCAATTATCTTTTTTTTTTTTTTTTTGCTTTTTGTAATTTTAGTCATTCTGACTGGGGCTAGGTGGTATCTCATTGTAGTTTTGATCTGAATCTCCCTTATGATAAGGGATGTTGTGTATTTTTTCCATATGCCTTTTGGCTATTCATGTGTCATACTTAAAGAGTGGGTTTTTTTTTTTTTTCCAACTCATTCTTCCATCTTTTAATAGGGTTGGTGGTCTTTTCTTGGGACAACTGCTTGAGTTCCTTGTGTATTCTGGTTATCCATCTCTTATCTGACACATAGTTTACAAAAATATTTTCCCATTCTGAGGGCTGTTGTTTCACACTAATTATTGTGTCTTTTGCCATGCAGAAACTTCTTAATCTGATGTGATCCCACTTGTCTATTTTTGGGATTACTGACTGTGCTTTGGGGGTCTTATTTAAGAAGTCTTTGTCTGCCCAAATGTCTCTCAGAGTTTCCCCAGTGTTTTCCAGCAGCAGTTTTATAGTTTTGAGTCCTTAGGTTTAGATCTTTGATCCATTTTGAGTTGATTTTTGTCAACAGTAGGAGGTAGGGGTTCAGATTAATCTTTCAGCAGGTGGATATCTAGTTTTTCCAGCACCACTTGTTAAAGAAGTTTTCCTATTCCCACTGGATTGACTAATAATACCCTTTGTCAAAAATCAGTTCACTGTATATTTGGGAGTTTATTTCTGAGAACTCTATTATGTTCCTTTGGTCCACCTGTCTGTTTCTATGCCAATACCATGCTGTTTTGATTACCACATAGTATTGGGTGGGTAGGAAAGACTCAGTATAAGTGAAATTATTTTTTCTTGTTTAACTTATGTCTCATTACTATACATCTTTGCAGCAAATGAAAGGAATCTTTCCAGCATAATACACTGCATATTAATCCAGTCAAAGATATTATCATACATATCATCCTTAACACATAATTTTATACTTTTGTGTCTGTTAAATTGTTTTTTCTTTCTTTTTTCTGATTCCCTCCCTCCCTCCCACCACTATCAATTCTCCTCCCACACTGTCTCTAATATCTTCAGTGGCTCTCCATGCCTTTATACCTTCCAGTCTTTCAATTTCTGTCATAGAGTGCAGAGATTTGGTATATTTTAAGTGGAGATACACAATGCTTCTCTTTCATAGTCTGGCTAACAAGACTCAGCATTAAATCTTCCATATTTCTCCATTTTGTATCACATGCCAGGATCTCATTGTTTTTTATGGCTTAGTAGTATTCCATAGTGTATACTGTTAAGATTTTTCTCAATTCATTCATCTGTTCTTAGACATTTGGGTTGATTCCATGTCTTAGCAATTGTAAATAATTTTTAAAATTGGGAACCAGCAGTTAGCGTAATGGCTATGTCACTGGACTCCCACCTAGTTGCCCGTGGGTCGCGTCCTCCCGGACCCAGTGGCTTAAAACTCATGCCAGGAGTGTGTGCATGCGTGCCCAAGATCCCGAGAGGAGAATGGAGGACAAGGGATTGCTGCGTGACCATCCCCCCTGGGGGGTGATTTCTAGCTTTCTGTCTCTATGTCTCACTCTGTCTGTCTGGTGAGTGCACATGCCCTATAGCTATAGTGGAAAACCTCTCAAAAAATAATAATAATTTTAAAAATTATTTCAAAATCCTAGCCAGGACATATGTGGCTGGAATTCACAGTACCTAAACACAAGAGAAACCTCCAAGCCAATAGTATTTTGGGTTGAGAGTACCCTCAGGCACTGGAAAGAATATGCAAACTCTGAGGCAGGAAGGGCACTTTTAACAGGTCATAAGAATTCCTATATCAAAGTATAGGAGTTTATAATAAAGTCCAGGACACAAACCATGGCTGACTACTTGAGAATCCAGCAATGTAATCATTATGCCACCTGCTGGTACCCTGTGTATGACTTTCTCTCTCTCTCACACACAAGGAAGAAACAAAATAAAAATGAAAAATAACCCTGTGTATGACTTTCTCTCTCTCTCTCATACAAGGAAGAAACAAAATAAAAATGAAAAATAAATTTTAATGCTGAATGAAAATAACTCTCAACTTCTAATGGTGTATTTATCAAAACTACTGAGTTGTTGGAGAAGTCACAATGCATTTTCCTATGATTCTCTATGCAAAACTGCATAGAAAATGCATGAACTTCCCAACAGCCAAATATTATTTACAAATAGAGAAGTAATTATATTTTTAAACAAAAGTAGCATGTTTATAATGTGCCAACTTTGCTTGGCTCTTATACTTTCTTTACACTTCGTATAATTTTCTTTCTTACATGTTATGACCATGTTCCCTGCAAAACTATACCATGTGTCTTTCAAGAGTCAGGCTCAAAGGTCTTATATTTGAAAACCCTTTTCAAGTAGTTGATCTATCTCAAGTGGTTTGCCATTTGTCCTCTGTTCTAGACACCAATTATGTAGTATACATATGAAGTACATATCACTCTTTATCATTATTAATCTATTTCTATCATTGTAATAGAAATTTTCTGTAGAGTCTGACTTAAATATTTTTATGTCCTGTTCCTTTACAAAAATGTTGGATTACTGAATATACCTTACAGAAGAATATGACAAGATTATTCAAAAGGGTAATTTAATAAGTAATTTAATAAGAAGGAGAAGATACTCAAGTATATCAGTATATTCAACAGAGCAGCAGAAATAAAAAATAGTGCACTATGGAAAAGCAATATGATGGTAGCTTTGGTCAACAGTGGATCACCTTATAGTTAATAAGAAATTCTGAGAAAACTAAGGAAAGAATTAAAACCATTAGCTTTAATTAAAACCATTAGTTCAAACTAGGATGTTAATGTATCACAAAGGGGGATAACTATTAGAATCTTAAATATGCTTATATTATGAACTTTGTGCTAAGAAAAATTATTCTAAAAGAAACACATAAGAGAAAATTAAATGCTGGATAGTTTTTAAAAGGGTTAAGGTAATTATTATCCAAACAACAGACTAAATTTTAAAAATTAAGCAGACTTGTAAATTTTAAAAAGTCAACAATCCTTTCAATGTGAACAGATAAAGAAAAAGAATTCTGTTTGGAGAGTAAATTGAAAGTATTCTTAAATAGAAGAAAATATATGTACTGAATATTTGAAAAAGAGATATCTTCAGTTAAGGAAAATTTTAAAGTGAATTTAATATTTCATCATGATAAGCTCATACTATGATTTTCTTTAAATGTTACAATACCTATGTAAAACACAAAGCAGCCAGACAGTAGCACATGATTTGGGCTGACCGAAGCTTGGGTGGATGGCAGCATTGAGACCTGGTCAGAAGTTCTCTTTCTCTCTCTCTCTCTCTCTCTCTCTCTCTCTCTCCCCACCCTCCCTTCTCTCTCATTTGTGGAAATAAAAAGTACTTTTTAAGATTTTTAAACACACACGATTTAAGACTTAATGAAAGCACACTCCAAATATTTCATTATAAAAATATTCCCAATACAAATATTCAAGACTCAAAACAAAAATAATTTTCTAGCCATATACATAAATAAAAGTCAGAAGCAATATCATAAAACAAGTTGTTTAGAGTGATTAGAATTCAATACTCTTCTAAAAATCAGAAAATACTCTTTTAAAAGTAAAAAATAAAAATTACTTGGCATATATTTCAAGCCACCAGGTCCTGGACTTGAACCAAACAGTTGGCTGTGTAGGACCCTGCTGTCTTCACCATCATGTCATCAGCTGACCTAAGCATCCTATTTTTTTTTTTTCTTTTTTTGGAGAATTTTTTTTTTTGGCTATAGGGCATGTGTGCTCGCCAGACAGAGAGAGAGAGACAGAAAGACAGAAAGCAGGAAATCACCCCTCAGGGGGGATGGCCACACCACAATCCCTTCTCCATTCTCCTCTCGGGATCTTGGGCACGCATGCACACACGCCCAGTGTGAATTTAAGTCACCGGGTCCAGGACGCGAACCGCAGTCAACTACGTGGGAGTCCAACGACATAGCCATTACACTAACTGCTGGTTCCAGCATCCTATTCTTGATCACAACAAGTTTCTACAGCATTCTAACATAGTCTCCTGGGAGAAATTACTCTGAACAAACTAGGTTCTTTTTTTTTTTTTAATATGCTTTAATATGACACGCTGTTTCTCTTACACTTACTACTTTTATCCTAGATCTGAAGCATCTAAAACAAGAGAGTAATTACTGGGTATCCTATGCATCATCTGTGGTTAAACTGAGGCATCAATGAGCTGAGCTTTCATTTCCCTCTACCAGAAAACAAAAAGTAATGAGTACGCTGCATTATGTGTCTCATGGAGAATTACTAAGACTTTAAAAATTCCTACTACAGGACCAGCCAGTGGCAGTGGTTTGGGCAGCTAGATTTCATATGGCCAACTAAGCAGTTCAAGTCCAAGACCCAGTGGCTTGAAGAACAAGCCAAGTACATGTGCAAGCATGCCTAAAATGCCAAAAGAAGAATGGAAAGGGGATTGTGGCATGGTTATTCCTCAGGAGAGGAGGAGGGAGGTTCTCACTTTCCCTCTCTCTCTCTCTCTCTCTCTCCTCCAGAGAACATACACATCATATGGGGCGGGGGGGACTAAACAAAAGTTTTTTTTTTTCTTAACAGTTCCTAAAAGGTACAATATAAAAAGTAAAAGAAAAAATAATAGTACATGAAGTTACTCATATAATACAGACCATTGTGAAAGAAAAGCAGTCCAGAGCATCTGCGACAAAGTCTATTTAGATATTAAAGGCCTCAGAAAAACATAGCCTGAGACTATGCCCCATAGCCATCAGGGTTACTGCCCTAACAAGCAGGTCTTAGTTCACAATAAACAAGCTGTGAAGCTACAAAAACATTACAGATTTCACAGTGTGACTCCCACCCTTTCTTCTTCCCAGTGTTCTTGAATTCCTGATGCATATAAGTAAGGTAGAGTGAGTCAGCTGCCTGCATTATTTTAAATAAGTAGATGTATACTCTTGATAAACAACTTGTATTCTCTCGGCTTCAGGCCTTTTTTTTTTTTATATATTTATATACACCAACTCTCTCCATCACCATTCCAATGAGCGTGTGTGTAGGAAGCTAGCATTTAGTCCATCCAGGCAATTTGTACTAAGTCCTGGCTCAGATAAACCATTTTTATTTCGCTTGTGATGACTCAGCCTTCATTTTAGGTTGGCACTAAGGAATTACAACTAATAAGTAAAAACATATTTTCTTAATCATTTAGCTATATATTATCTAAATATATATACATATATAAATGTATGCACACATTCACTGAAAAAAATACATATATTCTATTCTTTATTTAGAATTGTAACTGTTTCTTAATCTAAAATCCTATCTTCAAAGCAGAAATTTAATTGTGAGTGTACCATTACACAAAAAATACATATGTGTCTCACTGCAAATATTTCAGTTTCTTGCAATGCAGCATCGAAAGTGTTTTAACTTACTATTTCACTAAAATACTTTCAAAACAAGTATAGGTTTATAAGGATGATTACTAATATTTCTTTTTTTATTTAATTTAATTAATTTATTTTTGTATATACATTCAATCACATTGTTTAGCTTACAATGTGAGCATTTCAATATGTGAACATTTCTCCCCAGTCCCGTTGATCAAAATATCTTCAACCGTTAACACCATACTTCCCCATCCCGTCAATGTTCTACCTCCGTATCCCTTCTCCAAATGTCCTAATATTTCTAAGAGAAAGTATTTATTATGTACCAAGTATTACTGAAAATGTTTTCCAAGTTTTAACTTATTTTATCCTCACAATCAGCCAATGGACTAGCCTTTGTTTGTTTGTTGGGGGGGGGGGGGGGCCCCAGCGTATAAATGCGGG
>NW_006204812.1:3445586-3456601 GCF_000334495.1 Tupaia belangeri chinensis
GAGAAGAAGAAGAAGAAGAAGAAGAAGAAGAAGAAGAAGAAGAAGAGAGAGAAAGCACCTTTCAGTGGGGTGTGGTCATGCCATAATGCCTTCTCCTCTATGTATCTTTTTTTTTTTTAGGGGTTTTTCCCATAGGACACATGTGCTCACCAGACAGAGAGACAGAAAGCAAGAAATCACCCCCTAAGGGGGATGGCCACACCACAATCCCTTCTCCTCCATTTTCCTCTCAGGATCCTGGGTACACCCGGAAACATGCCCGTCATGAGTTTTAAGCCATCAGGTCCGGGACGCGAACCACAGTCGACTACGTGGGAGTCCAGCGTCCTCTATGTATTTTCATCCTATGGGACTTTATGCACACATGCATATGTGCCCAGAGTATTTTTCAATACCGGGGCTGGGATTTGAACTATCCCATGTGGGATCCAACTCCCTTAATCACTAGATTATGAAGCCAGCCCAGCGTATTTCCTATGATCTACGTTTTACAGACAAATTTACAATTCATAAAAGATGAAGCAAGTATTCAAACTCAGGGAATTGGACTTTATGCCTATACTTACAATTATCAGTGAAGCCAATGATTCATAAATTTGTATCACTTCCTAGTTCTGTATTTTCAAGATTCAGTCTGGCTTTTCACAAGTTTGTCAGCCATTTCCCTGTGGATGTCTAGATAATTACTTCAAATTTAAAATAGCAAACAAAACTCCCCTATAAAAATGGGTTGTCATTCCAGATTTCTTTGAAAGATGTCTTCCAGTTAAATAAACATCATCACAAAACTGTAGGAGGGTAGGTATGTATTACTATGCTTCAATACCAAAGAGTGACCGGACAGTTTTGGGCTTTTTATTAAATGATAGTTACATTCTCTAGTTCTCACAATGATCTACTCAGATATTTCCAGGCAAGAACAAGCACACAGACAAGAAAACAAATAATAAAAAATTATGGAAAAACATCCTGCAAAATAACAGCGGCAGTAGGAGCTTAAAGAGGAAAGGCAATTAAACCAGTTTGTGTTGTTTTCTTGTTTGATTTTTAAACTATGGTTATAATAAGTATATAATTTTTTTTTTTTGCATAGAACATATACAGTTACCAGACAGACAGAAAGTGAGAAATCACCCACCTCTAGGGGGATGGTGACATTGCAATCCCTCTTCCTCCCTTCTCCTCTCAGGATCTTGACCACATGGGCACACACACCTGGCATGAGTTTTAAGCCACCAGGTCTGAGACTTGAACCACACAGTCAGTCATGTGGGAGTCCAGAGCCCTCAACCACACCACCACCTGCTGGCTCCTAAATTTATTCTTGAAATCATGAAATCATGTTTCCTGTATTTGTCTCAAAGTTAGGACTTGTCCTTAAACATAACCTCATTTATTTATATTTTATATTTTTCTGAAAATATAATTTAATGTTTGGTTCTCTAACTGCTTTTATAGCAACTGCTTTCACTTTAGTTAACTTGGTGATTTATGTATGCCAGAAATACTAGGAGATGGAGCAGGTGGCCAAAAATGAGTTCTTAATGAATTTTATGGGAAAAATATAAAGGAGAAAATATATACAGGTGAAGGAACAATAAACGATATAATGGTCAAAATTGTAGGGTCTGGGGCCAGTAGGTGGCATGGTGATTAAGGTGCTGGATCCCACATGGCCGACTCTGAATTTCAAGTACAGTGGCTTGAAAAACATACCAGGTGCATGTGTGAGCATGCCCAAATCCCAAGAGAAGAATATAGAAGGGATTTGAAGCATGGCCATCTCCCTGGAGTGGGCTTTCTTGCTTTCTTGCTCGTTCTCGCTCTCTCGCTCTCTCTCTTGCCCAAATCTCAAGAGAAGAATATAGAAGGGATTGCAGCATGGCCATCTCCCTGGAGTGGGCTTTCTTGCTTTCTTGCTCGTTCTCGCTCTCTCGCTCTCTCTCTTTCTGTCTCTTTCTCCAGTGAGAGAGTGCATAAACCCTGAAGCAAATTAAAAAAAAAAAAAAAACACCCAGCTAAAGTTGGGTCTGATGACCAGTAGTTTACAGAAAATTCTTAATCTAACTACTTTTTAGAAATCAGTCTAAATAATACTAATAAAAGCAGACAGAAACATCAAAGCTTAACATTTGAGTCCCTTATTTACCAGCTTTATATCCATGAGCAATATACTTAATATCTCTGAGCTGCATCCCTAACACGGTGATCATAACATTGGGAGGAATGCTTCTTCCCGCATTCCTGATGTCTCCTACCATGTGGAAATATTCGCAGACAGGTAATTCTCCTAGAACGGCACTCCTGATCTCTACTCCCCTACCCATGGTTCCAGAAGTGGGGGAAAACTGGTTATTCAATTCTGAAGGAGAAAGGTTAGATTAGCTTCCTTCTTTCTTTCTGGAGAGAACTACCTCAAGCTGTTTTATGTAGGTAGGCCCCCACAGAAAGATGTCCTTGTCTGTACCTAAATGGGTAAGTTTGAATAAGTTCCTCATTTAGAATTGGTAAGCCAATTTGCCCACAGGTATAAGCCCCGCTCTTCAATATTGTTTGTTTTAGTGAGTATGACATTTTGCTTAACAATTGTCTTTGTTCTGTCACTACTATGACTGCTGCTACAATACTGAAAGACTCAAACAAAAGAAGAGGCCAGTTGTAAAGCACTTATTAATTCGCTATAAAGCATGTGAATATGAATTGAATGAAATGCTAACATCAATAAAATCAGACACCTCCACTCATTAAAATAATACAACCTGTTAAAATGCCAGTTATACTATGGAATATGAGCTAAATTTTATTTATAAAAGTTAGAAAAACATTACACAGGGAATATTCTTCATAGCCTACAAAATCCTCGGTTAACTAATCCAACAAAAAAATGAACATAATGTGCATATGCAATATCAGACAATACTACAGTACATAAAATTTTAGAACTAGTTTGGCATCTAAAAGGTTTAAAAGAAAACATATCAAATTGAGTTTACCCTATAGATATAATAGGCTCAGCTTTATATGCTAGAAGTATATTCAAACCTAAAGACATATCGCATCATGATATGAAACTAAGTATATAATAGACAATTGATTCTGCAAAATAAGCCAGTGAAGCTCACAGAAATAACAATATTTATTGACCTGAAATCTATGGACCACTATGAATTTTGTGAAACCTTTGAAATTATTTGCAAAATGGCATACATATGTGCATGCATGTGGTGGTTAAAATTCTCTACTTTCACTACATTCTAAAGAGTTCATAATTCAATAAAGATAAAGCGAGTAAAACATCATTTTATAATCTAAATGTTCACTCTTGGTTTACTCATTTGTGTTGTCTAGTAAGCTTTCTCTCAATATGGCACTTTGAATTTGGATAAATTCAGTACATGAAAAACTTTTAAATAATCAAAGACAATCTAATTTTTAAAAACTTCTAGAAAATGCCCACTTACCACTTAAGCATTCTTCTGATACAATTTTTTCATTATCAGTCAATGCTTTTTCTGCTGTTCTCAAGTCCACTGTGTTATGTGCCTGTATTTCAGCAGTTGGTAGTTTTTCAAAAATGTTTTCAATGAGATTGGTGTTATTCTTCAAACCATCAGGCAGTTCCCAAAATGGACCTGCTGCACACATATCAAATGAAATGCTACTCTGGGGATTATATTTTCCACTTCCAACTTTCTTCCTCACTGTAAAGTTTTTAGAATAGAAGCTTTTACTTATATGGCTTTTCCTTAAGAGGCTCTTATTGACATTTTTCTTCTTTACAGGTTTCTGCTTCTCTGGCCTTTGTTTCTTAATGTATATACAATTGATGTTTTCTTTTTTGTAACAATTTTGAAATAATAATGGGCAAACAGGTATACTGGGTAATTTATATTGGACTACAGTAGATCCGGAGGCAGTGACTGCATCGAGATGAGCTGAACCTTTAGAATGCACTGCAAAACCAGATGCAACTAACAAATCTGCCAAACTGCTTTTCTCATGGATGACGTCTACTTTCAGTTTTGTTTCAAAACTATAGTCCTGAACCTGAAAAAATCAAGCCTGGTTTACATAGAAAATCTTGAAAAAACCTTTTGTCTTCTTTATCCCAATATTTTCCTTTAGCGGGTAAGATACCATATAAGATACATGGATAACTTAGCCTTGGCAAATTCAAAAGTTCCTCAGGAACTCCTTTAAGATTTACTATATCTGAATAAGGAATATACATATAAAATCTATAGCCAATCAACAAAAGAAGTAAAGACTGATCATAAACTTCAGAAATTTCTACTCTATTCCACTGATCTTCCAATTCATATTTGAACAAACAACTAGAACCAGGAATTATGAGCTCTTGAGGAAATGTTTGTAAATTTCCTGGGAGATCAGAGAGCAACATAAAGAGATATTTCATTGTGTCAAAGAAATCTTCTAACTGAACACACAAGTCTGACGGTCAGAAACAGTAGAGGCAATACCAGAATACCACCTACCATTTTGGAGCTGTGCCCAAGTAAACAATCTTATTGCACATGATGACACAGGAGTCTTGGATGCCAAGCTGAAATGTATCCCTGACGATCTAGGTTTGTCGTCTTCAACCTGAACTATATTTAAATTTAAATATTCCAAAAGTAGTAGGCCATCTACTAAATTCTACCAAAATTTCTACCTCCCAAGGACAGTCTAAATATTTTAAGAAAAGGATGTTTATTGCCAAATGAACAAATAAACATAAAATGGACTCAAGTGGTATGTTTCCAGAATTTTCAAACCAAATCCATTTACAAGGCACAGCTTGTCTAGGAAGATTTCTGATTTCATTACTAAGCACTTTGGTATTACATAAAGGCACCACTTCATGCCTACCATGATCTACTAAAAAAACAAGCACTTTTTCATCAACACACTTTTCTATTTTTGATCGATACCACTTCAAAGTGTTTTTAGATTTTGCCAAGCATTCTAAGTCTTTTTCAATATTTTCCATTGATAAAAAACAAAGTTCTTCCTCTTTATTAATTAATACTGCTAAATCTGATAATCTTCTTTTATTTTTTGATAACTTCACATAAAATTTTCCACTTTTTGAAACACAAAGTATTTGCGCTTTTTCAAGTTGTCCAGGTTTTAACTCTTCAAAAGGAATTTTAACTAGCTGTTGGTAGGCTGGTGGAAGGATCACAGAACCTTCATATTCATTTGATCTTTCTTTGCTCATTTCATTATCATCTCCATGGCTCACCTTTTGAGAGACAACCTGAGGCATCTGTGACACTGTCTTCTGTAGTTTTGAACATAATGCTATCCATTTCAGTAGTTCATTAGTAATACATTTGTCATCACAAATTATATTTACTTCCCATTTTTACTCATGCTTTTTCAAAAATTCACATGAAACTATTTTGTTACTTACTCTTGAAGCAAAATATTCTACAATTTCACTGTCCCATATTTCATCAGGCTCATTCCATTTGACTCCACTAAGAAAACAATGGATTCCTAGCTGAGGAATAGTTAAGAATTCCCTCTTAAGTTCATAAATTTTACATGTGTTTACTATTGCAGTGTTACCATAGTCAATAAATTCCACTCTGAAAGAACTTCCTGGCAAAATTTTCTTTATAACTGTTCTGTAAATGGCTCTGTCACCAGAATATTCTGCAACAATAAGATCTCCTACCAGAGGCTTAACTGGTTTTCTCTCTTTCACTCTATTTGCTTTTTTCTCATTTAGAGCATCTGCAAGTTCGGCAATTATACGTTCATTCTCGGCAAGCTGAATACGACAATTTGCTGGATTACTGATATTAGAAACATATCCTTTAACTCTGGTATTCAAGTAAATTTCAGGCTAAGGAAGGTCTCTGATTTGTGGTCTAATAAAGTTATATAGGTTTTGTGAGGCTGCTTGACTTAACTCTCTAATAAAAGACTGTGACACCACTTTTACTGATTTTTGGCCCATATCATTTTCATTAAGAGTATGTGTAGATCCGGGGGCAATTTTTATACCTTTAATTTTAAGTCCATCATTCAAAGATTTCTTCACTTTGTTTTCTGACACAGACTCAAATTTATAAACAACTGATGGTTTCAAAAGCCTGGCATAGGGAACCAGCAGTTAGCGTAATGGCTATGTTGCTGGACTCCCATGTAGTCGACCGCGGTTCGTGTCCCGGACCCGGTGGCTTAAAACTCACGCCGGGCGCATGTGCGTGTGTGCCCAAGATCCCGAGAGGAGAATGGAGGAGAAGGGATTGCGGTGTGACCATCCTCCCTGGGGGGTGATTTCTCGCTTTCTGTCTCTATGTCTCTCTCTGTCTGTCTGGCGAGCGCACGCGCCCTACAGTGAATATCTCTCAAAAAAAAAAAAATAGCCGGGCATAGGGGACCAGCAGTTAGTGTATGCGTACCCAAGATCCCGAGAGGAGAATGGAGGAGAAGGGATTGCGGCATGGCCATCCCCCCTGGGGAGTGATTTCTTGCTTTCTATCTCTCTGTCTCTCTCTGTCTGTCTGGCGAGCGCATGCACCCTAGAGCAAAAACCTCTTTAAAAAAAAAAAAAAAAAAAAGCCTGGTATACATACTTTTGGGAAGCACTGATTGGTCTTTTTTGCTTTTAGAAAATGTCACCAAACTAGTATTATTTTTCATATTATGGTAGTTGTTTTCTATTTTGCTTTTCAAAGAAGGCACAAGTCTCTTACTCTCATTTATTTTAAGACTGCTTTCTATACAGTGTGCTTGATCACAATGTTTTTTCCTATAAACATGAAGCAACATTTTCATTTCCTGATTTATTTGTTGATATCTATCATACAACTCTATACCAAGCTGGCCATCTGACTCTCTAGACAATATCACTGCCTTTAATGGTTTCCCCAAGAAATTGTCTTCAAACCAGTTCTTGATTTCTGCTGGAATATCTACATCTCTGAGATCTGAGAGATAATACTTAATAGCCTGCATAGGTATAAACTGCAACTCTGGAAACTGATCTGAAATGGCCCTCAACATATTTTCTACTACTAATTGCTTATTTCCAAAGTCCACAAAGTAGACTAGAAAGTCAGATGATGAATCTACTGGTACTGCTAGAGCTCTGTATGAGACACCATCCTCTACATACTGAGATACGCATGCTCTCATTTTACTAGAATCATATCTTGGACAATTTTTGAAGTTAATAATTCCTGTGATTTTTCTTTCTATGATTTCTAAATCTTTATTATTTCTACTAAGTTGGCAATAAAACCTTTTGGGACTATATATGTGAAATATGTACACTTCTTCACTTCTAATGTTTATATTAAAGGAAGAATAATAGTAACTGTAAAGACTAACTGAAGATGGGAGGGGCTTTGATAAGCTGTACTATGTGGAACCATGATTAATAAAATATTCTCTTGCACTAGTTAAGTGAAGACTGTAAGTCCACTAGACTACATAAACGATTTGGATGTATAAGTGCTAAGGCATAAATGACACAAGTCAATAACCCTCTAGATGAAGAAATAAAATCCCCAAAGTCTCTGGATGCTTCTCTGGTCCAACTGAACAATTTACAACTCATGGGTTCAACTAAATAGTTAAGACAACACCTGAAGGCTTGACCTTCTAAAAACAGAAAACATGGCTTAATAGCACAAAGGTCTTTAATTAAAACTCTTTCTTGGTAACCATAGTCAACAAATAATATGTCAACTTTTTTTGATATTTGAGTCAAAACAGCAGCTCTATACCACTTCCCATCTTTTGACTACTTAGCAACACAAGCAACATGCCCAATCTGATAAGAATCAGAATGAACACTATAATAATTCTGAATTTGTTCCATTAGTAATTTTAGGTCATCTAACTTAGACTGGAGCTGGCATGAAAAATCACCTGGGCCATGGCAACAAGAACATTTAACTTTAAGAACTGTTCCTGGTTTAAACATATATTCTTTATAAGGCTGTGCAGACTTAGGTCCAACAGAGAAGGTGAAAGGATTTTTTAAATCTGAGGAATTAACAGCTGGTAACTTTGACAAAGACAATTTATTATTCTCCAGCTTATTTGAATGGTACTTTTTAGGTTTAGGTCTTTTATTAAGAGTAGATACGACTTTAATGTTAACTTTGTTTTTAGATTTTAAACTTAACACTGAATATTCACTAACAGGTTTTGGAAAACATTCTGGTTCTACTTCCCAATATTCTGCATATCCGGCTTGTAACAGAAGAGACACAACATCAGTATTTTCTGAGGTTTCAATACTCTGAATATTTACAGTGTACTTGTCATCTTTTTTTTTTTTTTTTTGCTATTACCTGAAGCAAAATTGCTTTGTTCAAAACCATTTTTTTAAATAATTAATTGCTGCCTTCACCCATAAATCTTCAGCATGAAATACATGTGCAAGTGAGCAACACATGCCTAAGGCAGGTAATTTACAAAATTCTGGAAGCAAAATTTTTACATCAAAAAATGGCATGGAATCAGTATTCCCATAATCCAAAAAATAAACATCAATCTTACAACCATTAATTTCAGTGATGACAGCTCTGTAAAAACATCTGTCATGGCTATATCTAGCACAACAATAGAATCCAGGTTCAGGATTTATTAGCATCAGTTCATCATTCTCACATAAATCATAAAATTGGTTTATATTTTTCATCATGTCTTGAAATTCATTCTGATGATCATTAGCACACACCCAGAAATTAGAAGGGTTTAATACATATGCTACAAAACCTATATAGGTAGCCTTTATCTCCAGTTCCACAGTTTTCATAGAAAAACCTATTTTTAAAATGTCTTTTTTATTTAGCGAGTCTACTGACCTTGCAGTATTCCCTATAAAATCCTCAACTGCAAAGCCGTTTACATGAGGACTAGTGTCATTCAAGATATTGGAGATTTTTTTTTTTTTTTCGAAGTGGTATCTTTTTAATTGTTTTTTTTTTATTATAAATTTATTTTCTTTTCTCATCACAACACACATATGAATCTTCCATCCAAAATACACTGTGCATTGGCTCAATCAAGCACATCAACATATATGTTCTCAGCAAATGATATTTTTGAATCAGACACTGGACAAAGTACTTGAGAACCTAGAGTTTTTAGCAGACATTTTGAATTAATTGTAGACTCCTGAGTTTGTAATGTCGCATAATATAAATGCTTACCCTTATTGAACCAATCAATGTGTGCATATACTATCTGCCCTAACAAAGCCTGTTTAAGTAAACTCAGTTGCAATTTTCTTGCATCTCTATCTGGACTGTGTAAATACGTCAGAGTACACGGAAATGAAAATAATAGTACAAAAATAAAATTCTGCTTAAGTTTCTTTACATGAGTTGAGGGTATAGCCTCACTATGGCCATAATCCATAAACCAAATTTTTATTTGGTTATTGGGCAAGAGTTGCTGCATAATTCCTCTATGCCACTGTCCATCTCTCCTTTTGGGAACACAAAGTAGTCCAAAATTATCACATGTGGCACTAGTTTCTTGGCTGGTAATGTCATAATGCAAAGTCATACACACTGTGAAGTTTTCCAGCTCTGGAATCCTTTCAATTAACTGACAAAAAAATTTATTTGTGCTCAATGTAGATGATACCTTTACACTTTTAATACTTCCTATTGACAAAGAAGGCTGCAAATTATCCAGAACATGTTGAATATCAAGTAAAGTATCACTATTGCTTAATGACAAATCAGATCTTTCATGCTGTAATAAACCTGGCATTTGGTGAGGAAATTCTTTCAACATTTCCACAATAAGACAATATGAATCTCCATCAGTAAGTCTTCCTAACTGTAATTCAAGAGCTTGTGATGTACTTTTTGGCACTTTAAGAAGTATCATTTGCAGGGGCAAAATAGCTTGCACATAACCTTTCACTTGTATTCCTACTAGTGACTTGAAATAATTCAAAGCCTTGGGAGACCCCTTTTCCCCAATTGGTAGTATGTTGGCAAAAATACCAAACACTATCCATGGTAGTAGCTCAAATAAACTGCCACAGGCTGAAGCAATCTGTGTACTATCAACTCTTAGTTCTTCTCCATGATCTATAAGGAGCACTGTATAGAGTTCTTTTCTCTTTTCCACAACTCTTGCTCTCTGCCATTCTCCAGACCCTCTTTCTTCCCACCAAACAAAATTCATCAATGTCTACATTATTTTTTACTTTTGGAATATGTTGCATTTCCCTCTGCAATATATGGTAGTCAAACTCACATTCATCATTATTTCTGCCTTGAAATTTCACCAAAATATCCTTGGGGAGACACTCAACATGAGATATTGTCAGACTCACATCTGAAAATGTTGGTAATACAGATGTAGAATCCATTTTCTAAAAAGCAAATGATAAGTACTAATTAGCTTCAGGACAGACATCTGACAAAATTAAATGCAATTTGTCTAACAAATTTAGTATGTAAGCATAAATGTTAAAAGTAAATTTTAAAAATAATTCTCTGCCTGTATTTTTATCAAAATAAACATGCTGGTAAAGATCATATACACTGGACAAGATGCAGGTAAGATAAACAAAACTAAACTGATCACTGTCTCCTACGCTTTTAAGGATTTCCACTGAAATAACCAAGAAAATATTTTAGAAAATAGAATATATTTCATCACTAGAAAACAGAGAGGACCAACCTTTATTTTCCAGAGACTTTAACAAATTTCTTCTAGTCATTAGACAGATCATATAATAGAGGGAGTCATATAATCCCCACTGGTGTCCTCCTCCTGTGAGGAAACAACTTTCCCTTATGTAGACTCTTTCCAACAATCCATTAAAGGGGTGACTGCTAGAAGCAAGGTCAAGCGGTAAATCAGCAATGGGACACATGTTTGCACTCCCTGTTCTGTGTGAGTTAACAGTAATTGGACCTATCAGCATCGTTATACAACCCTTGAATTCTTTTTCTTTTTTTTTTTTTTTTTGGGGGGGTTTTTGCTATATGGCACGGGCGCTCGCCAGACAGACAAAG
>NW_006204812.1:3457575-3478250 GCF_000334495.1 Tupaia belangeri chinensis
GGAGAGGTTTTTGCTATATGGCACGTGCGCTCGCCAGACAGACAGAGACAGAGAGATAGAAAGCGAGAAATGACCCCCCAAAGGGGATGGTCACGCCGCAATCCCTTCTCCTCCATTCTCCTCTCAGGATCTTGGGCACGCACGCACACGCGCCCAGTGTGAGTTTTAAGCCACCAGGTCCAGGACACGAACCACGGTCGACTACATGGGAGTCCAGCGACATAGCCATTACGCTAACTGCTAGTCCCAATCCCTGAATTCTTCTTGATTGAAGCCAATGGGCTGAGACCTAGACATAGACATCATCCAGAGAAGTTCAGCAAGGAAAAACACTGATGACAAGCTTTGTCACTAACATGGCTGGCCACAGAAAGGAAGAAAGAGGAAGGAATCTATAGCTTAGAGGTAAAGTTCTCCACCAAAGTGTCCCCAATGTCCAGATTTGGGGAATTTTTAAATTATAATATTAAAAATATTCAAGAAATATAAAGTATTTCTCAAATTCAGGTAAGAACCAACACCTACTGTGATAGAACATACTCAACTCTTCCTTGACTCTGAGTTAACAGTTAACAAGCATCAATTTCTTCCTATGAAGATGAGGGGTAAAAATGGACCCAACAGAATGAGATAAATCACTAAAAAGAAACAAAAGAAATGCTCTCCTACCCAGAGAAGTTAAGTGTCTTGAAAGGAAGAGGAAAAATATTGTTTTCAAAAAAAACTGATTCCTGTTCTCATAAAGGTCAAGAAAGGATAATTCCTTTTTTTTTTCTTTTAATGACTAGTCATAAAGATGTAACAACTAAGTTTAGGAAAAACTACTTACACTTGAGAATTTAAAACTACAATGGGGAGTAGAAGAAATTTATGACTGACTCGGTATAAAACAATTATAAAAAGAAAGGACATGTAGGACAGAAATACAAACTCTTACGAGAGTATAAATGCTATCTGAGAAAATATTGAATAACAGAAGCCCTTTGTAGAACTTAAGACTCGAAGTTCACAAACTGAAGCAGAACACTGTGAACTAGAAAAAGAGATAAAATTCAGAGACTTCTGGAGACTATGGATTTTATCTCCTTATACATAATTTGGTATGGTAATCAGCATGGTTTGGTCTATCCAGATGCCAGCTGTTTACTTGACCTTGAAGTCTCTAAGAATACAGGTTGAATATCCCTTATCCAAAATGCCTGGAACCAGAATTTAGATTTTTTTTAGTATGTTCATACTCATAATAAAATATCATGGGTTTGTGACCCAACTCTAAACATGTAATTCATTTGTTTCATATTCACCTTATATATATAACCTGAAGGTAGTTTTATACAATACTTCTGTATTGCAGCATTCTCAAAGTGACCCATCTCCAAGTTGGATGTGGAATTTACTACTTGTTATGTTGGCACTCAGAAAGTTTCAGATTTTGGAGCAGTTAAGATTTTGCATTTTCACAGGTCCAGCAGGTGCATGGTAGTTGAGGGACTGGACTCTCACATGGCTGATTGCAGTTCGAGTCCTAGACCTGGCAACTTGCTCGCTCGTTCTCTCTCTCTCTCTCTCTGCCTCTCTGGTAAACACACATGACCTATAGCAAATAAATAATAATAAAATAAAAATTAAATAAAATAATTTTTAAAGATTTTGTATTTTCAGATCAAGGATGCTCAATTTGTAAACATCAACAAAAAGTACACTAATGACTTTCACTAGAATAAACCAAAAGCTTCAGGACATAGAGTACCTTCTTAAACTTTCAGTTTTTTAAAAGCCATAGTACTTCACCCAATTATCAGGTTTTAATCAGTATACAGGCCTAGAATTCCTTACATGAAAACCAGGTATTCTTAATAAAGGATCCTATACTGGATTATATCATGAATTGTGTTCCTAGTATTCACCTAAAGGCTCCAATGACCATTCTCCCGGGTGAATGAGAAAGGAAAAATATACATGAATTTTTCATGAACCATGTCACCAGCCCACAGCATGATGGTTGGGGAGCTGGACGTGGCATCCTGAAAAACACATCAAGCACATGTGTGTACATGCCCAAAATCCCAAAAGGTGAAGGAAATGAGACTGTGGCATAACCATTCCCCACGGGTGGTGCTTTCTCACCTTCTTTCTCTCTCAGGCAAGTGCACAAGTCTTCTGGAAATTTTCAAAAAAATAAAACTAAATAAATAAAAGAAAAACATGTACATGGCAGGAATCCAGGAATCCTTTATTAAACAAAGGCTAATGGCACAAAGAAATTGTATGAGCAGGTTACTCAAACCACTCTTCCATACCACCATGCCTCCTTCAAACAATATGGTGAATTTCACAGAGGTGGAAAACATCTGCACCTGTCTTACACATGGCTTTAACCTAGTTCCAGTAACATCCAGAAATAGACTGGCATTACATGCTAACCTAAAGGACGCCCTGCCTGAGAAACAAAAAATCTTCACCATAGACAGACTATCATTACATCTATTTTGGTAGATTTGGTTAAAAATCTATGTTTTAGCTAAAAATTGCTTTAGTTAAAAAAATCTATGCATATTAATCATTAGCTATTTGTGCAACATGGTTAAGAATTCTGAAGCAGCAAAACTGGAGAATGGATGAATGTATTTATTTTAGGGTTTTTTGCCTTAAGGCATGTGCACTGGCCTCAGGAGTGGAAAACTTATTATAAAATAGTCTAAAGAGGAGATACATGGATAAGGCTCTAAGAACTGCCACATAACAAAAATTTTAGTTCCCATGTGGTGTTCACTGAAGGGCCTCACTATGGAAAAAGTCCTTAAGTGGGTAGAAAGAAAAATCTATTCTGTGGATGTCAGTCAGCCTCCTGCATCTGTCTCTCCAATGCTTGCTCAACAAGATGATGAAGAAGGTTCCCAGTGTTGTGGATAAAGTTCCTACCCTGTGCACTGATAGACCAAATTGTAACAATTCACAGAAAATTCAATTTAAAAACAGACAAGTAATTTAAAACCAAACCAATGACTTTATACAATGAACAACTATATTATCAAAAGACATCATTTAAATAAAAATATTTTGGAGCCAACCTAATTTGGTATTATATTCCTTAGGACGTTGCCACTATATCATAGAAAGTAGTTTGGGTCATAATCCCAGTAAATACAGTTTTGGATACCATAATCCTGAATGTGGAAATTCAAAGAGAACAACAACTCAAAAATGATGTTTAAAAGTTATTTTCTAGAACATTTACTTAGAGTTTTAAAAGATAATTTTTTGAGAAACATAAAAACATGATAGAACACTCCATATGCCACTT
This sequence comes from Tupaia belangeri chinensis, assembly GCF_000334495.1. Lineage (NCBI taxonomy): Eukaryota > Metazoa > Chordata > Mammalia > Scandentia > Tupaiidae > Tupaia > Tupaia belangeri. The sequence continues at coordinate 3,460,880 of NW_006204812.1, forward strand.
TTACACAATAAAATATATAAGAACACATAGTTTTGCAGTCATAAACATTCAGGCATACAAACAAGGTACATGTGTATAACAGTAATGAGCAAATGAGCAATATTCAGATATAAGTCAAGAAGTGAAAGCACATTAAACTCATATCACCATGGTTGATAACTGGTGTGACCCATCTTTGTAACTACAATAATTAAAAATACCATGACTGATAATTAAGTCTTTTGATGAGATCCATCAAAAATCTCAATAGGTCACCACCACCACACAGGCAATGCCCAAAGAACAGAGATCAAGATATTTATGGGACCAGCAGATGGCATAATGGTTATGTTGCTAGACTCCCACATGTCCAACCAAGGTTCAAGTCCCAGACCTAGGGACTTGAAATTCACGCCAGGTATGTGCCCAAAATTCCAAGAGGAGAGTGGAAAAGAGATGGTAGCATGGTCAATCCCCTGGCGCATGAATTCTCACTTTCTGGCTGTCTCCTTCTGTGTCTCCAGCCAGCGCACACTCCTGTAGCAAAAATCTCTCTTTAAAAAAAAAAATGATATTTTAACATTACTAAATGCAGATGTATGAAAAATGACATATTTCATTTACTGAGAGTTTCAAGATGTTTGTGCACATATATACACGATTATACACAAAGTCAATGCCATGATCATGTGTTTTCATCGAAGTAAATTTGCAAAGAAACATGTATATACAAATAAGAACTCTGAACACTTTTATACAATACACACTTTCAGTATTGGAAATGATATGAAAATGAAATACACAGCATAGCAAATTGCAAAATAATGCTGACAATTTAAGGGGGGGGGGAAGGGAAGAAACCTAAAACTAAAAAAATAAATAAATAAATCCCTTCCCCAGAATTTGGTTTTAGACCTGTCTTATATACCTTTTGTTTTTTTGTTTATTTGCTTCCTTCAATGGGAATTGCAATTTTGGAGAGTTCAGCTTTTGGGATTTCAACACCTGGAATGTCTATCTTTTAGTATTATGACTTTCAGGGTTTTAGACTTCGAGGATTTTTATTTTTGGGGATTTCAATATTCTAGATTACAGTATTGAATTCTGTATCTTTTTTGGATTACGATTAGCACCAGCTTGGGTCAAATTTCTTCAGTCATTCATAAGTCCATCAACTTGCATCTCATACACAATCAATCAGGAAATTCTATTAAGTTCATCTTTAGAGCACATAAAAATGTGACATTTCCTTTCATCTCTGCTGCTACAACCTTGGTCTAAACTATGTCTCTCTATAATCTGTTAACACTAAATTCCTAACTAGTCTTCCTGCTTCTATCTTTAACCCTCTTTTACCCTGATCCATGACTATGCTTACCATAACACATGAATTATTTTTTTAAAATATAAGATACAAGATGCACCACTCTGAAAATAAAACTAATTCAGAAGCCCCTAATATCACTGAGTAAAAACTAAAGCCATCAAAGGGCCTTATGAAGTCTTAAAAATCTATTACCACCACCATCAGGATTTCTCAAAATCCGTATTTTCCTTTTATTTCCCCTTGTATTCCCTTATTAAATTATAACTACAATGTTTTCCTTATTATTCTGGAGAAACTTCTTGCCTTTGGACTCAGTCCTTGCAGAGTAAGGCTTGCTCCCTCAGCCCCTCCGAGTTTTTGTCAGAACATTTCCTTCGAGACAAAGCATTCCCTGATCACTTTAATTAAAACTGCTATCTTGGGACCAGCAGATGGCATAATGGTTATATTGCTGAACTCCCATGTAGTCAACCGCAGTTCAAGTCACAGTGCAGATCCAGTGGCTTAAACTCATGCAGGGTACGTGTGAGTCCTAAATCCTAAATCTCAAGAAGAGAATGGAGGAGAAGGGATTGCCGTATGGCCATACCCCCGGGAGGTGACTTCTTGCTCTCTGTCTCACTGTCTCTCTCTGTCCCTCTGGTAAGTGCACATGCACTATAGCAAAAATCTCTCTATAAAAATTTTCTAAAAAACCTGCAATATCTACAAAATCTTCTGTGAAACTGTAGTTTATCTTAGTTTAAGTTATTTTTATAAATAGCACCTGTATTTTTGGTATATACAACTTTATACTTTGAAGCTTATATCTGTGAATGTACAACTGAAATTTTTTTTGCCAATTTTTTTCTGAACTGAATATAAAGTTCCTGTTGGAAGGAAACAAACAAACGAACAAAAACAACAACAATCTCCCCCTAATTGGATCGCCCACTTGACCCCTCCCTAACTTCTCTCTCAAAAACATCAAAAAAAGTTCCATCAAACTAGCCAACCTCATTTTTCTACAAACTTTAAGTCTTTATTTATTCTATAGGTGAGAAAGAGAGTACTCCAATAGGGTCTTTGTGCCATAATCAACTCCCAGCCTCAGCCAGCTCTGGATCCCAGCCATTTGCATGCTTAGTGAACTCAAAGTAGTTTCTGTACACAGATCCAGAACTTCCCACATGGGTACAACTTTACAGAACATCACATTCTACTAACACCACCATCTCATTCCAAACTAGTATAGTTCTCAAATCTTTGGTCTCGGGACCCTATTATACTCCTAAAAATTGAAGACCCCAAAGAATTTTCATTTATGTCATTTACACCTAGCAATAGTTACCATATTAGAAATAAACATAGGATTACAAAATATTTAGTAATTCATTTAAAAGTAACAATAAACCCCACTGCATGTTAACATAAATATTTCATGAAAGATATTTCTTAAAATACAAACAAAGGGCTGGCCGTGTGGTACAGTGGTCAAGTACAGGGTATTGGGGTCTGTACCCTACATGGCTGACTATACTCAAAATACCAGCCCAGCACATTGAGAAACATACTTAAGATGTGAGCATGCATGTCCAGGATTCTCAATATAGGACAATGAAGGAAGGGTTATTACAGAATGACTAGACTCCACGGTGGGGGCGGGTGTCATCTCACTTTCCTTCTCTTTCTCTTTCTCTCTCTCTCTCTCTCTCTCTCTCTCTCTGTTCCTCCCTCCCTCTGTCTGATGACTACATATGCAAATTTTTCTTTACAATTTTAGAATTGTTACAAATATCTTCAATGTCTGCTTAAGAGAAAATAGCTGGACTCTCATAACTGCTTATACAATTTGTTATGATAAGTTGTTTTAGGTAAGGTATGTGAGGGGAAAACAATCCAGTCATGAAGATATACAGTTGAAAAAAAGATATTTTACTACCTTTTTAAATATAACTCAGGATATTATCTGATATGCACAAAAATTCAGTAGTAATTTCTCAGAAGTTGGTCACAATGCAGAATATAAAACCAAGTAAGTGAACTTTCTGTACTCTGTTACCTTAAAATCTAGTTTATCTCACATGTTGAATGAATTTTTAAACATGTCTGATTTAAGTTACTGATTGATTAACTTTAAAATACTGGTTCAGTTGGTTACGCAGATTTTCCACATGTGATATATTACCTACATCCCAAATCAAATTAATTAATGTGATCAGCAGTCTCAGCACAAAATTCACCAAATATTGGGAATCTATTAAATATTGCTAAGCTCAACTTGACAGACAAGTTTTCCAACGTTGTAATTTTTGCTCTTAAACTTACTTTTTATCACTGACAAATATGAGGTAACTTCAAAAAGTTAATGGAAAGATAATATTAAAGTACAAGTTTATACTTATCAAAAAAATTTTAAGTCATGCATTGTTTTCTTCATATTATACATTTTCTGTGACCTTTGAAGCCCCTTCATACTGTCAGTTATTTTTCTGACAAGTTAGGACAAGTTTGCTTCAGTCTGCAAAATACTTCAATATGAATAACCACAGTTAGTCTGTTATTAGTTCTTTGAAGTAAAAATTGTATTGCATTTAAAAAAAGCTAGTTCAGTTTGCAATTCAAATAATTACACCAAACGCTTTTCCTTGACAATCAGCATAGTTCAGTATCAACAGAAGTGCTTTTATGACTATGTCCCTTTTCATCACACAGAATATTAAAAAGACATATTATCCTTAAGGGTCAAGTTTTAATAACATTCATTTTTATTACTCAATCAAGGACATTAAGTGAAACCAGTACTTTTTTTTAACCACAACTGTTTGATAGTGAAAAATATGACGACTGAAACATTTTGATACCACTGTATTGATTCATAGGAAGGTGCCAGCAGTTTTACTCGTTGCTTTTGCCCCATCAGTGTCAAGATTATTGCACTAAAGGGGCAAATATTGACAAGATGCTGAGGTAATTCTGAGAAAACGGTAGTAATTTTTTATCAATAGTCCTGAAACAACTGGACACTCACATGTAGAAGAATGATGCTGAATCTCTACTTCACACAAGGAATAACAATTAACTCAGATCAGACATCTACCTAAAACAGAACCAAAGCTATAAATCTCTTAGAGTAATCAATTTTCATAACCCATTTGGGCTTTTTAGATATGAATCCAAAAGCAAAAAATGCCTAAAGGAAAACTGATAAATTGAACCATCAAAATTAAAAACATTTGTGCCCCAAAGGACGCCATCAAAAAAGTGAAAAGAGGGAACCAGCAGTTAGCGTAATGGCTCTGTTGCTGGACTCCCATGTAGTCGACCACGGTTTGCGTCCTGGACCCGGTGGCTTAAAACTCACGCCGGGCGTGTGTGCGTGCGTGCCCAAGATCCCAAGAGGAGAATGGAGGAGAAGGGATTGCGGTGTGACCATACCCCCTGGGGGGTGATTTCTCGCTTTCTGTCTCTATGTCTCTCTCTGTCTGTCTAGCGAGCACATGTGCCCTATAGCATAAGACCCCAAAGAATTTTCATTTATGTCATTTACACCTAGCAATAGTTACCATATTAGAAATAAACATAGGATTACAAAATATTTAGTAATTCATTTAAAAGTAACAATAAACCCCACTGCATGTTAACATAAATATTTCATGAAAGATATTTCTTAAAATACAAACAAAGGGCTGGCCGTGTGGTACAGTGGTCAAGTACAGGGTATTGGGGTCTGTACCCTACATGGCTGACTATACTCAAAATACCAGCCCAGCACATTGAGAAACATACTTAAGATGTGAGCATGCATGTCCAGGATTCTCAATATAGGACAATGAAGGAAGGGTTATTACAGAATGACTAGACTCCACGGTGGGGGCGGGTGTCATCTCACTTTCCTTCTCTTTCTCTTTCTCTCTCTCTCTCTCTCTCTCTCTCTCTCTGTTCCTCCCTCCCTCTGTCTGATGACTACATATGCAAATTTTTCTTTACAATTTTAGAATTGTTACAAATATCTTCAATGTCTGCTTAAGAGAAAATAGCTGGACTCTCATAACTGCTTATACAATTTGTTATGATAAGTTGTTTTAGGTAAGGTATGTGAGGGGAAAACAATCCAGTCATGAAGATATACAGTTGAAAAAAAGATATTTTACTACCTTTTTAAATATAACTCAGGATATTATCTGATATGCACAAAAATTCAGTAGTAATTTCTCAGAAGTTGGTCACAATGCAGAATATAAAACCAAGTAAGTGAACTTTCTGTACTCTGTTACCTTAAAATCTAGTTTATCTCACATGTTGAATGAATTTTTAAACATGTCTGATTTAAGTTACTGATTGATTAACTTTAAAATACTGGTTCAGTTGGTTACGCAGATTTTCCACATGTGATATATTACCTACATCCCAAATCAAATTAATTAATGTGATCAGCAGTCTCAGCACAAAATTCACCAAATATTGGGAATCTATTAAATATTGCTAAGCTCAACTTGACAGACAAGTTTTCCAACGTTGTAATTTTTGCTCTTAAACTTACTTTTTATCACTGACAAATATGAGGTAACTTCAAAAAGTTAATGGAAAGATAATATTAAAGTACAAGTTTATACTTATCAAAAAAATTTTAAGTCATGCATTGTTTTCTTCATATTATACATTTTCTGTGACCTTTGAAGCCCCTTCATACTGTCAGTTATTTTTCTGACAAGTTAGGACAAGTTTGCTTCAGTCTGCAAAATACTTCAATATGAATAACCACAGTTAGTCTGTTATTAGTTCTTTGAAGTAAAAATTGTATTGCATTTAAAAAAAGCTAGTTCAGTTTGCAATTCAAATAATTACACCAAACGCTTTTCCTTGACAATCAGCATAGTTCAGTATCAACAGAAGTGCTTTTATGACTATGTCCCTTTTCATCACACAGAATATTAAAAAGACATATTATCCTTAAGGGTCAAGTTTTAATAACATTCATTTTTATTACTCAATCAAGGACATTAAGTGAAACCAGTACTTTTTTTTAACCACAACTGTTTGATAGTGAAAAATATGACGACTGAAACATTTTGATACCACTGTATTGATTCATAGGAAGGTGCCAGCAGTTTTACTCGTTGCTTTTGCCCCATCAGTGTCAAGATTATTGCACTAAAGGGGCAAATATTGACAAGATGCTGAGGTAATTCTGAGAAAACGGTAGTAATTTTTTATCAATAGTCCTGAAACAACTGGACACTCACATGTAGAAGAATGATGCTGAATCTCTACTTCACACAAGGAATAACAATTAACTCAGATCAGACATCTACCTAAAACAGAACCAAAGCTATAAATCTCTTAGAGTAATCAATTTTCATAACCCATTTGGGCTTTTTAGATATGAATCCAAAAGCAAAAAATGCCTAAAGGAAAACTGATAAATTGAACCATCAAAATTAAAAACATTTGTGCCCCAAAGGACGCCATCAAAAAAGTGAAAAGAGGGAACCAGCAGTTAGCGTAATGGCTCTGTTGCTGGACTCCCATGTAGTCGACCACGGTTTGCGTCCTGGACCTGGTGGCTTAAAACTCACGCCGGGCGTGTGTGCGTGCGTGCCCAAGATCCCAAGAGGAGAATGGAGGAGAAGGGATTGCGGTGTGACCATACCCCCTGGGGGGTGATTTCTCGCTTTCTGTCTCTATGTCTCTCTCTGTCTGTCTAGCGAGCACATGTGCCCTATAGCATAAAAACCTCTCAAAAAAAAAAAAAAGTGAAAAGACACCTGACATAAAGAGAGAAAAAGATTTGCTAATCATGTTTCTTCTAAGGTACCTGATCCACTGTACATGTACACCCACACATTCTCTCCCTCTCTCTCTCACTCAACAGTAAAAGACAATGCAATTTGAAATTGGGCCAAAGATTTGAGTATATGTTGCCACAAAAAATATATGAATGGCCAACAAAAGCGCATGAAAAGATGTTCAATGTCATTAGTTACTAGGAAAATGTAAATTAAAACTACGAGATACCACTTCAGACCCATTAGGATGGCTATATTCCAAAAGATTAACAGATACAAGTGTTAGCAAAATGTGGAGAAATTCTAACCTTCCTACACTGCTGAAGAAAGCACAAAATGGTACAGTACTATCAAAAAAGCTAAGAGTGAAAACAACCTAAATGTCCAACAGTTTTCAAATGGATAAACACAATGTGTCATGTCCATCTATACAATGGAATATTATCCAACTTAAAAAACACATACCCGTGTGTTCTATAACATGAGTGAATGTTAAAAAATATTTTGTTATTAATAAATTAAACAGACACAAAAAGCTATATGACTTATGACTTAATTTATAAGAAATGTGCAGAATGAACAAATCCATAAAGATAGAAAATATATTTTTTCTTGTTTATTTCATGAGAGATGCAGAGACAGAGGGAAACAAGCACCCTCAACAGGTTCTCACACTAAAAATTCCCCTCTCCTCTATGCCAACAGCTTTCACAGTCAGCCAAGATCATGAACACACACACCCAGTATGTACAGGTTGACTAGGAAACCAAACCCGTGATCTTCCAGAAAGATCCAGCTTCTCTTGGACAGTACATTACCAATGTTATTATTGAGCTGGCCTGAAAATAAACTATTTTTGCTAAAATCTAGGAAGAATGGACAGTGACTGCTAATAGGTACTTGGTTTCTTTCTGGGATGATAAACATACTCTGAATCAGAAAGTGATGATGATGATGTAACTTCATGAATATACTGAATTTTACTCCAAAGGCTGAATGTTGTGTATATAAACAAAGTCCTTTCAAAGGAAAGGTAAATAATATCTAACTATCAATTTGACCTCACAGAGCCCTTAAAATGGGCTCAGAAACTCCTGGGAATCTGAAGACCATACTTTGAGAACCTCCAGAATAAACAATAAAATTAATCTATTTATCCTATGTATATTCTATTACTTTTCACAGTCACTCAAAAAAAGACTCCATGACAGGACCAGCAGATGGTGTAATGGTTAAGTTGCTGGACTCCCATGTAGCCAACTGTGGTGCAAGTTCTGGACCCAGTTGCTTAAAATCTCATGCAGAGAGTGTGTACCCAAAATCCCAAGAGGAGACTGGAGGAGAAGGGATTGTGGCACGTCATCCCCACTGAGGGGTGATTTCTAGCTTTCTTGCTCTCTCTATCTCTCTAACAAGCATACATGGCATATAGCAAAAATTTCCTTAAAAAAAAAAAAAAAGCTCCATGAGAACAAGATTTGTCTGTTTTGTTTACTGCCTATGTTGAGTACTAGAATAAAGCCTTTCGTGTAGAAGACACTTAATAAGTATTTCTTGAGTGGATGAATAGAGAATTTATGTCCAGACATAATAGACAGTTATTAATGCAAAAACACAAACAAATCAATAGGAAAACAAAGAAAGTGAAAACACAACTCAAAGAGAAAGCCAAATTAAAAAACAAAAATCACTTGGGGCCAGCAGACTGCATAGTGGTTACAACGCTAGACTACCACATGACCAACACAGTTCAAGTCCCAGACCCGGTAGCTTGAAAATCATACACAGTGCATGTGCATGTGCATGTGTGCCCAAGATGCCAGGAGAAGACAGGGTGGCAGCATGGTCATCTTCCTGGAGGATAATTTCTAACTTCTCTTTCACTGTCTCTCTCTTTTTGGTGAATGTACATGCCCTATGGGAAAAAAAACTCTTAAAAAAAAAAAACAAGCACTCAAGATAGTCAACCTCACTCATTATCAGGAAAATAACAATTTCAAAATGATCTAACATTTTATCTATTAGATAGGCAAATATTAATAATCTGATCATATTGAACATTAACAAAGACAAGGAAAAATAGCAACTTCAGTTCTATTCAGTACTGTTGCTGGTAAGAGAACATCTCCCCTGGAAATTCATTTTATATTATGTAACAAAGTCAAAGATAAACCTACTGGATGATTCCCTGCATTAGTATCCTAGGTTTTCCATAACATAGTATGAGTAATAGGGAATAAACAACAGAAATTCCTTCTCTCACAGTTCTGAATGTCAGAATTCGGAAATCAAGGTGTCAATAATGGGTTTCTTCAGAAGGCTGTGAGCTCCTTGTGATGGCCAGTAATCCTATGCCTTGGCTTGCAGATCTGTCACTCCAATTTCTGCCTCTGCTGTCATAAGGCATTCTCCCTTTCTGTCTCTGCCCTAATTTCCCTTTTCTTCTGAAGCCAGTCATATTGGATTAGGGCTTTTCCTGATAACCTCATCTTTAATTTATTGCAACTACAAAGATCCTACTTCCAAATAAGGTCACATTTGCAAGTACCAAGTTATAACTTCAAACTATCTTTCTGGAGGACATAATTCAATTAATAACACTCTCCTTGATAAACAAAGGTGTAAAGATATTTCTTGCATCACTGTTGGTAAGAACAAAAACCTAGAAACTAACCATTAGATAATATTATATAATAATACTGTGATAGGCAGCTAGCTAAAAATGAGCAGGCAGTCCTAAGAAAATAGCAGGACATCAGCCATTGATCACAATTTATTAGGAGTTACAACTAGAACCTCTATGAAAATGCATTCCTTCCACCCAACTGCTGGCACTGAGAAGGTGAGGCAGATCTCATTTTTCCTCTTTAATACCTGAGAAAAGCACGTGAAGACAGTTGTTAATTCCCCTCTATCTTTTCTCATAAATACAAAAGGATGCAACAAGACTTTTTGGTCAACATCCTGATTCCCACTGGGGCAATAAACTGACTGGGCAGTTCATCCAAATAAGGATGTTTGTACCTTCTAAATCCACACTGAGCATGCAGGATTAGCTAATTGAATTCCTCACCTGTGTGAGAGAGATGCAAGCACAGGAAAAAGTTGGCAAATTCAAAGAAGCCAGACAGACTATGAAAAATCTTCCCCTCCTAAATAGTCATTATCAACTCTTAGTATAAATATTACCACCTAACTCCACGCCCAATGCAGTTTAACTCCATGCCCAATGCAGTTGTCCTTCTCCAGCAGCTACCTACCTGCATGACTTTCAGGCATGGAGGTATATTTCTTTTCTATTAAAAAATCTTCACTTTACTATTAAAACTTCTCTTTTCCTACTAGACAAGTGTTTGTGGTTTTTTCGTTTTGCATCTCAGGATGGGTCTCTAACCTTAGAGATTTGAATCTAAAGAACCAAAGATTTTATACAATGCAGCTCAATACTCTCCCATCCTAGAATAATACCATAGACACAGTAATGAAAATGAATGGCTAACTCTGAATGTATAACTTCACCAACTCAAAAATGTAACATGAATAAAAGGGTTGCAAGATTATACATCTCCACATAATGACATACTAATTACACAGTTTAATATGTTGCATTACAAAAGGTTATAGTAAAAATGTAAAAAAAAAAAAAAGCAAGCAGGTAATGGTATGTACATACTTAGTTCAGAGAACTATAGCAAATATGGCCCCAAAAAAGGCGGTATCATTAATTCTGGGTGTTGAGAACATGGGTTATATAACATTATTTTGTACACTTTCTACATGTTTTCAACAGTTCAAAATCAAGAAAGAAAACACTTCATTTTCTCATGGATTATTTTCAGTGAAAGTGATTTTGTTTTCCTTTCTGATTCTCTTAGTTCATTTTTACATTGCTAACAGACGTACCTGAGATGGGTAAACTTAAGGGTATAGGGATTTGCAAAATTCGTGATTCTGGTAGCTAGAGAGTACACAGGTATAGACCTACAAAGGGTGGTGGATACATGCAGAAATTGTGAGAGCTTTGGCAATTCCTCCTTTTAGATCAACAGCTCTCAAGAGAACTGAACTAACCTCTTTTCATGAGAGCTAGAACTCACTAAGTCACATGAGCCATCATAAATTTATTCACTAGTATTGCCTCCATGATACAATCACCATGATCCAATCACAGCCAACTTGGTCTCTCCATATCCCAAAACTAAATTCCAAATCATGAACCTTTTGGACACAGACCAATATCCAAACCATAGCATCCCACCCCTTGGTCCCAAGGTTCGAGATCTACTCACATATAAATATATAATCATCCCATTCTAATAGTCCCCAAAAAGTTAAATTGTTCCCGCACCTCCTCAAAAGACCAAAGTCTCATTGAGACTGAAGAAAAACTCCAAAGTCAAAACAAACTATATACTTCCAAAATAAAAATGCAGAGAGACATAGGAGAAAAATTTCAATTCCACCTGAAGACAGGAATAACAGGCCTGAACCAAGTCCAGAACCGAAGTGGCCAGACAGTAGATCTTGAAACTATAGGTTCTATATCCTGGACACACTGAGGTAGGCGGGTCCCCACAGGGTCAGGCACTTTTATCACTTAGGCCTTATTGAGTTCGGTACATGCTTCATCTTTTTCCAGTGGGGAGTCTCATACCTACAGTTCTTTCAGGCTGATGTTGACCCTGGAAGCTCTACAGTTCTAGGGTCTCAAGGGTGGTCTCAACCCTGAAGTTGTTCCACTAGGCTTTGCTCTAATGAGAATTCTCTGTAGCAGGTATAACCCATAATTCCTCTTTGTTTTGCTTTAATGGAAGCCCTCTGTGGTAGCTCCACTTCTGTCGCAGGTCTTCCCAAACTCCCAGGCTTCTCAATGCAGTATTTGAAATCTAGGAGGGGGATGCCAGCATCTACTCCTTGCACATTTTGGAACAGAAAGTGGAACAGCAGCCTTAATGGCAGGTTTTGCTCTACCTGGGGCTGCTTGAAACATATCCAGGGCTGAGGAATGCTTTACAAGGATGCAGGGAGCAGTGTTCTGAAGCAGCTCAAGATAACAAGCCTACCCTAGGTCAGTCGCCTGAAACCATTATCCTCTCCTGGGCTTCTGTGGTTGTCATAGGAGAAGCAATGCCCTCAAGACTTTTCTTCCCATTTTATTGACAATCATCACCTGGACTCCAGACTTTTCTCCCCATTTTATTGACAATCATCACCTGGACTCCTTCTAGCACAGCTAAGCTCTTTAGCAACCAGTATGGGCCACACTTTTCTCTGCCTCACATTTTCATTCTGTCACAAGGCCAGGCTGCAACTTTTCCAAGTTTCTTCTCTATGCTTCCCTTCATTTTAAGTTCTAATTTTAAATAATTTCATTCTTCTACCACTATGGTATGTACATACTCAGTTCGGGGACCTAAAACAAATGTAGAAAAAAAAAAAAAGCAGTATCACTAATTCTGGATGTTGAGTCTTCACTAACTGCAGTTAACAATCATGAGCTTATTTCCAGATTTTTGCCTTAAGATTTCATTTGCTGGATCTTCATCCTCTTAAATTCAAAATTCAACAAAACATTGAGAAATAGACATTTTTCAGCCAAATTCTTTACTATGGTTTAACACAGATACAGTTCTTCCAATTTCCAATAAACAGTCCTCATGTACCTTTGGAAAAATCCTAAGAATGGTCCATGTTGCTATCATCATTCTAGCTAAAAACCATTTAATCAATCTCTAAAAACGTTCTGGTTCATTTCCAAACTGTCCTACAGAGACTCCACCAAAACCTAGGCTTTTTCTAACCTTTCCTTCCTTGTCCACTACCCAGTTCCAAACTGCTTCCACGTTTTCAGATATCTGCACAATCCTGCTGAGAATACCAATTTCTGTCTTAGTCTACTTTTTAATTGCTAACAAATGCCTGAGACTGGTCGAATTTAAGTTTGCAAAATTCATGATTATAGTGACTGGGAAGTCAAAAGGAGTAGAAGCATGTTCATCAGAAGCGTAGAGGGATGGTGGATGCGTGCAGAGAATGAGCAAGCTGCAGAAGCTCTCCCTCTTTCATAGCTATGAGCTCTGAAGAGCACTAACCCCTTTTCATGAGCGCTAGAACTCACTGGCTCTCTTGAGTCATCATTAACCTACTCATGAGAGTGTCGCCTCCATGATACATTGCCCATTAGTCTTACCATATCCCAAATTCAAATTCTAAAACATGAAACTTTGGGACACAATTATCTAAACCGTAACAATGATTTTTCTATAAATGACCATACATTGCTTCTTTGATAGTGAGAACAATAAGCTGAAACAAAATCATTTTCAAAATGTTATAAAGCTGAAGAAAAACTTAGAAAAACATTTGTTAACACTTAAGGATAAGATAGACACTCTTAAGCATGACAGAACTCAAAAGCCATAAAGGAAATGATTAATAGAGTTATGTACACATATATTAAAATTCCTGTACAGAAATACTACATGAATATACAAAAGACACAAACTGAGACCAGCTTGTGGCCTGGTTGTTAATGTGACTAGATAGCACATGGCCAACTATGTGGTTTGAACCCCAGAACCCAGGCTTGTAAAACATGCCAGGTACATGTGCCTTCACATCCAAAATCTCCTGGCCCCAGAAAAAGGAGAAACGGAGGAGAAGGGACTGTGGAGTGACTATGCCCCATGGTGAGGAGATACTTTCTCACTCTCTCTCTTTCTCTCTTTCTGGTGAATGCACATGCCCTTTGGGAAAATATTCTTTTAAAAGACTGTAATGTATGACATAAATACAAAGCCTATACATAGATAATACACTCCATATCACTAATGTGGAGAAAACAGAAATAATGATAATTCCTATTTCAGTCACTAGGATATGTAAATATATAATTATTATATATTCAGAACAAGAATATGAAGAATTACAGCTCATATATTCCAAGTAGAAGAATAAACTGTGATAATACTGTTGTAACATAGACTTATAGTACATAGTAAGTAAAAATCCTCACATATTTTGTTTAAGTTTATAAGAGTTGTGTACACACATGCAAGAAAGAGGCAGAAAGGCATGCCCTCAACAGGGTCTGGTCATGCTGTGAACACCTTTCTCCAGCCCTCCAGCTCCTGAAGACCTACCTCATGCATATGCACACCCAGCAAATCCAAACCGGTGGTTGGCCATGTTGCTTCCAGCACTGCAATCTGGGACTCTATCAACTAAGTCACCTAGGCTGGTCCAGTATCTTCTGATATATTAACAGTAACCTCAGTCTTGGTAATCTATCCTTATAAATATACGGACACATCCTAGAAGATGTTCATTGCAATAAATTATAAAAGGAAAACTACAAAACAATGTGGAGAGAAATCAAAGATGACCTAAATGAATGAAGAGACTTAATAGTCTTTTTTTTTAAGAGATTGATTTTTGCTGTAGGGAACATGAATTCACTGGAGACACAGAAAGTGAGAAATCACTCCCTAGTGGAAATGGCCATGCCACAATCCCCTCTCCACTACTCTCTTCTCAGGATCCTGGACAAGCATGAACATGTGACTAGCATGAGTTTCAAGTCACCAGTTCTGGGACTCAAATCGCAATCAACCATATGGGAGTCCAGCAATGTAACCATTACATCATTGACTGACCCCAAGACTTTAATATTCTTAAGATATCAATTCTCTCAAAATTCATTTATAGAACTGACGCAATCTCAATAAAAATTCTGGGATGCATTTTGGTAGACACTGAAAATCTGGTTTTAAAACTTACAGGGAAATGCAAAGAAATAAGGTTAAGTAAATATGCATAAATAAAACTTCAGAAAAAGAAAAAAGTGAGGAAAAAGCCACAGTAGCAAAGACATAATGGTACTGGCATGGAAATATATAATTCAGTTGAACAGATTACAAAATCCGCAAAACAGATTAGAGAATCATATAAAAGGCAGTAAGAGATAAAGTGATTTTCAACTAAGGTGCCAAGCAATTCACCAATTATGCTGTAACACTTGAATATCCACATGCAAAACAAAAACCAAAAAAACCTGAACTCATATCATATCATACACAAAAATTCATTCTTAATTAATCACAGAGCAAATGTATATATTTGTAAAATTTCTAGAAAACAATAGTAGTAGAACATTTTAGTTACCTCAATTTGGCAAAGATTTCTTAAGTAGAAAACAAAAAAGTCAAAGAAAAAAAACTCAATACAGTGGACCTCATCAAAATTAAAAACTTTTACTCTTCAAAAGATACTTTTTTAAAAATTAAAAAGCAAGCTAGACTGTGAAAAATATTAATATTTGCAAAAAATATAGCTAACTTAAAACCTGACTCTAAACTATATAAAGAATGCCTACAACTTAATAAGACAAAGCAGTTTTAAAATGTTTAAAATTTCATCAAAAAAAGATATATGGACAGAAAATCAGAAGATGCTCAAACATCACTGTCACTAAGAAAATGCACATTTAAATCACAGTAAGATAACTACCCACCCACTGGAATGCCTGAAATTAAAGGTTAACCACACCAATGGCAAGGGCATGAAATAACTATTGTACAGCAAAATCATACATTGAAGATGGAACTATAAAATGCTATAACCAACTTGGAAAATAGTTTGGTAGTTCCTTAAAAAGTTAAATATCTACCTTCCACATAGCCCAGCCAAACCACTCAGGTATTCAAGCAAGACAAAAGAGAGTAAACATACATGCAACAACTTGTAGAAAACTGATCTAGGAGCTAAGCTACAGTGATATCTTCTCTCTACAATAGGAATATGTTTTTGTATCCAAATAGAACTAGATATGATGGATTAAACACATAATCTAGATGGAATTGTAGAAACAAGAGGGATTCACTTTATCTTGTTTTAGCTGACACAATTCAAAAGGGCTATTTATTATTATTATTATTTTAAAACGGTTTTAAAAATTATCTCTGAGGAGCTAGCAGGTGGCATGGACGTATGGCGTTGAACTCTCACATGGGAAATCGCAGTGCGAGTCGACCTGGTGGCTTTCTCTCACTTTCTCTTTCAAGCTCAGGAGCCCTATAGCAAATTAAAATGATAATGAAATTAATTCTTTTTAAAAATTAGTTTTGAATGTGTTACAATTAAGTGCCTTGTCAAAAATTAATTTCTTAAAACTACCTCCCTACCATGACTCTAAGTCTTTTGACCTTTACCAAACACACAAACACACTCCCAGGCAGAAATCAGCCACCGCGCATCAAATCCCTGCTCTGACACTGGCACCTTGCAGTCAGCGGCGGGCGCGGAGTCCCCGCTGCCATTAGAGGCCTGGCGGACCCGAAGGAGCCAAGAGGATCCTGGGGCGGACTGCAAAGGTCCTGCTGCCCCTGGAAACCAGAGCCCATAAGGTCAAGGAAGAAGGAGGGGAGCCAACATGGAAACCGATAATGCTTAGAATACGCCGCGCGTAACTATGTAGAGCTTGGATTTACCGACAGCACCCTGCGCGGGTCGGGCCGTTCTCTCTGAAGCTCTGGGACCACGGGCCAAGATGGCGGCCAGCTCCCTGGCAGTTTGCGCCTGCCCCTTGGAATCGCGCAGAAAGGCCGGCGCATGCGCGCAGCAGGGCCACGTGAGGAACAGCCGCAGCCGGGCGAGGCTTTCTGCCAGCGCGCTCTGCACCGGCCGGGGAAGGGTGCTGCCCAACGTCAGCCCTAGGAGTAACAAGTTAGCAGGGCCCAGCAGGATCTCTGCTGGGCAGGAGGAGGGTTGGAGGGAATTCCAGGGCTGGGCCAGGGAGATGGAGAGGATATACTCTGTCCTTCGACTGTGTCACACTGCGGAGGGTTCACCCCACTTTTCTGTTCAAGGGTTGGAAAGCACAAGGACAGAACCACCCTGTGGCTATCTAGCATAGAAACCCTGGAGCCCTGGGGCCAGCAGATGGAGTAATGGTTACCTTGCTAGACTCCCAAGTTGCAGAGGGCTGTTCGAGTTCTACCCCCCGTCGGGCCATATTCCCTGGGAGGTGATTTCTTGCTTTCTAACTCTTTGTCTCTCCAGCAATTGCATGTCTGCTATAACCAAAAAAAAAAAAAAAAAAAAACCTCAGGAGGCCCTACTGAATTTCTATTAATAAAGGAATGGCTGAACACTAGTTAATGGGATATTTGTGTATGCTATTAATTTTATTATATTTCTCTATTTTGAAAAACCTTAAATTGGAAATGTACATTAGATGTTACTAATGTATGATGGTACTAATCTCTTGATCCTAGTGGTTGTATCGGGGTTATGTAGG
>NW_006204812.1:3478364-3492771 GCF_000334495.1 Tupaia belangeri chinensis
TGTTTTTAAAAGTACTTTTCTATAAATTTGAATTTATAAAAATATTTTTAAATTACAGTAGCCTCATAAAATTAACCGTGAAACTTACCATTCTTATATATTCTCTATATTCTTATTACAGTGATTTGTATAACACAGAAATTCACTATCTCTTGAAAAGTGAGAACTCAACTACAAAGTCATCTGGGTGTAGGAATTTTGAGAAAGGCAAAATCTTGACCTTCCATGTTAATTATCTCATGCTCACAGATGTAGTCAAGTTGTGTCTCTTACAACCATTCCCATCTTTATTCTGCATTATATTTATTTGTATCATTTTTCTTTTGTCTTGACCAGTCTTATTCATCTTCTCTATTGATTTTTCTTGTAATTGTTATTCTTCGTTTCATGTATTTTTCCTTATCTGTGTTTTCTTGTTTCTTCAAATTTTTTCTATTATTTTCATTATCTTCAGTTGAATATTTACTGTCTTTATTTTTAACCTTACTCATTTTTCTGAAAAACATAGTTACACTGTGGATTTATCTTTAGGTACTGCTTTAATTGTATCCTTAAGTTCTTATGGCACAATTTCTTTATTGTTCAGTTTAAAATTGTCCTGCTTTCCATTACGGTTGGTTTTGTCACTTCAAAGCAAGGATCAATTTTCTTAATTCATGAACATACAGTAATGTATTATTAGCTTTGTGATATTCATTTCTAACTTACTTGCATTATGAGTAGACAACGTGAACTGATATGATACCAATTACTTAAAATTTATTGATATGTGCACAATGGCTGAGTACCTGGTCATTTTTAAAATATATGTCCTAATGGATCAAGTTTGTTGTGTTGAAGTAGTTTGTGTCCTGATATTTTGTCAGTCTTATCAGTTGAAGAAAGTGATTTTTGTCAACTTCCATATAAGCCTGCCAATTTTTTTCTATATTTCAAAGCTATTTTACATAAAGGCTAAAATGTCTTCCTGATTAATTTACTGTTTCTTCAGTTTGTAACATAAACTTTGTGTGTAGAAAAATTTTGCCTTCAAGTATTTTATCTGATGTTGATTCAGCCGTGTTCATTTTGATTTAGTTGGTTTCTGTCATGGCATATTTTTTTCCCTCCTTTTATCTACTAACCTCCTGTGTCCTTATGTTTTGGTATGTCTCTTGTAAACAACATGTAGCTCAGTATTGTTGGTTTACTCAGTCTCAGATGCTTGCATTTACCTTTGGTCCATTGACAATTACAATTCCTGATATTTTGTAATTCAGTCCTGTCATTTTATTTGTATGTAAGTAACATTTCTACCACTTCTTTTAGGTTTCTCATTCATGTTTTCTCTCAGATTAATTTTTTTTCTATACCTATATTTCCTTACCCCACTTCCTCCCCTCCCCCCATGCCATGATCTTCTTTACCTCTTCAAAAGTTACTCACTCTTGTAATATCTTTTCATAGTCACAGTATAGTTTTGAACACTTATTTTATTAAATTCTGAAGTTAATAAATATCATTATTCTCTTTTTTAAACAATACAAGAACCTTAAGACATTTTAACTTCAGTTACTACCTGACCCACTACTACCATCACCCTTTTCAAACTTCAAAGTGGTTTCTTCTTGAGACCTACTGAAAGGAGTCTCAGTAAACATCTGATTGACCACAGAATCTCTAGACGTCACTTAATTTACTTATACTCGTCCTTCAGTTCTCAGTTCCTGTGAGAAGACTTCTGAGTCTGGGTCAAGTAGTCACGAAACTGGAATATGGTACAGTTAGAACTGCCCAAAGACTTCCCATGGGGAGATACAGACATAATGGTTTAAAGTAATTAATTCAGGAACATACAGTGAATCTGAAGGAAAGATCAAATGAGCAAACTGCTTACTGTGCCCATGGTATTTCCAGTCCAGGGAGTAGGTGACATTACTCAGGGACACATAAGCAGAGCAGAGTGTAGAACTCTGGAAACAAGAATAGGTTGACATCTCTTTTTAGGGCAAAGACTGCCATTTGTCACTAGGTCTTCCAGAGACAAAGGTGGGAAAGAAAGGCAATTATTCTTTTCCACCTTTGTCCCTAGTGGACATAGTGTTTTGTACACAGGAACAATATCAAAAATAAACTTGCTTTGCCAAATGAGCTCTAAGACACTACTATTAAGAGTGTTCTTTCCAGTGAAACTGTTACAGAACCAAAGTAGAGATACAGGTCCAGAATAATCAGTTGCCTCCAGAAAAGCCAGACTGTGACCCAAGAGGTTTGTTGAGGAAGAAGGCTTTGCTACAGGTGATGTCATCCAGGAGACAGACAGGTTTGCTCAAAATGCTCTCTCCGAATGTTTAGGAAATGAGTTTTGATAAAGAAATAATTAGTAGGCAAGTCTTCAATTAAGTCTGTGTACGTAAATAAAGGATTACAACTTTTATGGTTCTGATTGGTCAACTCAAGCAGCAGTCCCATTGGTCCATTATTGAAGCTAGTACTGTTCTGATTGGTTGTTCTGCTGCAGCTAATATCCTCACTCCTTCCCTGCAGTTGGTGGGCGGGTGTAGGGGGGCTGTCAACCTTAGGTCACCCAGGTTTCCTCACTCCTGTGCCCTCCAAGCAAATGCATAAAACAGCAGTCAGCAACAGGTCTCTGGTTTGCTATGCCAGGGAGATGGAGAGGATATACTCTGTTCTTCGACTGTGTCACACTGCGGAGGGTTCACCCCACTTTTCTGTTCAAGGGTTGGAAAGCACAAGGACAGAACCACCCTGTGGCTATCTAGCATAGAAACCCTGGAGCCCTGGGGCCAGCAGATGGAGTAATGGTTACCTTGCTAGACTCCCAAGTTGCAGAGGGCTGTTCGAGTTCTACCCCCCGTCGGGCCATATTCCCTGGGAGGTGATTTCTTGCTTTCTAACTCTTTGTCTCTCCAGCAATTGCATGTCTGCTATAACCAAAAAAAAAAAAAAAAAAAAACCTCAGGAGGCCCTACTGAATTTCTATTAATAAAGGAATGGCTGAACACTAGTTAATGGGATATTTGTGTATGCTATTAATTTTATTATATTTCTCTATTTTGAAAAACCTTAAATTGGAAATGTACATTAGATGTTACTAATGTATGATGGTACTAATCTCTTGATCCTAGTGGTTGTATCGGGGTGCGGGAATTGGGCATGATATCACCATTTCCTCTCATAATGGAGGCAGGAGGACATATTCTTTGTACTTTTAAAATGACTTTTCTGTAAATTTGAAATTATAAAAATATTTTTAAATTACAGTAGCCTCATAAAATTAACCGTGAAACTTACCATTCTTATATATTCTCTATATTCTTATTACAGTGATTTGTATAACACAGAAATTCACTATCTCTTGAAAAGTGAGAACTCAACTACAAAGTCATCTGGGTGTAGGAATTTTGAGAAAGGCAAAATCTTGACCTTCCATGTTAATTATCTCATGCTCACAGATGTAGTCAAGTTGTGTCTCTTACAACCATTCCCATCTTTATTCTGCATTATATTTATTTGTATCATTTTTCTTTTGTCTTGACCAGTCTTATTCATCTTCTCTATTGATTTTTCTTGTAATTGTTATTCTTCGTTTCATGTATTTTTCCTTATCTGTGTTTTCTTGTTTCTTCAAATTTTTTCTATTATTTTCATTATCTTCAGTTGAGTATTTACTGTCTTTATTTTTAACCTTACTCATTTTTCTGAAAAACATAGTTACACTGTGGATTTATCTTTAGGTACTGCTTTAATTGTATCCTTAAGTTCTTATGGCACAATTTCTTTATTGTTCAGTTTAAAATTGTCCTGCTTTCCATTACGGTTGGTTTTGTCACTTCAAAGCAAGGATCAATTTTCTTAATTCATGAACATACAGTAATGTATTATTAGCTTTGTGATATTCATTTCTAACTTACTTGCATTATGAGTAGACAACGTGAACTGATATGATACCAATTACTTAAAATTTATTGATATGTGCACAATGGCTGAGTACCTGGTCATTTTTAAAATATATGTCCTAATGGATCAAGTTTGTTGTGTTGAAGTAGTTTGTGTCCTGATATTTTGTCAGTCTTATCAGTTGAAGAAAGTGATTTTTGTCAACTTCCATATAAGCCTGCCAATTTTTTTCTATATTTCAAAGCTATTTTACATAAAGGCTAAAATGTCTTCCTGATTAATTTACTGTTTCTTCAGTTTGTAACATAAACTTTGTGTGTAGAAAAATTTTGCCTTCAAGTATTTTATCTGATGTTGATTCAGCCGTGTTCATTTTGATTTAGTTGGTTTCTGTCATGGCATATTTTTTTCCCTCCTTTTATCTACTAACCTCCTGTGTCCTTATGTTTTGGTATGTCTCTTGTAAACAACATGTAGCTCAGTATTGTTGGTTTACTCAGTCTCAGATGCTTGCATTTACCTTTGGTCCATTGACAATTACAATTCCTGATATTTTGTAATTCAGTCCTGTCATTTTATTTGTATGTAAGTAACATTTCTACCACTTCTTTTAGGTTTCTCATTCATGTTTTCTCTCAGATTAATTTTTTTTCTATACCTATATTTCCTTACCCCACTTCCTCCCCTCCCCCCATGCCATGATCTTCTTTACCTCTTCAAAAGTTACTCACTCTTGTAATATCTTTTCATAGTCACAGTATAGTTTTGAACACTTATTTTATTAAATTCTGAAGTTAATAAATATCATTATTCTCTTTTTTAAACAATACAAGAACCTTAAGACATTTTAACTTCAGTTACTACCTGACCCACTACTACCATCACCCTTTTCAAACTTCAAAGTGGTTTCTTCTTGAGACCTACTGAAAGGAGTCTCAGTAAACATCTGATTGACCACAGAATCTCTAGACGTCACTTAATTTACTTATACTCGTCCTTCAGTTCTCAGTTCCTGTGAGAAGACTTCTGAGTCTGGGTCAAGTAGTCACGAAACTGGAATATGGTACAGTTAGAACTGCCCAAAGACTTCCCATGGGGAGATACAGACATAATGGTTTAAAGTAATTAATTCAGGAACATACAGTGAATCTGAAGGAAAGATCAAATGAGCAAACTGCTTACTGTGCCCATGGTATTTCCAGTCCAGGGAGTAGGTGACATTACTCAGGGACACATAAGCAGAGCAGAGTGTAGAACTCTGGAAACAAGAATAGGTTGACATCTCTTTTTAGGGCAAAGACTGCCATTTGTCACTAGGTCTTCCAGAGACAAAGGTGGGAAAGAAAGGCAATTATTCTTTTCCACCTTTGTCCCTAGTGGACATAGTGTTTTGTACACAGGAACAATATCAAAAATAAACTTGCTTTGCCAAATGAGCTCTAAGACACTACTATTAAGAGTGTTCTTTCCAGTGAAACTGTTACAGAACCAAAGTAGAGATACAGGTCCAGAATAATCAGTTGCCTCCAGAAAAGCCAGACTGTGACCCAAGAGGTTTGTTGAGGAAGAAGGCTTTGCTACAGGTGATGTCATCCAGGAGACAGACAGGTTTGCTCAAAATGCTCTCTCCGAATGTTTAGGAAATGAGTTTTGATAAAGAAATAATTAGTAGGCAAGTCTTCAATTAAGTCTGTGTACGTAAATAAAGGATTACAACTTTTATGGTTCTGATTGGTCAACTCAAGCAGCAGTCCCATTGGTCCATTATTGAAGCTAGTACTGTTCTGATTGGTTGTTCTGCTGCAGCTAATATCCTCACTCCTTCCCTGCAGTTGGTGGGCGGGTGTAGGGGGGCTGTCAACCTTAGGTCACCCAGGTTTCCTCACTCCTGTGCCCTCCAAGCAAATGCATAAAACAGCAGTCAGCAACAGGTCTCTGGTTTGCTATGGCAGATTACAAAAAATTACCTAAGGAGACTATAAGATGACCTGAGTATGTCGCTTCATCTCTTTAATGCTCCATTGTCTTCACTGTCTGTTGGGAGAAACACATATTAAATATACAAGATACAGTCCCATAGCCTTTTTTTTTTTTTTTTTGGAGAGGTTTTTGGTATAGGGTGCGTGCACTCGCCAGACAGAGAGAGAGACAGAAAGCGAGAAATCACACCCCAAGGGGGATGGCCACGCTGCAATCCCTTCTCCTCCATTCTCCTCTCAGGATCTTGGGCACGCACGCATACACGCCCTGCGTGAGTTTAAGCCGCCGGCTCTGGGACACGAACCGCGGTGGACTACGTGGGAGTCCAGTGACATAGCCATTACGCTCGCTAACTGCTGGTCCCCAATAACAGTTTTTGACTGTGACTCAGAAAGTCATGGGTCTTCTGTCCACATCTATGACATGTTGGCAAGCTGACTGGTTAGATTACAGGAGGGTGAAAATCTCAGACCTTTTATAGTTCTTGAAATCTACTTTCCAATTCATTGTTTCACTTTCACTTGGAGATAACAGGTATTAAATATACTGTATAGGGCTAGCAGGTGGTGGGGTGGATGGGGCACTGGACTCCCATACGGTTGGCTGTGGGTCACATCGGACCTGGCAGTGTGCTTTCTCAATTTTCTTTTCTCTCTCTGGTCAAATTAAAAAATAGTAACAATAAGTAAACATATAATTCATTTAAAAAAAAAGTACATGTGTATCTGCAAATATTTAACATGCTAGGGGAATAGAAGTAAATAATAATTGTAACCTCCCTCAAGAAACTTTACATGGTGAGGAGTGCATAATTAAACAGATTTATTTGTAACAGGAAAACATCATCTTAAGAAAAAAGACAAGGGGCCAGCAGGTGACATGGTGTTGAGGGGTTGGACTCCCACATGACTGACTACAGTTTGAGTCCTGGACCTAGTGGCTTGCTTTCTCCTTCTGTCTCTCTCTAGTGACTGCACGAACCCTATAGCAAAATTTTAAATGATAATAATAATAATAATAAAATTAAATAAATATTTTTTAAAAAGACAGTGGGGACCAGCAGATGACTTCATGGTTACATCACAGGACGGTGGTTACACCACGCAGTCAACTGTGGTTCAAGTCTCAGACCTGGCAGCTTAAAACTCATGCCAGGTGCATGTGTGTGCATGCCCAAAATCCTAAAAGAGGAGAACAAAGGAGAAGGGATTGTGGTGTGGCCATCTCCCCCAGGGAATAATTTCTCACATTCTGTCTCTTTGTCTCTATCTCTCCAACAAGTGCATGCAACCTATAACAAAAATCTCTCTGGAAAAAAAAAGTAAAGGTACCCTGCAGGCAATATTAAAAGTAAAATGCAGCTATGAGGCTTAAAAGTATATATTTATATGTTAAATGTATATAATGCATGCCTTAACATCATTGTATACAAATAAACAAATATCAAAAGTGAAGGGATAATAAATGCTATATGTATCATTCTCTATTGCCATGAAAATGCCATTTAACAAAAATCATAAACAAGCATTAATTTGATCACCAGTCAGATGGCTCATCTGGAAGGTCATCTAAGGGAGGGTTTTGCTCTCTCATGTAGCTGTGGTTTGGCCTGCCTGCTCAGCAGCTCTGATCATGCAGCAAGCTGGTGTGGACTTGTACACATGCTGATAGGACGTTCTGAGAGAGAGCGTGAGTAAGTGCACACTCCTGTTGAGGGTGACCTCCAATGGCACATTCTCTTTCCACCGAATTCTCCTGGCTTGAGCAAACCATTAGACCAGCTCAGATTCAAGGAGAAGGGATATCAATTCTTCCACCTGGTAATAAGATCTGCAGGTACTTTGCAAAGTATGGATACAGAGAAAAATAAAGAATTAAAGCTGCTTTTGCAATTAATCTACCACAATGTCCAAATTCTAATGGAGTTAAAGTGGGTTTAGCCACGTTAGCATCAGTCAAGATGGATTTTAAGGGGAAAAATGTTGCTCAGGGTGAAAAAGACTGCCATTTATAAAGAACTAACCCTTTCCCCTGACCATGCTAATTAAAACCACAACCTTACTTTGCTCTCCCTTTGTTCTCAAGCACCCTTCACCTGCTCTGCATGTTTTCTGTTCCTTTGCACCTGTAACACTATATTTATTGTGTCTATTTATTTAAGTTTTTTTAAGGGTGTGTGCACTCATTGGAGAGAGACAGAGGGAAAGTGAGAAATCACCCTCCTCCCCAGGGGTCGTGCCCATGCTGTGATCCTTTCTCTTCCATTCTCCTCCTGGGATTTGGGGCATGCACACACACACACCCAACGTAATTTTCAAGACACCAGGTCCAGGGCCAGGTCAGGACCCGGAACTCCAACTGCGGTTGACCATGTGAGAACCCAGTGCCATAACTACTGCGCCACCTACTGGCCCTCATACTTCATTTATTGTGTTTATTTGTTAGTATGTGTTCCCCCTGGAAGAAATGCGAACTCTATTAGAGAAGGGATCTCAGTCTCTTTGTTCAGTTTCCCATGCAGTCGGGACATACTTGACACATGCTAGTTACTCAGTAACTATTTGTTGAGTTAATTACTATACCAAAAAAAAAGAAAGAAAAAAGAAAAAACCTTAGAAAGTATTAATATATCATTGTGGTGGTAGCAGCAGTTAATTGTTCCCAACTTCTCATCTCCTTGTAAGAATTATACTGGGTTGTTGGAAAAGTCATGACGTATTTCTTGTTTTTCTATGCAAAATGTGCCATGACTTTCCCAACAACTTTCCCAACTTTCCCAATAGCTCCATCCCTTTTGTTATATAACTTTTCAGCCCCATCCTCAGGGTAGTAATTTGCCTCAATGACATTCAGCTTAACCATAGGATTACTTTAGCCAATAGAATGCAAGAAGAAATAACCACCACCAGAAGTTTTAGGCATGATTGTATGACTTGACTTGCTCTCTGAAAGATTCTCCACTTGCCTAGAAGAGAGGACAAGCTGAGCAGTCACTGGTCCCAGAGTGAGAGCAATATAGAATTAAACCCAACTGCACTCAGCAGCTACCCCAGATTACCCACAGAGTTGTCAGCAAGAAATAAATGCTTGTTGAAACCACTGAGATTCTGGAGTTACTTATTATTCCATATGATTGCAGCAAAAACTTGATTTAATACAACACAAAAAGTAATAAAAACTCTAAATTAAAGCAACATCTAAACACTACAAAGAAAAATGGACAAATCAAACCACAGTAGGAAATTTTAACACACCATCAGAAATTGATATGCCTAAGTGGCAAGATCATTGGAAAGGGTGAAGTCAATCTGGAAGTAAAATTGAACCAAATTTAGGACAATATGATAGAAAAGTATATCCAAATAGAACTTTTTTTCTCAAATACATATGCGACAACATAAAAACCAATCACATAGCGGCTCACAAAAAGTTTAAAAATTTGGAAAAATTACTTTCACACGATACATTATCTGACCTTATTGAATTAGGAAGAATAACAAACAGTAGTTTTATAAAAATATATTTAAAACTTAAAAATATATTTTAAAAAGTGACTCATAAAACAAATAGGAAATCACAATAAAAATTTTAGATTTCAAAATGAATTAAAATCAAAGTGCAACATGCTAAAACACAGAATTAGTAGAAGCAGTGCTTAGAAAACTTCTAGTCTTAATAACATTTAATATAATATTTTAAAACATTTAATACTGTTATTTAATGACACTTAAAGTATATTAGTATATTTTTAAAGTATATTAAATAAGTTAAGCTTTCAACTCAAGAAGCCAGCAAGTAAACAAGAAAAACTGCAAAAGTTTGCAGAGATAATTTAATTTCCAACCATGATAAATAAATAGGAATAGAATTTATCTTAACAGCTTCAATAAGTAGAAAAGGAGATAAACTATGTGAAACAATGGTTTTCAGACACCAGATAACAACTACTACAGAACAGTCATTCTAAAGAGAGAGAAGGGAAACAAGGTGAGCCCTGTAAAATCCCAAGTTTAATGTGTAAAGAGAATTTCCACACGACCATGCAAGGAGATAAAGCAGCCATCTTGAGGTTTAGCAAGACTACAGCTATTTTGAAATTAAGAAAGGACACTGATGAAAATAATCTAACCAGAGTTAAATTGTTATGGAGAATTCACTGAGTCATGGAGAGGTCTGTTTGAGGAATGGTCCTATGAGAAACCAAGAATGGGTATTTGAGGAATTGTGGGAATCACTATAGTTGCTCAAAGAAAAGCAATTGACTTTGATTGATTGTAGTGAGGAATGACTTGCACATGCTTGTATCTTGTCTTTAAATACTGAGCACATGCTGAGCTTTTTGAGACAACTGGGTGAGGCTCGTTGACTGTGAACCTGTAATGTACACTATACCCACAAATTATACACACACCACAAGGGATAAACACTGAGTTAAAAATTGATTGGGGGACCAGCAGTTGGCGTAATGGCTATGTCACTGAACTCCCATGTAGTCGACCATGGTTCGAGTCCTGGACCTGGTGGCTTAAACTCACGCCGGGCGTGTGTGCGTGCATGCCCAAGATCCCAAAAGGACAACAGAGGAGAAGGGATTGCAGCGTGGTCATGTTCCCTGGAGGGTGATTTCTTGCTTTCTGTCTGTCTTGCTCTTTCTGGCGAGCGCAAATGCCCTATAGCAAAAACCTCTCCAAAAAGAAATTTTTTTTTTGATTGGTTGCAGAAATAAACTCCCTTCTTCTCCAGCCCCTGCCTCCCATTTCATTGACCACGAGTAGAAGCAGACAGACTTGGTTTGCATATACTGAGGGGAAACCAAACAGATCCAAGCAGTCTTACTGAGTTGAGAAGACAGAATTCAGAGTATGGGAATGTCAAGGCAGTTAAAATACTCAGGATGAAGTGTCAGAGAGGAAGGAGAGACACACACCACCTAAGATCTGCAATGGGGTTCCCATCTAAGTCTTTCCCTGAGTACAGACCTGAACCTGCATGCAAAGAAGCTACGTGAGTTCAGAGAAACAACCATAGGAAAAGAATGGGTGCCACAATGCCTAGTCCTCACCTGGAGCTGGGACAGTCAATGTGCAAACCACCTAGAGTGGTAAGACTTCCTAATACATGGAGCATCAAGTAGAATCCTCCAACAATTATTGCCTCCCTCATGGAAACAAACTAATCTCAGACTAAAGGCTGCTCTGGATTCCTCTAAGGCTTAAGAACAACCCTTGAAAACTATGTAACTGATTTAAAATAACTCAACCACATCTGGAAATAAAGCTTCCAAATAAAGAACTTTAACAAACTCCAATGGCACCCTTCAGTGACTGGGATTCCAATGGAATATCACCAGTTGTGCAAACAGGCATGAGAGTACAATCCACAGCTGAGGGGAAAAATCGATCAATAAAAACAGCCCTTGGAATGATATAGATGATAAGATTTACAGATAAGGATAGTAATGTAGCTATTAAAAATCAATGACATCGTTTCAGAAGATAGGGGGGACTATGAACACGAGGAAGAGAAAAATAAAACATACAAATAAGACTCAAATGTGCAATTTTGGATTGCCAGTTCAGTGCATACTCCTCCACCTGGTTTTGAAAAAATACATTATTTGAACAGCGGATTGTCTGAATATATTTGAAACCTGTATTTCTGTACTGCTAAAAGTGTTTACTCTTGAATAAAGCTTTATCTGACCTATATAATATCAGGAGTGAAAAAACACACTAAAAAACAATTAAGAACAAAAGAATAATGTACTTTGGGAACACAGCAATAGAAATTATCTCAATTAAAAACCTAGAATGAAAAAGATGGGGGAGGGACCAGCAGTTGGTATAATGGCTATGTCGCTGGACTCCCATGTAGTCAATGTCCCAGACCCGGTGGCTTGAACTCATACTGGGTACATGTGCGTGCATGCCCAAGATCCCAAGAGGAGAATGGAGGAGAAAGGACTGCAGCGTGGCCAACCCCCAAGGGGGTGATTTCTTGCTTTCTGTCTCTCTGTCCCTCTCTGTCTTTCTGGTGAGTACATGTGCCCTATATCAAGAAAACTCTAAAAAAACAAAAAAAGAGGGAAATAAAAAAAAAAAAAAGAAAGTATCAGTGGACCATGGGATACTATCAAAGGGAGAGGAAATAAATATTTGAAGAAATAATGGTTCAAATTTTCAAATTTAATAAAAGCTATAAAACCTCAGATCCAGGAAGTTCATTGAATTACAAAAAGGAAAAACGTGAAGACACATCATAATCAAACAAGGCAAAAGACAATGATAAAAAAAATTCTAAAAAAAAAAAAAGAGAGAGAGGAAAGATACATGTATTAAGAAAGAAAAAAGCAATGATAGCAACTTTTCACCATAAGTCAGACAGACTTTCAGAAAGTGACATCTTTAAATATTAAAAGAAAAAAAACTATTAGCCAATAATTCTACATACAAAGCAAAAATACCTGTCTTGCAAAAATAATAACTAAATACTTCCATAGAGAAACAGATGCTGAGATAATTCATCACCCACAGAGAATTTTTAATTTTCCCACCACAAGAAATATTAAAGGTAGTTATTCAGGCAAAAATAAAATATCAGATGGTAACTTGAATCTACACAAATGAATGAAGACTTTTAGAAACTTAATATGTGATTAAATATTTTTTATTTTAAAAAATCTCTCTACGAAGTAATCAAAACGAAACCAAAAAAATATACAAAAAAGTGTGTCGTGTACACCATATTAGAAGCAATTTTTTTTTGGTCAATAGAGATCTTTAATTCAAGCCCAAGCATAGTCATCTCATTTTCTTTATTTTTCTTTTTTTTAGGTACTCTTTTTTTAATTAATTTTTAAAATTATTATTCATACATTAAATCACTTTAAATCATTTAGATTGTGAAGACTGAAGATTTTATGAAAATAATAGCAAAAAAATAGAAGAAAATAAAGGTGCACTGGTTTAAGGTTTGCACATTGCATACAAAGTGATATATTTTTATTAAAAGGTAGACTGAGTGATTATGAATATAATTGTAAACCCTAAAGTAAATTATAATATATACCCAAGAGTAGAGATAAAAATGGAATTATTTTGAAAATCGGTTAATCCAAAAGAAGGCAGGAAAATGGAAGAGAAACAACAAAAGATAATTGAACTTAAGAAAGAACAGATGGTAGAAACCTAGCCATATAGGTAGTCGTATTAAATAGAAGTTATCTAAATATTGCAGTTAAAGACACAAGTTGGGTAAAAAATAATTAATTATAAGTTCTTTAAAAGAAACCCACTTTTGGAACCAGGAGAGACATAATGATTACATCACTAGACTCCCACATAGTAAACTGTGGTTCCAGTCCTGGACCCGGCAGCTTAAAACTCATGCCAAATGCATGTGTATGCATGCCCAAGATCCCAAGAGGAGAATGGAGGTGAAGGGATTATGACATAACCTTCCTCCATGGGGGTGTGATTTCTTGCTTTCTGGCTCTCTGGTGAGCACACGCACCCTTATAGCAAAAGTTCTCTTAAAAAGAGAAAAGAAACAAAGCCCACTTTTTGCCAGCCACAGAGGTCCAGCAGTAATGTTAACATTCCATGATGCTGAAGCCACATGGGAAAGTCCCCAGTTCGTGTCCTTACAGCTCCTGTACACACTGGGCATGCACGTCCATTGTTATCCTGGCTAGTTGGGTCTAGGAAGTAATTATGGCAGGAGGATTCTACTAAAGGTCTCTCTCTCTCTCTCTCTCTCTCTCTCTCCCTCTCTTTGAAGAAATAAAAAGAATAAAAGAAACCCATTTTAATTATAAATTCATAGAGTAAAAGAAAAATATGAAAAAATAAATACTAGGCCCAAACAATCCACAGAAAGTTAGCATAGACATCATAGTATTAAATGAACTAGATTTCAGAGCAAAGACTGCCAGGAGAAAGCAGAGTAACTATAACAATATAACATTCAATTTATTAAGAGGAAATTACATTCCCCTGGAATATTTTAAATGTTGTACATGTAAAGTAATTTGAAGATTGACTGAAGTCAGCTATCACTCTAAACTTCATATAACAGAATGTACTATACAGTGATCATATTCCTGATAATCTCACAATCGATGTAGCTACTAGATTTACAGATAAGAGCCAATACATGTTCTACAGAAAACTCTCTCAATAGGATTTCTTTTTTTTTTTTTTTTTCTTTTTCCCTCGTCCTTGATTCCCTATCTCTTACCCTCTGCCATCTCCCACTCTCCTCCCACATTGTCTCTGGTATCTATACTTGCTTTTTTTTTTTTAATTTATTTATTTATTTATTAATTCTCTTTACACCATCCCAACACACAAATGAATTTTCCATCCAAAATACACTGTGCATTGTCTCAATCAAGTACATCCACATATATGTTCTCAGCAAATAATTTTCCAATTCTTTCGTCCTGCATACCTTGCCCTTTGTCTTGCCATCCCTGATTCCCCATCCCCCACCCTCTGCTATGTCCCACCTTCCCCCCCCTTTTTCC
>NW_006204812.1:3493696-3494717 GCF_000334495.1 Tupaia belangeri chinensis
GCTGGCGGGCGGGGCGCCCTCAATAGGATTAACAAATGCTGAAGATTATTTGTTAATAGATCCTTAGTTAAAATTCTCTACTTACTCCTGGATGAGACCAGAGTTAACCATAGGGTCAACTAGATGATCACAACATGTCACTTAGTGACTGTTGTTAAATTGCATATCATGAGTAATTATTAAGGGCGAGTGCCCTATGATCCCATCCTTGTTAGTGAGGTCAGAGAACTGTCTGTGCTTAGGGAAGAGTCAATATGATTTAAAAAATACATAAATCCCAACCAGAAGCTAATTGTCCCATGCCCTTCCCCTATCTTAACACTTATCACTTTGAATCATGAATGTCTATATGCTTAGCACACAGTAGACACACAGTAATTGTCAACTGACTGAGTAGTCTCCAGTAGAGTGATTGTGTCTATTTATCTCCAGCTCCTAATAGGTGCACCTAGCATGAAGTGAGCACCAGTAAGCATGCATAAATAAAGTTCCCAGGAAGCTAAAGACAATGCTCTTTCTTTTTTTTTTCCCCCATCCAGAGTACACTGTATATTGGCTCAATCAAGCACATCAGCATACATATTATCATCAACAAATAATTTTCCATTTCTTGTTTTCTGTATGTTTTGCTTTTTTTTCCTCGTCCTTGATTCCCTATCTCTTGCCCTCTGCCATCTCCCACTCTCCTCCCACGCTGTCTCTGGTATCTATGTTTGCTTTCTATAGTGTTTTCCCCCACATTTTATTGAGTCACTAAAGATCTTAATTAATCTAAATGTTTTCATAGCAAGCACAGCTGATATATACATTTCTATGAACACAAGTCCAACTTTAGGCATAAGCCTCAATGAGTAGAATGAACATCCTATAAAGCAGTACCAAGCTGGGGCGATATATCATACTGCAGTCATTGAATAGGTATTTTTTTTTTCTGAAACTTTTTTTTTCAGCTTAATTTACATTCCTTCCCTAAGCATCATCACAGCACACAAAATGCGATCTCCCATCCAGTACACACTGC
>NW_006204812.1:3495174-3545919 GCF_000334495.1 Tupaia belangeri chinensis
CCCTTGAGAACTTCTTGGAGATCTGGTCTGGTGCTGGTAAATTCTTTCAGGTTTTGTTTATCTGAGAATGTTCTTGACTTTTCTTCCCATGTGAAAGATAGTCTTGCCGGGTACAGTATTTTTGGCTGAAATTGCTTTTCTTTAACACTTTGAATATATTTTCCCATTCTTTCCTTGCTTGCATTGTTTCCGATGAGAGATCTGCTGTTAGCCTGGTGGGATAGCCTTTGTAGGTAACTTGATGTTTTTCTCTTGCCAATCTTAGTATCTTGTCTTTGTCTGTGGTTTTGGTGAACCTGGCTATAATGTGTCTTGGAGAAGATCTTCTTGGGTTGATTCTATTTGGAGTCCTTTGTATTTCTTGGGACTGGATCTTTGAGTGCCTCTCTAGGTTTGGAAAATTTTCTTGCAGGATTTCATGAAATAAATTATCAATGCCCTTATGGGTCTCTTCACCTTCTGAAATGCCGATTATCCGGATATTTGGACGTTTGATGATATCTAGTACTTCTCGCATATTATTTTCAAATTTCCCAGGTCTCCAACCAAAAGTATCTCTTTCTCTCAAATTCATATCTCCTTTTAGAAAATTCAACATCTTTTTTATGGCTACTTATGTTTATGCCTCATTTTTATCACTACATTATACAACCTTTAACATTACTCAAGAGCAAAGATTACTTCTTTTCTGTAAGTTATTACAGTGATGAAAAGCAGAAAGAAAAATCTTAAATCTAAAATTAATTCATTCAAATATTTTTCCAAGTTCAGTAGACTTATAGTGACCTTAAAATATGTGACCTCAGGACCAGCAGATGGGAAAGGTTTTTGTCGTTGGACTCCCAAGGAGTCAACCATGGTTCAAGTCCCAGACCCGGTTGTTTAAAACTCACACCGGGCATGTGTGAGTGCATGCCCAAGATCACAAGAGGAGAATGAAGGAAAAGGGATTGCTATGTGGCCATACCCTCTGAGAGGTGAATTCTCATATTCTGTCTGTTCTCGCTATCTCTCTGGTAAGCACCTACACCCTGCAGCAAAAATTTCTCTACAAAAAAAAAAAAAAGGGTGACTTCAAATCATTTTAAATGAATTGCACTTACATGTATTAAGTTATTTGATAGCAAAGGAATGGACTGTACTATGTCATGCTGGTCCCCATCTACAGAGGCTCGTGCTCCTGTTTGCTCAGCTATTTCCCGTTAAACACCAGTGAACAAAGACAGCTGCCAAACATTTTCTAGGTCATTTGTTCTGTTTGTAAACAGAAAGTGTACAATATTTAACAAGATGTAATCATTTGCAAACTAGATTTATGCAGAATGAAAGAATTAAAAAAGAGGAGGGAAATTAATGCAAGTCTTAAGTGTTTAATGACCCCATTAATTGAGAGATAGGTAATTGGAGAAATTAAACAGAGAAGGTAATGGCCTTGGCATCATTAAACTATTCTGGGAGTATTGCTAATGTTTACCAGGTGATGTTCTTCTAAATGGAGAGCTGAGAGCCAGTCCAACACAATAGTTCTTAAATCCGATTACTTATAAGAGTCACTTGGAAAGCTTTTGACCAACACAGGCCCCTGGATCCTCTTCATACTTAGTTTTGGGGACGGAACTCAGGGATATCGGTTTTCAGAAGATGGGTAGGTGAGTCTTTTGATTTTTTTCATAAGTAGCTGGTCAGGTTTAAACATCATGGCTTCAGAAGGGGACTTTTCAACCTTGCACCATTGACTTTCTGGGATAACTATTGTGGAGGCTGTATTATGCATAGTAGATGCTACTAGCACTCTCATGCCTGAGTTTTATATATATATATATATGTATATATATATATATAAAATTATCTAATGCAATCATGCCTTTATCCTCCAAAATAAATAACCCCATGTGAAGTAAAACAGTTTCAGTGGTTAGAGTTCTGTTATGGATTCATGTGCCAAGAAGTAGGGACTCAGTTTGGCAAACATGAAAGAACTGGTTCATTGAAGCAAACATGTAAAGAGGAATATTCATTCAGCACTGAGGCAATGGACTGTACATTTGAAAAGTGACAGCAGCTTGGGTCTGAACATTAAGTCTTTTCCGACCTTTTTACCATTCACTCAGAACGCAGATACATATACAGAGCTTTGAAAAGCCAAGTCCTTTGGAACAGTTCTGGGAAGAGCTTGACTGATGTGGAAGGCATGTCATCTTCAAGACAAGATGTATCAACTGGACTCTGAATTTCTTATCCCCCGCTATAGTGGCAGCCTGCCCTGACTCTTGCTGGCTGACCAGATTGGGTTCTCCTCCTTCTGTGTTCTGATCGCACCCTAGACATACCCTTAGTATAACATTTCAATTATTATGTTTTAAGTTTATTGTTGTTCTTCTGCTTTCCCCCTCAGACAGTGTACATCTCAATAACTGAGACTTATTGCTGGCATCCATATGGCTTAGTTATCAGAGGCTTCTTATCAGAGTTTATGAGCAGACATAGTTTCCCACCTCTTTGGGCAGTGTTTCATTTTCAGTTGTTCCATAGGCCAATTGGCTCCTTTCCAGATCGGGTCATTCAAAGGCTGACATCACACCTGGTCTCGGTGGAAAGACCTTGTGGTAAATCAGACTGTAGCACCATTCTGAGTTCCACTAGCATCTAAGCTGGCTTCACAATGGATACATTACACACAATTGCTCACTAGAGTAGGCTTACATCACTATAGTGGCTTAAACGCCAGTATTTTTCAGATGAAATTGTCACACAGACATTCAAGCTGCCCTCCTCCAGTTAGGCATTGTGACATTATTATTCCAGCGTATTTGTATAAGATGCTAAAGAAATGGGACCAGCAGATAGTATAAGGGTTATATTGCTAGACTCCCACATAATTGAACAGGATTTGAGTCCTGGACCCAACAGCTTGAACCGGCACCTGTGTGTGTGTGTGCCCAAGATCCTGAGAGGAAAATGAAGGTAAAGGGATTATGGCATGGCCATCCACCCTGGGGGGGGGGGTGATTTCTCACTTTCTGTCTCTCTGGTAAATGCACATACCCTATAGCAAAAATCTCTCTAAAAAGAAAAAAAAAATGTTAAATTGTTCAGTGGCACTTATAGAGGTCATGAAAGAATTCAGGCACCTTCCCTATTGTGTATCTTCATGGGCGGTATGGCTGGGAGCAGAGTAACCCAGCCCTTGAAGATGCCAACTTATATCCAGGATTATGTACTAGATCCCAGATATGGAATCGGAAATTTTATAATGTTCCTTGCATTTTCTAGGCCACCAGACCTAATCCCAGATCTTATCCTCTTTTTTGTTGTTGTTTTTAACCCATCTCTTTTTCTGAGTAGAATGTTTTAATTACAGCATTATAATGGGTTGTCTGGACAAGAAGTGTTTTCATTAAATCTTTAGATTATCATCTTTCTATTTACACCAACTAAGGAAACATTACAAGACACAGTCCCCATTTTTTTTTTTCTGGGCTGCCTAAATCAGTGCTGATACTATCTCAATTTGAAGGGAAAAAAAGTACTAAATAAAGCCCAAGGGTGTCCCCAAGGCAGTGGCAGCCCATTTGGGCCAGTCATTATCTCCAGAGCTACTAGTCATTCAGGCAGCTCCTCTTGTCCTGCTCCTATGCTCCAGGCACTGCAGAGCAGCCAATAGACACGTGCTGATCTTTATCTCTGGGAACAAACAGTCGGACTTTGGATTGAAAAAAATCTGTATTTGTTAAAACCTTTGCTCATAGTTATAAATCTATGTGCTGCGTGGCAGGGAATGTCTCTGACTCTGGAACAGAGAACAAAGAGCAGTTTAGTCACTGAGGAAAACACCCTAGAAGCAGAAACTCCAGGAGTGTTGATATCATCCACCCCTATCCTGGAGGAACACCCGGCCTTCCCATTCGGCTCATTAAGAAGGGGTTTTTCCGAAAGTTTCAGCTCCAAATCTGGGATTTTTAAACAAAAAAGCTAATAACAAAATCCTCCTTCAGGCCATAAAAGTCCACTTTTAATGGTGATAAGGTTAGCTGTTCATGGAATCACGAAACCTCAAAGTAGCCACAAACCTGGAAGTCATAACGTCATTATTGAGCTGAGCAAGTGATGAAGGTTCATTGTCACAAAGCCCAACAACTCCCACTACATTTGGCAAAGTTTTTTAAAAACATTTCTGAACATTTAAAAACATCAAAACATTGATTCATAAATGTAATATATATTCACTGTAGACATTTTTAAATGAGTAAAAACATTAGAAAAATATTTCAGAACCCATGTTCTTACGTGATCAAAGATAAAATTAACATGTTAAATCTTACAGAATCAATAAGTGGCTTTCTACTTTTGATTTTTAAATGCTGATTTTTTGCAACTGATTATGTAAAACATCAAAGCATAGTTGGACAGGGAACTTGTTCAAGATGGGCAGCACATTGCAATGGGGCAGAAAAAATTGTGAAATTAAGCCAACTGCATGGGAGTGTGCACAGCAGGACATTCTCTATGAAGTTCTGGCAGTGCCGAGAAAATCCTGTACTTCTAATTGGCGAAATCTTGCTACCATCACTTGCAGGGCACAGTCCACAATCAGTGGAAAGATTCCAGAGGTGTGTGATAGTTCCCCTATGTTCTTATCACAGACACTATAATTCAAGAACTAAAACTGAGCGAAAGCAACTGCGTAGGGGAAAACAGAAGAAGGACTGAGGTTTGTGGATTTTTACTGATCCTGACTGATTAGGACTGCCAAGAAAAATCTCCAAATACCTGCAGGAAGAAAGAAGTGGTTTCTAACAACATGTGAAGTTATCTGGAGTAAAAGAAAACTTCTGGAAAGAATGAAGATTGTCTAAGTTCCAAGTCAGGGTCTGTTGGCCTTAACCCCATGTATTTATTGAGACTATACTTGGTTTGGGGTGACCCTAAATTGTTCTGTAAGCTCTATAGAACTCCATACCAGGTCTGTTTAGAAATGATGGTGTCTTGAGTCTGAGATTAATGTGTCCATCCTTGCCTTTTTCACCCTGTTTTCTATTATGGTCTTCTACTTTCAACCCAGAAATTTAAAATTAAAAAAAAAAAGGCACCACTCATGAACTTCAGTTTCATCATGTACACAGTGACGCACTGGATGAGTTAACCACTGAGCACCCTCCCTGCTTCTTCATTCTAAGCCCTGTGGTTCTATAGACTGAGCTTCCTGAATGAGGCAGGAAAAGCGTAATCACTGCCCCAGGTCAATGGTGCCAGCCTAGTGGAAAAGCTGGGGTCCTTACTAAAGCAAGACTTCGATAGTTGCCCCTCTAAACCCAGTTTCTCTCCTGTCATTTACTGTATAGGAGATGAGGGCCCCTGACAAAGGACTTTAATGAAGAAAAGGAAGGAAAGAAGATGTGAACAAGAGGCAATCAATGCTTTTTAGGTTTTGTTTGTTTCTTCAAATAATTTGCTCATTTTTAATCTTTCTATCTTTCAGGTGCATATTACTTATTAACAGATTATTGTTTATGTAGCACATTGTCTTAATTTTTTCAGTAAGCATTTTCTTACATGATTTCTAAGTTAGTTTTCCCTTCATTGCAAAATCTCCTAAAAAGCTCTTAGAATGCCTGGAATGCAAAATTATTTACAAAAAGGCTTATTATTTATCTTTCTAGCAACTATTGAGTTCTGATGCTTCCTTTAGAATAGTGAGGACATGGGCCAACCGACGGCATGGTACTTAATGCCACTGGATACCACATGGCCAACTGTGCAGTTCGAGTCCCAGACTTGGCTGCCTGAGAAATGCTCCAGACTCGTGTGTGCAAAGTCCTGAAAGGAGAGAGAAATGAAGGAAAAGGGATTGTAGCATGATCATTCCCCGTGGGGGGCACTTCTCACTCTCTCTCTCTCTGTCAAGCACATGTCAAGCACTTTGGCAAATTAAAACTAATTTTTTAAAAAGAGTAATGAGGGCACTAAAACACACGGACAGCAAACTCATCAAAGCATCAGAACCTGTCTTTGCTGCAGTCACTAAATGGTGTACCATTACAGTTCTGCTGAAGAGGGAGGGGCGTCTGAGCATGAGTGGAATCACGTAAACAATCAAAATTCCTACAGATTGCACTGAGGCAGGTAGATGATTAGTGGCAACATTTAGATAAATCCTCAGATTATGTTATTTCTGCAGTAGGCATCTTTCTTCTAGACTTGCTGTCTTAAACCAGCGACCTTGTCCCCACTTTGTGCTCCAACTCTGACGATTAAAGGTTGGATGTTGAAGCTGCCCCCTCTAATCTTAGGCCAAAATTGCAACACTTTAAATATCCCTGGGAGCGTAATAAAATTAACTGAACAGTTAGAAAGTATAGAAAGTTGGGACCAGCAGATGGCATAATGATTATTTGCTGGACTCTCCCATAGCTGACTGTGGTTCGAGTCCCAGACCTGGAGACTTAAAAGTCATGCCGGGTACATGTGCGTGCATGCCCAAAATCCTGAGAGGAGAATGAAAGAGAAGGTATTGCAATGTGGCCATCCTCCCTGGGGGGTAATTTCCCACTTTCTGTCTCTCTGGCAAGTGTATGTGCCCTTTAACAAAAATCTCTCTAAATAAAATAAAATGAAAGTATAGAAAGTTAACTACCAAGGAATAGCTCAGAACTTCAAGTGTGTTAAGTCAATTCTAATCTCTCACCTGAGGCCTTGGTGAACTCTGATAGTATGAAATAGAATTTAGTGTATGGTCTGTACTCTCCAGCAATCAAGGATGAAGAGGTTGAAAAAATAAGATCCATCCCTACCTAACCCTTGAAGAGTAACTTATCTCAACAGGAAACTGAATTTGGGAGTATATAAGTTACAGAATCAGAGACCTTGAAGAGACTGTAATATATGGCATCATTAAGAGTTTATCCCCTCTTTTCAAATAATTAGCAGAGATTCACTGCATTACCTCCTGTGCCTTCAGGAATGTCCTAGTTTGGAATCCAACCCACAGCATTTTTCAGGACTTGAATTATTTCAAATATCCATTGGTGAGACAGTAGGATGAATCAGTGTCTCAAATCCTTCCCAGTGTTGTACCAATACCAGCCACTATTTAATGTCTAACCTAAATTCTTCTTGCTACTTATTTAAACCATTTGTTTTCCTTACTATTTTGGGAAACATGAGAAAAAAGGTCTCTTTTTCTGTACTCTTCTGTCAGCATGTGAGTTTCCCTTTGCCATG
This sequence comes from Tupaia belangeri chinensis, assembly GCF_000334495.1. Taxonomy (NCBI): domain Eukaryota; kingdom Metazoa; phylum Chordata; class Mammalia; order Scandentia; family Tupaiidae; genus Tupaia; species Tupaia belangeri. The sequence continues at coordinate 3,502,396 of NW_006204812.1, forward strand.
CCTCAGAACATGAAGGGAAAGTCTCAAAGAATGAATATTATTTAATTCTCTAAATAATAAAAACAAGCATGGGTAAAATTATGATATTGATTTTTCCACATAATTTAATAGCTCCATGATCATGGGCCATGATGTAACATCTCTACACTTCAATTTCATCTTTGGTAATATAGCTATAAAACTTAAATCAAAGATTTCTATAAAGATTAAAAGGGTGAATGTATGCAAAAAATATCAACTGTGAAGTGCAGTATTAGTTATTCATGTGACATGAGGATTAAGTCATAAGAATGATGGTAAACTCTTAAGTGCTGGGAGGGTAAGGAGAAATTGGAACTCTTGTACATTGCTCGTAGAAACATAAAATGGCATAGCAGCTGTGAAAAATAGTATAGCAGTTCCTCAAAAGAAATTAAGCATAGAATTACCGTATGATCCAACAATTCTATTTTGGAGTATACACCCAAGAGAATTGAGAGCAGAGATGCAAACAGGTCTCTGTTCACCAAAGTGCATAGCATTCACAATAGCCAACAGATAGAAATAACCCAAATGCTCATCAATGGATGAATGAATAAGCAAATAGACTTAATATTTTATTGTGTTTAAAATATTACTCAGTCCTCAAATAAGAATGACATTTTCACACATTACAACATGGATGAAACATGAGGACATTATGAGAAGTGAAATAAGTCAGACACAAAAGGACAACGATTATATAATTCCACTTATGCAAGTTACCTGAGTAGTCAAACTCTTAAGAATAGAAAGCAGAATGATGGTATCCAGGGACTGGGGGTAGATGAGAATGGAGAGTTTAGTGAGTACACAGTTGTAGTTTGGGTGACAGTCATGTGACCTAGTGGTTAAAGGAGCCAGATTCCACATGGCCTACTGTGAGGTTTGAATACCAGTCCTAGTAGCTTGGAAAACATGCCAGGTACATGTACATGCATGCCCAAAATCTTGAAAGGATGGAGAAATGGAGAAGTGACCACACCCTACTGGGAGCTGCTTTTGCCCTCTCTCTCTCTCTCTCTCTCTCTCTCTCTGTGTGTGTGTGTGTGTGTGTGTGTGTGTGTGTCTTTGTCTCATTCTGGCCAGTGCATGTATCTTCTGGCTTATAAACCAACAAATTTTTTTAAATAAAAATAAGTGCCTAAATTTTTTCAAAATCACATATTGGGATAATGAAAAAGTTGTACAATTATGTGGTGGTACAACAATGAGAATGTACTTAATACCACTGAATTGTACTTAAAAATGGTTAAAGTGGTAAATTTTAAGCATATTTTACCACATTTTAAAAAGTGTAAAAGACTCACTATATGGTCTCCACTGAGCAAAGGATGTATAGGATATGGATACAAGATAGTAAAACGCATTTGGGAGAACCTACATCGTAGAATCAGAGAACTTAAAGAAACTATGTGAAGTCATCTAGTTTATCCCCAGCTTTCAAAAATATGGAACATAGAAAAGATATGGGGTTTATCTTGTTAGAGAGATTACATAAATACAGATAGCCATCAAGACTAATAAACCAGGGGTCCCCAACCCAGTCCATGGCCTTGTTAGGAACTGTGCCACACAGCAGGAGGTGAGCAGCGGGCAAGTAAAGTTTCATCTGTAGTTATAACCACTTCCCATTGCTCTAATTACTCCTGAGCTCCACTTCCTGTAAGATCAGCAATCACATTAGATTCTTACAGGAACTTGAACCCTACTGTGAACTGTGCATGTAAATGATCCAGGTTGCACACTCCTTCTGAGAATCTATTGCCTGATGATCTGAGATGGAGCTGAGACAGTGATGCTAGCACTGGAGAGTGGCTGAAAATACTACATTATGGTGAGTTTTATAACTATTTCATTATATAGTACAATATAATAATAATAGAAATAAAGTACACAATAAACGTAATGCACTTGAATCAATCTGAAACCACCCCACCCCATCTCCAATCCATAAAAAAAAAAAAAATCATCTTTCACAAAATCAGTCCTTGGTGCCAAAAAGGTTAGAGACCTCTATAATAGATAACTACTTTGTGATTCAAGGCTCCTCTAAGAGATGAGAGGGTAGGCAGTAGTGAGCTGCATTAGAGTTACCAAAGAAGGCTTACTTCATAGACATGCAGACCTACGCTAAATGTAAGTCTTGGGTGGACACAAACAAAAGCTCAGTTATGTGCAGGTGTAGAAAGCATTTTTCCAGCAACTATCCATCTTGTCGCCACCTTGGAAAGCAGCCATTTTCATCTGATCCCAACTTGAATTCTAGAAAGTCTGTACAATCTTGACTGGCTGCCATTTTCCATTTCATAGCACCTTCATATCAAGAGACTGCTCAAACATCTATTTGAAATTGGGAACTCAGAGGGATGGCATAGAGAAAATATAAAGACCAGGTATCAATTGACAGATTATTTGTGGGTAAAGTGAGATACGCTACAGACAAGTCACTGATGTCGTTAGATACCTTCAGTTCTATCCCAGCATAGTGATATTACATTGTTGCTCTAAGTGCAATCTTTTCAGTATTCCAATAAAAGGTGAAACCCTGCTTCGGCAATGGTAGAAAGAAGTTATAGAGAGAGATTTTGTAGAGGGTGGTGCCATCAGGCTGGATGATATAATAGAAAGAGCATGGACCTTAAAGACAGACTAATGCAGATTCGAAATCTAGTTGTATCCCTTACTACCCTGTGAACTTGAATAATTATTTCACTTCTCTTAGCTTCTCATATAGAGAGCAATAAAACCTACATCACTGAGTTCAGGACAAGAGAATAACAGCTTATGTAATGCTTCTTACACATAAAGGGCACTAAAATAATGAGAAGAAAATCAACTGTAAAAGTTTTAATGACCGTAGCTGTGATTACTTCTAGATTATAATAAAAATATCTAATTTATATAACATTGACATTACCCCCAGGACAATTCTAAGTACTTTACATTATGAACTCGTAATCTGTGAGAAAATTGTATAAGATAAGTATGTGGTTGCCCCACTTTACACTTGAGGAAACTCAAGTACAAAAAGGGTAAGATAATTGCCAAATGTCACAAAGCTAAAAAAATAATAAAAACAAAACTGATAATTATTGTCACTGGAGTCTACATTCTTTTTTTAAAAAATTATTTACTTAATTTTATTTATTCATTCATTTATTTTAATTGGACCAGAGAGAAACACACACAGAGAGAGAAGGAAAGTGAGAAAGCAAGCCACCGGGTTCAGACTTTAACCATGTTGCCCATGTGGGAGTGTCCAGCACCTTAACCACCTGCCCACCTGCTGGTCTCCCTGGAGTGTATATTCTAAACTGCAACAATGTAGAGCAGAGATAAAATGTAATAGTCACCTACAGAATAAATTCACTATTTACAAAGACTTGTAACTAGTTTTAATAAATGAGATTAGGAAAAACAAAAAAAAATCTTTAAATCTAGATAGCAAACTACATAAGGGTTTTTTTTATGTTCATATGAAGTTTGTGTTCAACACTAATTCCATATGTAAATATAATAAAATATAAGTTTCCATGTTAAATTAATAATATACTTCATTTTATACATACGCCATTAAAATATTTAAAGATGAATTATGCCAGTTTTGTTACTTAAAAGCTCTCATTTTAAAAATTATTTTAGAATTTGTAGTTTTGGTATATATGGCTCTATGTACATTTTTCCAATTAGTAGTGAAAAAAATAGATTGCCTATAAAGATTTAGTTCCTTTTTGTTTACAATAAGACTATAGTCCTACAAAAGACTTGGTAAATAAAGCCACATCTCAAGAATAGCAAGTATATCATTGAGGAATGTTAGGTTGCCTTGGTCCTCACTCATTCATCTGGCATGAGTTACAAAAAGTAAAGTATGGTCCAGAATTCTTCCAAAATCTGTGGAGAGGAAGGTCCAGCAAATGGTGTAGCACTTATGTCGCTGGACTCCCACATGGCCAACCACGGTTCAAGTATCAGATCCAGTGGCTTGAAACTTACACCAGGAATGTGTGCGTGCATGCCCAATACTCCAGTAGGAGACTGGAGAAGGGATTTCAGTGTGGCCATCCCCCTCGGGGGTGATATCTCACTTTCCTGCTCAATGGGTCTCTCGCTCTCTCTCTCGCTCGCTCTCTCTCTCTCTCTCTCTCTCTCTCTCACCCTTTCTCTCTTACTCATGAGTGCACACACCCTAAGGCAAAAACCTCTAAAAATTTTTAATTAATTTTTAAAAATCCATGGTGAGGGATTTAGCCAGCAGTTAGCGTAATGGCTATGTCGCTGGACTCCCACTTAGTCAACCACAGTTCGCGTCCTGGACCCGGTGGCTTAAAACTCACGCTGGGCGCGTGTGCGTGCATGCCCAAGATCCCGAGAGGAGAATGGAGGAGAAGGGATTGTGGCATGACCATCCCCCCTGGGGGGTGATTTCTCGCTTTCTGTCTCTATGTCTCTCTCTGTCTGTCTGGCAAGCGCACACGTCCTATAGCGGCAGTTCGAGTCCCAGACTTGGCTGCCTGAGAAATGCTCCAGACTCGTGTGTGCAAAGTCCTGAAAGGAGAGAGAAATGAAGGAAAAGGGATTGTAGCATGATCATTCCCCGTGGGGGGCACTTCTCACTCTCTCTCTCTCTGTCAAGCACATGTCAAGCACTTTGGCAAATTAAAACTAATTTTTTAAAAAGAGTAATGAGGGCACTAAAACACACGGACAGCAAACTCATCAAAGCATCAGAACCTGTCTTTGCTGCAGTCACTAAATGGTGTACCATTACAGTTCTGCTGAAGAGGGAGGGGCGTCTGAGCATGAGTGGAATCACGTAAACAATCAAAATTCCTACAGATTGCACTGAGGCAGGTAGATGATTAGTGGCAACATTTAGATAAATCCTCAGATCATGTTATTTCTGCAGTAGGCATCTTTCTTCTAGACTTGCTGTCTTAAACCAGCGACCTTGTCCCCACTTTGTGCTCCAACTCTGACGATTAAAGGTTGGATGTTGAAGCTGCCCCCTCTAATCTTAGGCCAAAATTGCAACACTTTAAATATCCCTGGGAGCGTAATAAAATTAACTGAACAGTTAGAAAGTATAGAAAGTTGGGACCAGCAGATGGCATAATGATTATTTGCTGGACTCTCCCATAGCTGACTGTGGTTCGAGTCCCAGACCTGGAGACTTAAAAGTCATGCCGGGTACATGTGCGTGCATGCCCAAAATCCTGAGAGGAGAATGACAGAGAAGGTATTGCAATGTGGCCATCCTCCCTGGGGGGTAATTTCCCACTTTCTGTCTCTCTGGCAAGTGTATGTGCCCTTTAACAAAAATCTCTCTAAATAAAATAAAATGAAAGTATAGAAAGTTAACTACCAAGGAATAGCTCAGAACTTCAAGTGTGTTAAGTCAATTCTAATCTCTCACCTGAGGCCTTGGTGAACTCTGATAGTATGAAATAGAATTTAGTGTATGGTCTGTACTCTCCAGCAATCAAGGATGAAGAGGTTGAAAAAATAAGATCCATCCCTACCTAACCCTTGAAGAGTAACTTATCTCAACAGGAAACTGAATTTGGGAGTATATAAGTTACAGAATCAGAGACCTTGAAGAGACTGTAATATATGGCATCATTAAGAGTTTATCCCCTCTTTTCAAATAATTAGCAGAGATTCACTGCATTACCTCCTGTGCCTTCAGGAATGTCCTAGTTTGGAATCCAACCCACAGCATTTTTCAGGACTTGAATTATTTCAAATATCCATTGGTGAGACAGTAGGATGAATCAGTGTCTCAAATCCTTCCCAGTGTTGTACCAATACCAGCCACTATTTAATGTCTAACCTAAATTCTTCTTGCTACTTATTTAAACCATTTGTTTTCCTTACTATTTTGGGAAACATGAGAAAAAAGGTCTCTTTTTCTGTACTCTTCTGTCAGCATGTGAGTTTCCCTTTGCCATGCCTCAGAACATGAAGGGAAAGTCTCAAAGAATGAATATTATTTAATTCTCTAAATAATAAAAACAAGCATGGGTAAAATTATGATATTGATTTTTCCACATAATTTAATAGCTCCATGATCATGGGCCATGATGTAACATCTCTACACTTCAATTTCATCTTTGGTAATATAGCTATAAAACTTAAATCAAAGATTTCTATAAAGATTAAAAGGGTGAATGTATGCAAAAAATATCAACTGTGAAGTGCAGTATTAGTTATTCATGTGACATGAGGATTAAGTCATAAGAATGATGGTAAACTCTTAAGTGCTGGGAGGGTAAGGAGAAATTGGAACTCTTGTACATTGCTCGTAGAAACATAAAATGGCATAGCAGCTGTGAAAAATAGTATAGCAGTTCCTCAAAAGAAATTAAGCATAGAATTACCGTATGATCCAACAATTCTATTTTGGAGTATACACCCAAGAGAATTGAGAGCAGAGATGCAAACAGGTCTCTGTTCACCAAAGTGCATAGCATTCACAATAGCCAACAGATAGAAATAACCCAAATGCTCATCAATGGATGAATGAATAAGCAAATAGACTTAATATTTTATTGTGTTTAAAATATTACTCAGTCCTCAAATAAGAATGACATTTTCACACATTACAACATGGATGAAACATGAGGACATTATGAGAAGTGAAATAAGTCAGACACAAAAGGACAACGATTATATAATTCCACTTATGCAAGTTACCTGAGTAGTCAAACTCTTAAGAATAGAAAGCAGAATGATGGTATCCAGGGACTGGGGGTAGATGAGAATGGAGAGTTTAGTGAGTACACAGTTGTAGTTTGGGTGACAGTCATGTGACCTAGTGGTTAAAGGAGCCAGATTCCACATGGCCTACTGTGAGGTTTGAATACCAGTCCTAGTAGCTTGGAAAACATGCCAGGTACATGTACATGCATGCCCAAAATCTTGAAAGGATGGAGAAATGGAGAAGTGACCACACCCTACTGGGAGCTGCTTTTGCCCTCTCTCTCTCTCTCTCTCTCTCTCTCTCTGTGTGTGTGTGTGTGTGTGTGTGTGTGTGTGTCTTTGTCTCATTCTGGCCAGTGCATGTATCTTCTGGCTTATAAACCAACAAATTTTTTTAAATAAAAATAAGTGCCTAAATTTTTTCAAAATCACATATTGGGATAATGAAAAAGTTGTACAATTATGTGGTGGTACAACAATGAGAATGTACTTAATACCACTGAATTGTACTTAAAAATGGTTAAAGTGGTAAATTTTAAGCATATTTTACCACATTTTAAAAAGTGTAAAAGACTCACTATATGGTCTCCACTGAGCAAAGGATGTATAGGATATGGATACAAGATAGTAAAACGCACTTGGGAGAACCTACATCGTAGAATCAGAGAACTTAAAGAAACTATGTGAAGTCATCTAGTTTATCCCCAGCTTTCAAAAATATGGAACATAGAAAAGATATGGGGTTTATCTTGTTAGAGAGATTACATAAATACAGATAGCCATCAAGACTAATAAACCAGGGGTCCCCAACCCAGTCCATGGCCTTGTTAGGAACTGTGCCACACAGCAGGAGGTGAGCAGCGGGCAAGTAAAGTTTCATCTGTAGTTATAACCACTTCCCATTGCTCTAATTACTCCTGAGCTCCACTTCCTGTAAGATCAGCAATCACATTAGATTCTTACAGGAACTTGAACCCTACTGTGAACTGTGCATGTAAATGATCCAGGTTGCACACTCCTTCTGAGAATCTATTGCCTGATGATCTGAGATGGAGCTGAGACAGTGATGCTAGCACTGGAGAGTGGCTGAAAATACTACATTATGGTGAGTTTTATAACTATTTCATTATATAGTACAATATAATAATAATAGAAATAAAGTACACAATAAACGTAATGCACTTGAATCAATCTGAAACCACCCCACCCCATCTCCAATCCATAAAAAAAAAAAAAATCATCTTTCACAAAATCAGTCCTTGGTGCCAAAAAGGTTAGAGACCTCTATAATAGATAACTACTTTGTGATTCAAGGCTCCTCTAAGAGATGAGAGGGTAGGCAGTAGTGAGCTGCATTAGAGTTACCAAAGAAGGCTTACTTCATAGACATGCAGACCTACGCTAAATGTAAGTCTTGGGTGGACACAAACAAAAGCTCAGTTATGTGCAGGTGTAGAAAGCATTTTTCCAGCAACTATCCATCTTGTCGCCACCTTGGAAAGCAGCCATTTTCATCTGATCCCAACTTGAATTCTAGAAAGTCTGTACAATCTTGACTGGCTGCCATTTTCCATTTCATAGCACCTTCATATCAAGAGACTGCTCAAACATCTATTTGAAATTGGGAACTCAGAGGGATGGCATAGAGAAAATATAAAGACCAGGTATCAATTGACAGATTATTTGTGGGTAAAGTGAGATACGCTACAGACAAGTCACTGATGTCGTTAGATACCTTCAGTTCTATCCCAGCATAGTGATATTACATTGTTGCTCTAAGTGCAATCTTTTCAGTATTCCAATAAAAGGTGAAACCCTGCTTCGGCAATGGTAGAAAGAAGTTATAGAGAGAGATTTTGTAGAGGGTGGTGCCATCAGGCTGGATGATATAATAGAAAGAGCATGGACCTTAAAGACAGACTAATGCAGATTCGAAATCTAGTTGTATCCCTTACTACCCTGTGAACTTGAATAATTATTTCACTTCTCTTAGCTTCTCATATAGAGAGCAATAAAACCTACATCACTGAGTTCAGGACAAGAGAATAACAGCTTATGTAATGCTTCTTACACATAAAGGGCACTAAAATAATGAGAAGAAAATCAACTGTAAAAGTTTTAATGACCGTAGCTGTGATTACTTCTAGATTATAATAAAAATATCTAATTTATATAACATTGACATTACCCCCAGGACAATTCTAAGTACTTTACATTATGAACTCGTAATCTGTGAGAAAATTGTATAAGATAAGTATGTGGTTGCCCCACTTTACACTTGAGGAAACTCAAGTACAAAAAGGGTAAGATAATTGCCAAATGTCACAAAGCTAAAAAAATAATAAAAACAAAACTGATAATTATTGTCACTGGAGTCTACATTCTTTTTTTAAAAAATTATTTACTTAATTTTATTTATTCATTCATTTATTTTAATTGGACCAGAGAGAAACACACACAGAGAGAGAAGGAAAGTGAGAAAGCAAGCCACCGGGTTCAGACTTTAACCATGTTGCCCATGTGGGAGTGTCCAGCACCTTAACCACCTGCCCACCTGCTGGTCTCCCTGGAGTGTATATTCTAAACTGCAACAATGTAGAGCAGAGATAAAATGTAATAGTCACCTACAGAATAAATTCACTATTTACAAAGACTTGTAACTAGTTTTAATAAATGAGATTAGGAAAAACAAAAAAAAATCTTTAAATCTAGATAGCAAACTACATAAGGGTTTTTTTTATGTTCATATGAAGTTTGTGTTCAACACTAATTCCATATGTAAATATAATAAAATATAAGTTTCCATGTTAAATTAATAATATACTTCATTTTATACATACGCCATTAAAATATTTAAAGATGAATTATGCCAGTTTTGTTACTTAAAAGCTCTCATTTTAAAAATTATTTTAGAATTTGTAGTTTTGGTATATATGGCTCTATGTACATTTTTCCAATTAGTAGTGAAAAAAATAGATTGCCTATAAAGATTTAGTTCCTTTTTGTTTACAATAAGACTATAGTCCTACAAAAGACTTGGTAAATAAAGCCACATCTCAAGAATAGCAAGTATATCATTGAGGAATGTTAGGTTGCCTTGGTCCTCACTCATTCATCTGGCATGAGTTACAAAAAGTAAAGTATGGTCCAGAATTCTTCCAAAATCTGTGGAGAGGAAGGTCCAGCAAATGGTGTAGCACTTATGTCGCTGGACTCCCACATGGCCAACCACGGTTCAAGTATCAGATCCAGTGGCTTGAAACTTACACCAGGAATGTGTGCGTGCATGCCCAATACTCCAGTAGGAGACTGGAGAAGGGATTTCAGTGTGGCCATCCCCCTCGGGGGTGATATCTCACTTTCCTGCTCAATGGGTCTCTCGCTCTCTCTCTCGCTCGCTCTCTCTCTCTCTCTCTCTCTCTCTCACCCTTTCTCTCTTACTCATGAGTGCACACACCCTAAGGCAAAAACCTCTAAAAAATTTTAATTAATTTTTAAAAATCCATGGTGAGGGATTTAGCCAGCAGTTAGCGTAATGGCTATGTCGCTGGACTCCCACTTAGTCAACCGCAGTTCGCGTCCTGGACCCGGTGGCTTAAAACTCACGCTGGGCGCGTGTGCGTGCATGCCCAAGATCCCGAGAGGAGAATGGAGGAGAAGGGATTGTGGCATGACCATCCCCCCTGGGGGGTGATTTCTCGCTTTCTGTCTCTATGTCTCTCTCTGTCTGTCTGGCAAGCGCACACGTCCTATAGCGAAAACCTCTCAAAAAAACCCTAAAAATCCATGATGAAATGGAGCTTCTGTTTGTAAGTGATTAGCATAAGGTATGCTATTTCAGTTCTTACATAGAATACATTTCGTGAAGAACTTTATGAATTAACAGATTATTGAGAAGATATTGGACTAAGAATATTATGAATCAATATTTGTGGAATATAGAAAACTTCGTTGCCCCAAATACCTTCTAATAAATAAAATAGAAAATAAATGAACGATACCCAAGATAGAAAAAGATCAACCAAATAAATCAAAGGAAAGAAAAAGACACTAGTAAAGATAAAAAAAGCAAAGCTAAATTAATTAGAAAGTGGAAAAATTGTTGAAGTTCTCATTCTTTAACAACACATAAATGCTTAGAAACTATAATCAAGAATTCTATGTAGCAGGAATTTAAAAGAGGATATAACTGACAATGCAAAAAATTTAAAGAGAGTATATAGTACAAATATTACAATCTGAATCAAAATCAATTTATAAAAAAATAGAAATTTTGAATATTGATTCAAAAAGATATGGAGAACATGAGTGGGTCAATAATGACAGAGGGAATTAGACCTATAATAAAAATATGTATCCATCAAAAAGGCTCTAGCTTCTAATGACTCGTGATATGTAAATTGTTAAAGACCAAAGAAAAAGCTGAAAAACTTCTCAATTTGTATCTAGCATAAACTCAATGCCAAAATTGGACTAAGAGGCTAACGAAGAAAATTATACACCAATAAAACATTTAAATATATTTTTTAAATTATAAATAAAGTCAAGCCCAGGGTTGCATTAAGAGAATACCATTTTATAGCTTATTTAAATATAGTTCTGCTTTAAGCACTGTGTAATCATTGTAATTTTTTACAATGAGAGATTTAAGGAGAAGGTCTGTATGATATACTCATTGTGAAACATTTTAATGCAATTTAACACCCATTCTTGATTAGAACAACAACAAAGGCTCTGGAAAAGTTAGGAATAGAAGGAAAACTTCCTTAACCAGATACAGCATGTCTACCAGAAAACTAAAGCAAACTTATACTTTGCTCCTAACAATACCCAAGATAGAAAAAGATCAACCAAATAAATCAAAGGAAAGAAAAAGACACTAGTAAAGATAAAAAAAGCAAAGCTAAATTAATTAGAAAGTGGAAAAATTGTTGAAGTTCTCATTCTTTAACAACACATAAATGCTTAGAAACTATAATCAAGAATTCTATGTAGCAGGAATTTAAAAGAGGATATAACTGACAATGCAAAAAATTTAAAGAGAGTATATAGTACAAATATTACAATCTGAATCAAAATCAATTTATAAAAAAATAGAAATTTTGAATATTGATTCAAAAAGATATGGAGAACATGAGTGGGTCAATAATGACAGAGGGAATTAGACCTATAATAAAAATATGTATCCATCAAAAAGGCTCTAGCTTCTAATGACTCGTGATATGTAAATTGTTAAAGACCAAAGAAAAAGCTGAAAAACTTCTCAATTTGTATCTAGCATAAACTCAATGCCAAAATTGGACTAAGAGGCTAACGAAGAAAATTATACACCAATAAAACATTTAAATATATTTTTTAAATTATAAATAAAGTCAAGCCCAGGGTTGCATTAAGAGAATACCATTTTATAGCTTATTTAAATATAGTTCTGCTTTAAGCACTGTGTAATCATTGTAATTTTTTACAATGAGAGATTTAAGGAGAAGGTCTGTATGATATACTCATTGTGAAACATTTTAATGCAATTTAACACCCATTCTTGATTAGAACAACAACAAAGGCTCTGGAAAAGTTAGGAATAGAAGGAAAACTTCCTTAACCAGATACAGCATGTCTACCAGAAAACTAAAGCAAACTTATACTTTGCTCCTGTTTTGCCTTGAACAAATAACAAAGCTTATTTCTCAAGTAAATGTTAGTCCAAGATGATTGTTTCTGGTCAGCAGGCAGCTCTCCTCCATGCAGTTTTTCAAATACCCAGAAGCCTTACAGCCCATGACCTCATCTCCTAGAATTTCACCTATACTTTGAAAAGAAAGATGGTGCCCAGGCAGGGTGGCACACAGGTAGTGCCACCACATGGGAAGCTGGAAGCCAAATGGAGGCTTAGGTTTGGTTCCAGGTTATCCTGAATATGCCAGGTGTAGTTATGCACACCTATGATCCTAGTGAATTAAGACACTGGGGCAGGATGATCCTGACATAAGGAGACTGTTCAGAGACCTATCTCCATCTCTCTCCTTTTCCCTCTCTTTTTCTTTCCCTGCCCTTTCCCCACTCTTATTTAAAAAAAATTATTGGCAGGAATTATGGCAATTATGGCAGGAATGTCTGTTCACACTGGGCTGGAAAAAACTTGGTCATGTGGTTGTACCTAATGGCGAGGAAGGCAAGGAGATGGAGTCCAGCTGTGAACTTAAAGGAACAACTGGAAGACTGTCCAAGATCAATGTGCATGGTCGAGTTTGAGTAAGGGCAGTCTTCCTGGTATGCAAATGGTCATCATCTAATTATGTATTCATATGACCTCCTGTGCAAGAATGGAGCAGGAGAGCAAGCTCTCTCTGGGGTCCATTTTTATAAGAACAGGAACCTCACCATGAGAGCCCACCTTCACGACCTCATCTAACTGTAATTCCCTCCCAACGCACCTGTCTCCAGATACCATCACACTGGAGGGCAGGGCTTCAATATATTAATTTTGGGTGGATATAAATGCTCAGCTCTTAACACCTTTACATGCATACGCACAAATTCTGGGGAATATTTGCCAAGACTTTAGTTTCTGCTGGAACATATATTAAGAATATTATTCCAGAATTTCATGTTTAAACTGAGATTTCTGTTAAGTCAAAGAATGTATTCCAGGATTTTCTTTTTAAGCCTGAGGCAGGGACAGAGTCATCCTATCATGCACATAGGTTTACTCCCCCATCAGAGGTTTGGAGAGAAATCATTTCCTCATTGATCCATTTCAGAGACACACAGAGTTCAGGAAGGGGCTGCGAGTGGGAGTACATGCTAAGTGGGCTTTGGACACAGGATAGTTCACATGAAACTTAACGAAAATTTCTCGTAGACTTTCTTGGCAAACTATTCATAAGGTAATAACACAGCAGAGATCTTTTACACACATCTGCCTTCACTTTGGTCTGATTTCAGTCACCTTAGTAACAATGAGAAAATTCTATTGAAACAACTTCAGACAATTTCTTCTCTTTAAATAGAATTCTTTCCATTAAAAATACTTCAGAAAAAAATCTTACTTTAAAATTTTATATTTTAAGACTTTATATTAAGAAAACTTACCTTGTAGCCAGATGGTAGCACTGCAGTAACATAACACCCTGCAGGTCTGACCCACATGGGAAAGTTCTAAGTTCACAACCAGAGACCTCCCTGAACACACTGGATTCGTGTGCCCATGACCTGCGGCTGGCTGGGGCTGAAGGCGGATTGCAGTGTGAAGACCCTGTTTGGTGTCTTGGGCTGTCTCTCTGTCTCTCTTCCCACAGGCTGTCTCTCTTTAGCCTACAAACACCCTCATCTCAAGCCAAAACCTAAAACATCCCCTCTGAACCCCATGATTTACTCTAACTACTGTTTATCTTATCATCACCACTGTCCTAAGAATACACTTTCTTATTATAACAATGAATCTAAATTAATAAATCTTGTGGGCATTTTTCAATTCAATTTCACTTGACAATATAGAAGTTTTACAAACCACTCTAAAGAAGCACTCAAAAATCACAAGGAATCTTTAAAAAAAAAAAGATAAATAGAACTAATTAATAAGTTCTACAGGATTGAAGAATATAAGATCAATACATAAAAATCAATTTTATTCTATACATTAGCAATAAACAATCCAAAAATGAAGCTAAGAAAACAATTTCATTTATAATAGTATTAATTGGAATGAATTTTTTAAAGAATTATTTTATTTTATTTACTTATTTATTTATCTTTAATTTGACCAGAGAAGGACAGAGCGAGGGGTGGGGGTAGGGGTGAGAAAGCAAGCCACCAGGTCCAAGACTTGAACTGTAGTCTGTCATGTGGGAGTCCAGCTTCCTTAACCACCACACCACCTGCTAGCCTCTAATTGGAATTAATTTAACAAAATAACTGTAATGTTTGTACACTGAAAACAATAAATCATTAAATGAAATTAAAGACTACATAAACAAATGGAAAGAATCAGAAGACATAATACTGTGAAGACAGTCAAACTCCCCCAAATTCAATGCAGTTTAATTTCAAAATAGCAGTTGGCTTCTTTGCAAAAATCAACAAACTGATATTAAAATTCATATGGAAATTCAAGCAACCAGAATAGCAAATCTTGAAAAAGAGTAATAGAGTTTGAAGACACATATCCCAGTTTCGGGACAGGGTGTAAGAAAGGAAATTAAGGGGGAAAATGGATAGGCAGGACGTTTGTGGGACACAGAAGTGGGTATTATACATTGATGATAATGTGTTTAGTACCCTTGACTGGACTGGTGTGAAGTGTATTCATGCTTGGTAAATTCAAGTGCCAAGCAAAATGATGTATAGTGATCAAATGTATAAAATAAAAAATACTAAAATAAAATGTAAAAAGACTACCAAGCTACCATAATCTAGAGAGTGTCTTACTGGCATAAGAGTAAACATGTAGGTCAATGGACTAGAATTGAGAGTCCAGAAATAGACTCCCTTTCACAAATGGCACCGGCAGAGTTGCATATCCAAATGCAAAAAATGAAATTGTAACTTCATGTTTCAGCCCTACCTGTAAAGAGGTTGAAATCATCTCTCCCAAGCTCACATAAAGAAAAAAGATGAACAAACTAAAAGGCAATGCCTTTTCTTGAACCCATAGGAGACCTGAGGTTGCGGAATGATCGACCACTCCAAAATCAGGACAGATATTTGACTCCAGAAAGTTGAGATCTGCTTACCTGCAGCAGAAATCACTGGAGCCATAAATTGTCAGAAACAGAATTTTGACAAATGGCTGGCGGCTGAGTGTGGACTAGTCTAAGAGTAAAAAACCTCTGGGACCCTCAGCCAAATGGGGAGCCCTATATGCTCGTGAGTTTTAACTCCAGAAACCCCACTAGGTTATCATAGTGAAGAGCCAAAATCAATCTCCTGGCTCTAGCATTGGTGAGGAAAAGTTCCCACTTTGAAATAAGTTCAGAGCACGTTCCATAACCGAGACCTACATTGCAGGGAAAAGGCTTTATAAGGAGCTTATCCAACCTGGAAAAAGTACACTCTCCTGCCTCCAGCCCCCTCTACTCTTCCTGTTCTAGCTGAGGAAAGTTAAGAAATACTTGTGAAGGTCATATCCCAGGGAGTCAGGCAAGCACTGAAATTTAACCAAAAGACTATAAAATGCTTCCCTTTCCTGATATTTTACCACCATTCCAACAGGGCTTGGATATAAAGAAGTCCAGGAAGAAAAACTACAGACAAATACCTCATGAACATAGGTGCCAGCATCCTTTTAAAAATATTCACAAATCAAATCCAACAATGTATAACAAGAAATCTGGCCCTGGTAGCTTGAAAAACATGTCAGACACATGTATACATGTCCAAAATACCAACAGGATGGAGAAATAGAGAAGGGATTGCAGCATAACCATGCCCCATTGGGGATGTTTTATTCCTCTCCCTCTGTTTCCTTGTGTCTCTCTGGCAAGTGTACACACCCTATGATAAAAAATATAGATAGGTGATAGATAGATAGACAAATAGATGGATCAGAGTTGGAGTAATGGCTATGTCGCTGGACTCCCACGTAGTCAACCACAGTTCTAGTCCTGGATCCAGTGGCTTAAAGTCACGTCAGGCGCGTGTGCGTGCGTGCCCAAGATCCCAAGAGGAGAATGGAGGAGAAGGGATTGCAGCGTGGCCATCCCCCCTGGGGGGTGATTTCTCACTTTCTGTCCCCCTGCCTCTCTCTGTCTTTCTGGTGAGCACACACGCCCTATAGCAAAAAGCTCTCCAAAACATAATAATAAAGAAAAGATAGATAGATACCGACGTTGCTTATAGAAATATTTAGATATATGTGCATACACGGATTAGTATACACACGTACGTCTTAACTCTCTCAGATGAGAAGTTCTAGAAATGATGATCCCTAATAGCAATGAATACATTTTGTGCACAGATCTTTTCTTTTTCCTTTCCTTTTTTTTTTTTTTAAAGAGGCTTTTGCCTTAGGGTGCATATGCTCAAAAGAGAGAAGCCAAGAGGGAGAGACAGATGCAATGAAAGAGTAAGTGAAAAATCACCTCCCAGGGAGATGGTTACACTGCAATCCCTTCGCCTCCATTCTCCTCCCAGAATCTTGGGCACTCACATGCACCCCACACAATTTTGAAGCCACAAGGTCCAGGACTCCAATCATGGTTGGCCATGTGGGAGTCCAGCAATGTAACCACTACACCATCTACTGGCCCCAGATCTTACTTTCTAATACCATTCTCAAATAATGGGAACTAGAGTTCCTCTAGGAAATGGCTGATTTGAAAATTGAGACATGAAATACATACACACATACAAATGACAGGAATGTGAAAGGCACACTGGATTCAACTGAAAGAAAATTCCCAATGGCCAAAGCTGGAACAAATTTTAAAAATTACTAGCACTAGATTATAATCCAAAATATTAGATAAATATTCAATAATCTACAGTCAAATAAATGATTGGTTAAATAAATAGATGAAAGAGCAGAGATAAACTTCCCATGCAGAAAAATTACAAATAATTCCGTTAGATATTTCACCCTCAGGAAGAGCCACCATAACCCTGACTCCTTAAGAGTGGAAGGCACAGGACCAGCAGACGGCGTGGTGGTTAAGGGTGCTGGACTCCCACATGGTCAACTGCAGCTCAAGTCCCAGATCTCTCAGCTTGCTTTCTCACTTTGTCTCTCTCACTCTCCTTCTCAGTCTGCCTATATCTGGTCAATTTAAAAAATAAATAAAATTAAATGAAATAATTCTTAAACAAAATAAATAAAAAGAGTAGGAGGCACATAGTGGCTTCCTACTAAAGCAAACAATATGGAAGGAGAGAAAAACAAAGAATAACTTTATGGTGAAGAAACCCGACAAGCATTAGCCAGGTGATCAAGGTCAACACCAACATTACAAAGTCATAGTGATGCTGTGTACTCTTTTTAACATATGATAAAAATATCATTTCACAGGGCCAGCAGGTGGCATGGTGGTTAAGGGCACTGGATTCTCACATGGCTGACAGTGGTTCAAGTCCTGGACCTGGCAGCTTTATCTCTCTCTCTCTCTCTCTCTCTCTCTCTCTCTCTCTCATCCTGGCCCTCTCTAGTCAAATAAATAAACTTAAATAAAATAATTCTTTAAAATAAAGAAAATGTCACTTCACATCTATAATCTTCCTTTAAAAAAAATAATAGCCCATCTAAAGATATGTATCTCAGGTCTAATCATGAGAAAAACACCAATTACATATCCCTGAAGGGACATTTTAATATACCTAACCAGTACTTCTCAAAACTGCCAAGGTCTTCAAAAGCAAGAAAGGTCAAAGAAACTCTCACAACCAAGGGAAGCCTAAGAAGACATGATAGCTAAATGTAATTTGTTATCTTCACTGGGATCCTGAAAAAGGAAAAAAAAAGACATTCTGTAAAAAAACACAACCGATTTTTGTATAGCTAATAAGATTCTTTGTAGAGAAAATACTTTTTTAAAAATGCAGGTTGTAGCTTTTTGAGGGGCTACTACATACAGTTAGATTTTATAGCTTCTGATGTTGAATGTTCCTGAATATTTAATGGTTTCATTTCTTGATTTGTGTATGGTAGCACAGCACACTCATAGGAATTGGTATCAATAGTAAATTTGGGGCTTTCAAGGATGTTGCATTTTGTAGGGTTTTTTCCAATTCTGTAATAAAATAATGTATATTAAAAAATTAAGAAATCTAAAGTGTGGACATTAGCTAATAATAAACTATCAATGTTGGTTCATTCATTGTAACATACTAACAGAAGAAACTGAGTAGAGGATACCTGGGAGCATGTGCTATCTTCACAATTTCTCAGTAAATCTAAAACTTCCCCTAAAAGTAAGGTTTATTTTTTGAAAATAAAGTTGTATCCTTTCTCATACCATGCCAAAGAGGGGGAAAAGACTCAAAATGGATGATAGGCATATGGAGAAGAACTAAAACTGTAAGGCTCTTAGAAAAAGATATAGGAGGACATCTTTGTAAACTTGGCTTCCTATAAATGGCATCAAGCACAAGTGAGAAAAGGAAAAATATGCATGAAATATACTTCATCACAATTAAAAATCATGTGTGTTTCAAAGGATACATCAAGCAAGTGAAAAGACAAAGCAAAGAATAGAAGAAAATATTTGCAAATCATTTATGGAGTAAAGGATTTATATCCGCTACATATAAAGAACTCTCACAGCTCAATAATAGACAAACAACCCAACTTAGAAATGGACCAAGAATCTAAAAAGACATTTCTCCAAAGAAGATACATCAATGGCCTATAAGCACAGGAAAAGATGCTCAAAATCATTAGCCATCATGGAAATACAAATGAAAACCACTAGATACCACTTCACACCTGTCCGTGTTATCACTGCTCTAATAACTCCTTTTTAACCCACGACAAAAAAAAGAAAGAGTGCAGACCAGGGAAAGTGGACTCGAATCATGAAGCCCAATTTCTAGTTTTGCATCTACAACTAGGTAGCTGCATAGTCTTGGAGAACTCAACTCTCTGGGTTTCACTTACATATCTATAAAATAAAACTTCCTATTATTTGTAATATTCTAGGATTCTTGAAACAATGGGTACTTTTTAAAATGAAAACAAAAATTATCAAAATAAACCTTTAATTTGGCAAGTTAATATTTCCTTTTTTACATCACAGTGATAGCTAGCATTTCACTGAATGCCTGATAGATAGATAGATAGATAGATAGATAGATAGATAGATAGATAGATATAGATAGATAGAGATAGATAGATAGAGATAGATAGATAGAGATACAGGTGCTGTATTAACTATTTAACCCTATGAAATGAGACTAGTTTATTCCATGTTCACATCACATAGAAAGGTTATGTAACTTACATACCTCTTGGCAAAGCCAGTTCTAGATCCAGGCATTCTGGCTCCAGAGACTGTGCTCTTAATCATTCTGATTCTCCAGGGTATGATGGGTAGCTCTAGTAGCTCCTGGCTACCACGGGTAGCTCTAGTAGCACTGGCCTTCTTGCTGGCCTCAATTCTATACCATATGCTTCATTGAAATATTAAGCTCTTGTTTCCATGGGAAGTGATCATTCAGGAAGCTCTTGTGAGAGAATACAACCCTCGGGAGAGCAAAGAATATTTGCTGATGATTTTATTTGGGACAAGGGCCTTCATTTTATTTGACATGGCAGGATTGAGAAACCAGAGTGTAGAAAGGCTCCTAACCTGACTTTAGGAAAGAATGCAGTTCTTTTCCCAAAACCTTATCAAACATGAGGTGAAAGGTGAGCCCGGGGTTGCAACATCACCTGTTTTCCCCTACGCAGAGGGATCTGTGTGATTCAATATTAGGGAAGGCTTCCACCAGCTATCAGTTCCTTACAGCTTGGCTTTAGAAGCTACCATAACCTGGTTCCCGCCTTCCTTACCTCAGCCCAGTACACTAGCGACAAGAAGAATGCTGAGATGATTAAACAGGCCTTTTAAAACAGGATCAGGAAGCAAAAGTAAACAAGGGCTCTTCCATCATCTGAAACATGTACTTTGAATCCAACAAAGTATGCAAGGCAATAGGTAAGATAAGTGTTTCTAGAGCCAGCAAAGGCCGTGGTCAACACTCGGAACTGCAGGTCTTCCTGTTACTCCAGTCAGGTAGTTTGCCCTTCCTTTCTTTTTCTTTACCTTCTTACCTCCCCTTTTGTGTCCCCTCATTCCTCTCTTCCTGTCCTTTCTTTCCTAAGTATCCACAGGACTATAGTTATTGTCATCTTTCCTCCTTATGCCACCTAGCATATAAACACACATACTGGGTTGTCGGGAAAGTCATGACGCAGTTTTGTATAGAAAAACACGTCATGACTTTTCCAACGAGCCAATAAAACATCCTGACTACCTACATGCATTCACATTTTGGTATCTTTTGGTCCCGATATGCATCCATTTTTTCATCAGAGAATCATTCAGTCCTGGTCAACCCCGAGTCTCAGCTGTCCATCCCTACCTGCCCAGACATAATCTGCATTCCCTTGTTATTTTCCCAGGGATATTGGATTTAGCTGGAAAGGTCCAAGGTAACAGAAATTTGGGCAATGTTTGGTAGTTTATCATGATTCATGGTTTCAGAGTCTGGTAGAAGCAAGGCCAATAAATTACTTAAGGAGACCAGCTATCTGGAAAAACTAGCAGAAATGAAAACCTTTCTGTTTGGTACTATTATTGTTCTTTCCAAAATTCTCTTCAGCTCTGGGGAAAACTGAAGCACAGGCAGAGACTAGACAGTGTCCGGCTCTCAGTACCTCCTCAGTGTTTACTGAAGAATTCCCTATGAGCCTGGGAAATTTTTCTAGTGACAGCCAATAAGTAGCTCATATAATGAAAATAAAGTATGATTATAAAGCATTATATTAGGTTTTGGTACAAAGATATTCCAAAACACATTATTCTACTCTGTTTATTAAGTGTATATACACACACACACACATATCGCATCTCCCAGCCACCCAACATGGTATGAAGTGCCTGCCTTCTTCTTTTGGCACTTCCAAAGTTAGGACACTGGCGTGCAAACATCAGATAATAGATACTGCGTGGTATAGCCCTCAATTTGGGATCGTAAAACTGGTTATGGGGGCCAGAAGGTGGTGTGGTGGTTGAGGCTCTGGACTCCCACATAGCTGACCACGATTTGAGTCCCAGGCCCGACAGCTTGGAAATCAGACCAGGTGTGTGTGTGTGTGTGTGTGTGTGTGTGTGTGTGTGCACGCGCGCGCGTGCGTGTGTGCATGCCCTAAGTCCCAGGAGAAGACTGGAATAGGGTAAACTGTGGCATGGCTACCCCTCCCAGGGGGTTTGGGGAGGGCAGTGATTTCTCACTTTCTCTCTCGTAGTCTGTCTCTCTCCAGCAAGTATATGTACCCTATGGCAAAAACCTTTAAAAAAAATGGTTATGAATCTAAGTTTCTCCACTTAGCTGTGAAACCTGGTAGAACCCAGCTCAGGTAATATTGTAAAGTTCACTTTTGAGATTATGTAAATTAATAAATAGAAAACTTTTTTTTTTTTTTGCGGACATGGAAAGCGAGGTAGAATTCCTTGTTAGGTTTAATACAATCCCATGGAGTATACCAGTGTTTTGTTTTGTCCAAAGGAACATAATATTAGAATATCCAATATTCTGGACTAGCAGGTGGTGTGGAGGTTAAGGCACTGGATCCTACATGACTTTGTTTGAGTCCTGGACCCAGCGACTTGAAAATCATGCCAGGTGTGTGTATATGCCCAAAATCCTAAGAAGAGAACAGAAAAGGGATTGTGGTGTGGCCATCTCCCTGAGGCATGATCTCTCACTTTCTCTTTCTCCCTTTCTCTGGTGAGCGCATGCGTCCTATAGCAAAGTTAAACAAAAATCCAATATTCTAACATTATGGACGAAAGAGCCAAAAGCAATGTGTCACCACGACAGCAGTAACCTCACCCATAATGTGCTCAGTGTGGTCTGGTGGGGGCTGTCACTTGCTGGATGAGAGGGAGACCTGCCCAGTGGCATGGCACCCGGTACTCAGTGTACCCAGCCTTCCCAGTTATCCTGGAAGCCTTCTCTCCTGACACACAAACACGAGGTGGTGCCAAAGGGCATCTGTGATCTGAGACAGAAAGCTAGAGCACTGAGGTCTGGGAGGCTTCCCACGCTAGCTCGGACCCCTGGTGAATTATCTATCCCTAAGTAGCTAAAACCTCTTTGTCCAGAGATACAGAGATGAGGAAGGTATAAAACTGATTCTCCAGCTGTCACAGTAAACATCTTAACTGAGGAATTGTTAGGATCTATAGATGGTATTCAGGGCCTGAGCAACCTCTGGAAGTTCTATGAAAAGCTTTTTAGGCATTGCAGATTTTTGTAATAGAGAACATAAGTTCTTATCAGATTATTAAAGGACTCTGTGGTGAAAACTATTTTTTTAAATAATTATATTCCTTGGGACCAGCAATTAGCATAACGGCTATGTCACTGGACTCCCATGTAGTTGACTGCGGTTCGAGTCCCGGACCCAGTGGCTTAAACTCACATTGGGTGTGTGTGTGTGTGCCCAAGATCCCGAGAGGAGAATGGAGGAGAAGGGATTGCAGCACGGTCATCCCCCCTGGGGGGTGATTTCTCTCCTTCTGTCTCTCTGTCTCTCTCTGTCTCTCTGTCTCTCTCTGTCTGTCTGTCTCTCTCTGTCTGTCTGGCGAGCGCACGCGCCCTTAGCTGTAATTTTTAATATACTCTCATAAAAAGAAGAGTAATTCCATGAAACTGTATCAGGGCGGTGGGGGAAGTCTGTAGAGTGGCAGGAACTGGCTTCAGCCTGGTTTACTGCCCCAATATCTAGCTAAACAAGTGGTCAGTTAGCAAATTTCAGAGATCAGATTATCACTACTTCCACGGGAAAAACAAACACACTAAAGCTCAATGAAAAGTACTTTGTTCAAATCTAAGGGCAGACCCTGATTTCCTGAAAATGCAGTGTCACATGTCACTACTCCTTATAATGTTTGTGCGAATCCCAGTTTCCCATTTCCAGCCTACTCTAGCAACATATTGGAAAATGAATAAATGGGAAACACCAATTCGTTGTGCAATGCAGCCAGTTCCACGTTTCCCGTTACCACTGTGAAGAGTGTATATTACCCCAGAGTAGAATTTCGTCACTGCGGTTGTCGCTATTAAAAATATGGGAAGAAAAGTCTAGGTTGACCTACCCTGTCCAACTTTGAATCTAAGCAAAAATTAATTTTTTAAATTATTGGACTGTTCCTCTGCCCTTTTTTGTGAGGGTGGCAGCATTTTTCTTAACCTCAGAATGACTTTATCATGGAAGAACCAGGCTAAACTTTGTTTGCCTGCAGGAATTGTCCTCTAACTTACTAAATAACTTACAAACAATTGCGCCATCTAAATCCAGGTGTATTTATCGGAAGATTATCTGTAACCTAATTTCACAGTTTGCAGCTTACCCAGGTCCAAACAAGGTTAATTCCATACCTAAATAGGGATTGCTTCTTTCTCTTTGAATGATAATACCTCACCTGAAAAACAAAGCCACGCCATGGGCTTATTTTGATCCTAATTATTTAGAAAAATAAGTTTCTTACAGATAACTAATATTAGCAAAAAATGATTCATTCTTCAAAAGCAGCACTCTGAAAATAAGTGAAAACGTTGAGTTTTAGATAAAAGTACGTTAGCATGCTGGCTCCATGGCCTGGTGGTGAAGGCAGCTGGATCCCACATGGCTAACCTTGCAATCTGAGTCCCAGGCATGCTGCCTTGACAAACATGCCAGGCATGTGTGCATCTGTACCCAAAATCCTGAAAGGAGGGAAGGGTAGAGGAGAGGGTATTGAAGCATGACCATGTCTCAGAAGGGCTCCTCTCCTCCTCTCTGTCCCTGGGGAGCATGTGTGCTCTCTAACAGGAAAAAAAAAAAGGGAAAAAAATATGAATTGTCTACTTGTTTCCTAATATGCTAAATCAATAATTACCTCCATCTTAACTGGGTCATTACTCCCGGAGTAATAAAGGGGAGGAGAGTTAACAGTTAACCACACCACATGACTTGAGTTATGTAATGTTGATTTCATAGAATACTGTAAGGTTTGTATAACAAAATCTCTGATTGACTAAGATAAATCAAAAATCATGTCAATCAGCTTTATGACCACTGGAAATCTAATGTGACCATTTTAAAGATCCATTTCGTTTACCATGCTGTATTTCAAATTCAGGTGTACATTTAGAGGGTAGTGAAAAGGATGATTAAAGGGGGCCTGCTGACATTTGTCAGGGAGCTGATAAGTGAGAAATAGGTTCTACCCTTCACAGTTTTATGTTACAGGGTTATTAACTGATAGGTTCATTTCCTAAAGAAGTGAACTGGTGGTCCACGTACCAGACAGTTTACATTTCTAATTCTAAACAACTCCACTTCTCCAAATCAAAGGATTTTATTAAAATGAAAACTGTCCCTCATTACTGAATCTTTAAAAAGAACTAAAAAGTGGACTCTGCTTTTTCTCAGTGTGTAGCTCTATCTTCTAATGTACAGAGCTGGAGGAATTTCTTAATACACTCAAGGAATGACATTCGTTAAGTTCATTTTGACCTGGTAGATAGTACAGATGGCTAAAATCATCTCCTGCACTAAGACATGGACTTTTTTTCCCTTCAGTATTCACTAAATATTTTATTCTGTTGTGGTAAGAACACCTGGCATGAGATCTACCCTCTTAACAAGATTTTAAGCATATAATGCATTATTGTTGACTACAGGGTTGATGTGGGACAGCAGATATCTAGACCTTATTCATCTTGCTTGACCCAAACTTTGTGCCTGTTCAATAGTAACTACTCATTTTCTCTTCCCCCAGGCCTCTGGCAACCACCCTTCCACTCTGAGTCTATGAATGTGACTAGCATAGACACCTCGTTATAAGCAGAACCATACGTGTTTGTTTTTTTGTGACTGTCTTATTTCACGCAGCATGGTGGCCTCGCCCATATTGCCATATAGTACAGAATTTCCTTCCCTTTTAAGACAGAGCACTACACCATAGTTGCACATAACCCGTTTTCGTCATTTGTCCATCTGTCGGTGGACGCTCAGGCGATTACCACCTTTTGGCTATTGTGAATAATGCATCAGAACTATTATATGTGCACCCATAGGAGCGCACATCTCTCTCCAAGATCCTGATTTCAATAATTGGGTCATTGGAAAAGTCATGATGTATCTTCTTGTTTTTCTATGCAAAAATGTGTCATGACTTTTCCAACAACTCAGTATTTCAAAGAAATACCTAGAACTGGTGGGTAGTTCACTAAATATTTTGAGATTTGTGAATGACTACATATGACTTTTATAATCTATAACTTTTTAAATATACGACTTCTTAAAAGTGAACTGCACATGACTCTCAAATTTATCTTTATTCATCTTTCAAAATGCATGACAGGCATAGAGAAAACTACGCTCTTACAGTAGCAAGAGCTGATTCCAGCTGTGCACTCAGGAAGCATTCCTAGCAGTGCTGAGCGTACATTCAAAGGATGACCTTCCATGGAACAATGGGAAGCATTGGAGGAAAAACAGTTTTGTCTTTTCTTACAAGTAACTGAGGCTTAGGAAGCAAACGAATCATAAGACAGAGAAGAACTAGTAATTTTCTAATCTTCATCAGTCGAGATGTGATTAAATACTTTTAACCCCCAAGTTGATGAAGATAGTTTCTTCCCACAATCAAGCTGTAGAAAATGAAAAATAATTGTTCAACAGATTCAGTCAGTCAGTCAGTCAACAAAGAAGTCACATGTGAGATGTTTGTGGGATGTCCAGGTGGAAATGTGTGGTGTACCTGGCGTGATGAATGAATACAATGAAAAGAAATAGCCTCCACTTTTTTTTTACACTTCCACTCTTAAGATGTTCAGAGTAATAGATAGATGAACTGCTAAGTAAAAAATTGCAGTGAAATCAGTAAAATTACTATAATGGAAATACAAAGTACATGGTAACTTTTTTTGTTGTTTTTGGAGAAGTTTTTGCTATAGGGTGCGTGTGCTCGCCAGAAAGACAGAGACAGAGAGACAGAAAGCGGGGAATTCCTTCCCAGGGTGGGGGTGGGGGGGTGAATGGCCACACCGCAATCTCTTCTCTTCCATTCTCCTCTCAGGATCTCGGGTACACATGTGCACGTGCCCAGCTTGAGTGTAAACCACTGGGTCTGGGATTCAAACTGTCATTGACTACATGGGAGTCCAGCGACATAGCCATTACGCCACCTGCTGGTCCCTAAGTACATGGTAACATTAAGAGCAACAATTAAA
This sequence comes from Tupaia belangeri chinensis, assembly GCF_000334495.1. Lineage (NCBI taxonomy): Eukaryota > Metazoa > Chordata > Mammalia > Scandentia > Tupaiidae > Tupaia > Tupaia belangeri. The sequence goes on from NW_006204812.1 coordinate 3,529,033, forward strand.
TGTGTTGGGGACATGAGGGAAAACTAAAGAAGCAAGAACTTTTAAGTTTGTTTGTGAAATTGGGCGGGAGGATGGGCATCCCAGGCAGAGACAGGCATCTTCAAGCATCAGCCTTGAAAGGGCTTCAAGTACTCAGGAACCACAGGTTGTTTTGTACAGCTGCAGCTCACATGCAAGGATATTGCAATAATAGAGAAGAGTCATATTTGAGTCAGTGGCAGCATAGGAGAGATGGAAATGGCTAGAAGAGACTTTGAGAAAGTAGACTTACTAGGTTTCATGACGGATGGGGCTCAGGAGTAAAACAGAGAAAAGACGATGATGATTCCTAGGTTTCTGGCATGAGCATGTAAAAAATAGTAGCCACTCAGGAAAATAGGGAAGGCACATGGGAAAGAGATATTTAGAGTCAAAAATGGGTGAGGAGCCTGCAGGCAGGTCGATGGGCTGTGTCCGACTAGCTACTTCATTTGTCAGGTGAGAAGAAAACTGTGCTGTAGAATAAATGTGGAGCCACCAGCCTTCAGACGGATCTTGAAGCTGCTGCATGGATGGGATAGAGAATACTAGCAGGCACAGAGCCCAGGAGAAGACTGAAATTTAAAGAAGAGCTAGGGTAATAGCTGCGAAGTAAGCTGCAAAGATCTTACATACAAGGTAGGAGAAGAACGGGCAGAGAGTGATGACATGAAACCCAACTACAAAGTAGGGTTTCTGGGACCCCCACATGGCATAATGTTTACGTCACTAGATTCCCACTTGGCCAAACGTGTGTTAAGCCCTGGACCCAGAGGCTTGAAACTCACGCCAGGCATGTGTGCGTGCATGCTCAAAACCCCAGAAGAGAATGGAGGAGAACGAATTGCAGCGTGACCATCCTCCCTGGGGGGCGATTTCTCATTTTCCTGTCTCTCTGGCAAGTATACATGCCCTATAGCAAAAGTCTCTCTTAAAAAGACAGACAGACAGACAGACAGACAGACAGAAAGAAAGAAAGAAAGAAAGAGGAGAGGAGAGGAGAGGAGAGGAGAGGAGAGGAGAGGAGAGGAGGTAGGCCTTCAAGAAAGAGGCAAGAATGGAAAATTATCTGATGATAACATACATAATATATTTAACTAGACTAATACACAATGTATTCATGCTGGGAAAGTCCATGTTATAAGCTATAATGATATACAGAGATTGAATGTATAAAATAAATTTTTTAAAATAAATAAAATTTAAAAATAAAGAGGCAAGGCCCATTGGTGTCAAAAGCTATAGCAAGATCATTTAGTATAATGATTGTGCTGTTGCCACTACATTGAAGTAAGCTTCCACATTAGTGAGGCGGTTTTTGAGTCTTTATGTGGTAGCGAGCGCATATGCTAGATTGCCTTGAGCTGAGGCATAAATGGAAGTGAGAGAAAGAAGGCAATTTGTTTGAAATACATTTTGGAGAAGCTCGTGGGAAAATTAAGGAGGTTGGCAGTTAGTGATTCAGTATCAAAAACCATTTTTTTAAGATGGTAGAGATTTGATAAGTTTTATATGCCAACAATACAGCATGTGTTATACGAACTGTCATAATCATTGTATGTTTGTTTTCCCAGTTAATCCTCAGAATCACTCTGAGGGACAATAATGACATTTCACGTTTATCAGGTATTTACTATGTCCCAGGCATTGTTCTAAGCACTTTAAATGTATTACCTCATGTAATCCTCCAGACTCTTAAGAGGTAAGTGGTACTAGCAAGCCCACTGTGCAGATGAGAAAGGTGAGGGACAGAGGAGTAATGTCTCAATGGTATACTGCTAGGAAAGAGCAAAGCCAATATTGAACCAGAAGCCTAATGTCAAAGTCTGTGTGGCAATAGGACAGTGCTTGTTGATGTAACGAAGCTCATTCTAAAAGGTAAACCGTTTACCTACTGTTACTCCAATCATAGTCCTAAAGCAGGATGCGTTCCAAGCTTAGTTCCAAGGCTTGGAGCAACCATGCTGTTGATGGAGCAGGGTCTGGTAATCAAAGAGACAGGGAACAAGTAGAATAAGAACCTTCAAAATCAAGAGGGCATCACAACACAGGGAGAGCAGTTAATCTATTGTCTGAAACACCTTAACAGATCCAGGAACATATAAAACACAGGACTGGGAAGAAACCTTGATAGACCACCTGCTGCCTTCTAAGACAGACAGATAGAATGTATCTTCCTGCCCAGGAAAGAGTCCAGAGTCCAGGGGGAGGGAAGAGGGATGGAAATAAACTATCGTCCCTTATTTATTTTGTGGTGGTGGTGTTATTATCACTCAGCACTGGTTGATGACCAAGAGTTTTCAATCCCAACAGAACGGCTCTGTCTCCTGGTACCAACACCTCTCTCAGGCTCTTGGAGTACCAGAGAAATATTTACAGAGGATCCTGACCACAAAAAAAGAGGAGTATGTGAAGTGATGTCTCCAGTAGAATTACCATTGGCAGATGGTTCCTTATCTCGAATGTACTCCCAGTAAAGCTAGAGTTTTATGGCACTGTGATGTCTCTTTGCTCCTCTCGTATTGCCAGATTTAGTTGTTTGGCTGTTTACTCAAATACTGAAGAAACTACAAGCCTCTGAACCCTGAATCAGGAGCAAAGAAGGAGCCGAGAATTTTCTTCTACTTACTGTCCAGCCTTCTGATTTTCTCAGAGGGCAGGGGTAGTGTCATATGTCTTTCCCATGCAGCTAGCACAGCACTGAGTACTCGCAGGGCTCAGGATAGAACGGTTACCAGGATAAATAGCAGTCATAAAAAAAGAACACAAAGCACAAGACAATCTTGTAATCATACATCCTATAGCAAAAAATCTCTCTAAATAAAAAATAGAAATCTCATACATAGCTTTTAGCTATACAGGACCCTGTATTACCATTGTTAATCACTATTATTCCTCAGCCCCAGGCTAATGGAGGGGTAGCAAGCCAAGTGTGGGCAATTCCAGCACCTGGAGAGGCAGCAGGACTGGTCCTCAGCAAGGAAGGTCAAGATCATAATTCAAGGTGTTAAGTGGAGGTTGTCTGGTGTGCAAGTTTTATGCTAAAGCATTACTTACTTTAAGCTAACCTATAAGAAACTTTCAATATTCAGTAATTTATGACCTACAAGAATGGCAAGATCCTAAAGTAACAGACAGGTACCAGAGTTTTATTTCCCTGGAATTTCCATCCTGATAAAGCAGAGGGCCACAGAGAATGGTGTGCAGACTGCAGTGAGTGGAGCTCTCCTGCAAACCATGGTTCCTGCACACAGAGTATAGCTAATATTTGCATCATACCTTGCCTACTCCTGTCAGATGCTACTTATCGATGTTACCTCATTTAATCCTAATAATAAGGGCAACTTTGGAAGACTGAGCTGGGATTATCCCCATGTTTGGAAGGCAGCTATCCTCACCTCTATACCACCAATGTTATCCTCATTTTTCTAGTGAAGAAACTAAGGCACAAGGAAGTCAAGTGACTAGCCTAAGGTCAAATGACCAGCAAATGCTAGAGCAGGTTCCAACCCAGTAAGACTAACTTTAAATGCCACTGCTGTGACATAGAGATTGTATCTTAAACTTGGGGACTTAGGAGCTCTCTGGGCACAGTGAAACTAGGTGGTGGTCAGAAGACCCACTTCTGATTTGACTGACTAGTGAGGATAAAGTGCCTCAGGGCAAGCCACATGAGCCTTGGTCACAGAGGCTCAGAGCCCAGGTAGAGCAGAGCCTTTCGTGCCCATTTTCACCTGGTGGGCCAAGGGCAAGCAGACGGGCTCCTCTGCACTCTTGTGTTTTTTCTTACTTCTCTGGCCTCTCTATTTACTGTACTCCTTCCCCTCCCCACCCCATTCACTCTTTTGGATATATCCCTATTTACTAATCACAAAAACCTATTGGCTAGGTACCATCTATTAGGTTGTTGGAAAAGTCATGATGCATTTTTGCATAGACAAACATTAAAAAAAAAGTACATCATGACTTTTCCAACAATCTGATACATATATTTAGAGAGATTTTTGCTTTAGGGCATGTGTGTTTGCTGGAGAGACAGAGAGAGACAGAGAAACAAAAATGAGAAATTACTCCCCTCGGGAGGGAGGGGAAATGGCCATGCCACAATCCCTTCTCCATTCTCCTCTCAGGACTTTGAGCATGCACATACACACACCTGGCATGAATTTGAGCCAGTGGGTCTGGGACTCAAACCGCAGTTGACTACATGGGAGTCCAACACCATAATCATTAAGCCATCTGCTGGTCCCCACCAAGAACCCAGTATTATGATCCCCTTTCTTAAAAGAAAACAGAGACAACAGAGATGAAATAACATGCCCCAAATCTTACAGCTAGTAGGTAACAGCTTAGTGTGAGCCTAGGCTCCTAGAGCTTTGCTCTTACCCACTCTATTAGGTCCTATCCTTTGAAGAAGAAATGTATGAGCAGAGGAAGTACAAGAACTTACCTCTGAAAAAAGGCTGGGCATCTTCTGGGTCTGCCTGGTACCAGCTCATTCCCCAACAAGAGTAAGTTTACCCCTAGACCACGCTGCATGCAGGAGCCCTGCCTTTCTTTTATCACTCTGTATGGTTACTGAACCCAGTCTGGCTAATCAGATGAATCACTCGAGCTCATGTAAATAAATATCTTTAGAAAGAAAATTATAAATACTTCAGCATAATGGTGTGAGCCTAAACACATCTATTTCATAGATGATGTCAACACCTATTTTTCCTTTTTTTTTTTTTTTTTTTTAGAGAGAGCGAGTTTTTTTTTTTTTTTTTTGAGAGAGAGAGAGATTTTTGCTATAGGATACACACGCTCGTCAGAAAAACAGAAAGAAAGAAACCACTCCCCGAGGGGATGGCCATGCCACGATCTTTTCTCCATTCTCCTCTCTGGGCATGTATACACACACACACTTGATGCGAGTTTCAGGCTGCTGGGTCTGGAACTTGAACTGCAGTCGATTACGTGGGAGTCCAACAACGTAACCATTACACCATCTGCTGGTCCCACACCTAATTTTCTTAACTAAGCCCATATCTCCTCTTTCTTTCATTACCCAGTGTCGGGCTAAGAATACTAAGGGTAATCAATAAATTTTTAATGATTGATTGATTGGAACTAGGAAGTCTTATGGTTCATTTTTTGGGTTTTTTGGATTTTGTTTTTGTTTTTGTTTTTCACTTTTGGAGCTCCAGCTTTATTTGTATTTGGGGACTTCAACATTCTACTCTCAGCCATTCATAGAGCCAACAGACAGATCAGCAGGATAAAAAGAACTCAACGCCACCATCAAATAACAGGATTTAATCGACATTTTAGAAAACTACACTAGACTCTGTCAAGTACCCATGGATCATTCACCACATTCTGGGCTATCCATCAACCCCTTTAAATTTAAAAGAATTGAAATCAAAAAGTAAATTCTCTGATCACAATGGAACCCAACTACCATTGAGTTTAGTTGCACTACTTAGGCAAGTAATAGAAAGTTATTTTATATCATTTTTACCAACTCTGCTAATACTTGCCTTTTATATAAGCTAATTGATAGCAATAGTGTGAATTTTTAAAAACCCCATGAATAGTCAAAAATAATTCTTTTAGAATTTTTGAAGCACTTATATCTCATATAAATGAATCTTTTCTCATTTCTAGATTTTTGAGTCTGTTTTTTTCTTGCAAAGGATATCTTTATTGTTCTTATTCCCCCAAAAACATTTATAGTATCAAATAATTCATCTGCCTTTCCTAATTAGGCCAAGGTCGGAGGCTGGTTGTCTCTTGAGCTGAAGGAATTTGCTGGCTTGAAGGTGTAAGGGAATCTATAGCTCTCTGGGAATCTGATTTAATCCCTGAGAGATGAGTTTATTCTAAAGAAAAATAGTCCCTAAAAAGCAAGTCAATAAGTTTTATCATTCTTCTTCCTGGGTTATTTTGCTGCTGTTGATAAGCTATCTTTGTTTCTCAAGGCAGGTTTCTTCTGGATGTATCCTAGCCCTGAAATGAATGCCACAGGACTTCGTGTCTGTGGGAGCACCCGAGTGCCTGAATTATTTACCGCTTACACCTCTCTGCTTCTTCCTTTCCCGAAGACTCTGGCTTTTCTGACCAGTAAGGGCAAATAGCTCACCTAACTTCTAACAAGGAGACATGTCTATATTATCAATGAAGTGAGAATGAAGTAATTATCTAGATAGTTTAGGCATCTATCACCTCTTTCAACTAAAATCTCCAAGCAGAAAAGGTGTAGAAGTCAAGAGAAAAAGATTTGAATTAATTGCCTCCATTTACCATTTTAGATTAACCTTGTCCAAATTAAGTGACAGGTGGTCTCCAGCTCTGCCTAAGGGTCACCCAGTGAGTACTCTTCCAAAGGATGCTGGTTCCAAGACCTGGTCCAGATTGACAGGACAGACACATCATACCCTACTGATGCATTCGTGGAGGTATCTTCTGAGTGTGACACAGTGTCTCACATTCCAGATTACTGTTATTCCAGTAGGATTGGCTGTGTAAAGACCATTATGGGACATGAGCAGAATAAGTATGGGGAAAAAACTGAGATGTGTGTGACCTTGGCATCTTGTTTTACCTACTTGAGAAAGCGTGTCTAAAGACATTTGGAAGGGAAAAATTGTAAAAACAACAGTTATATTAAGAACACACCCAAAAAGTAAAGACCACAAGCGTTTTAGCACATGTATGCTTCTCCCCTAAGCACATTACATCCGAAATCCAGATATTATCCAAGGCATACCCCCAAGTAACGCCTATAAGCCTCATCTCCCCCTCTGGCAGTGGAACCCTATGGTATCTTCATGTTGATCTCTAAATGTCCTTCCTGGGAGCCAGCTGAGGCTCAGAACTCCCAGGCCTTATTTCTTTAACAAATGACATCAAGTTTTGATCTTCCTAGTCCTAGTCACTGAGTTTCAAGATGGTGGAGTACAAACTGTACAGGATATAAAAGTCAGAATATTTGAGTTCTGAAAAGAAAAGGATACACGTGTTCCGGCACAGCTATTTAAGTTCCAGATGACCTTGGGGAGTCATTTACTCTAGGGAGCTTCGGGTGCCTCACCTGTGACATATAATGTAGATTAAAAGAAATAATGGGTACAAAGCCCTTTACAAACTGTAGAGCCGTGTGCAATTGTGGCTCTTGTTGAAAAAACAATACTTATTTCTCCAAACAGGGCAACTTGTGTGTGTGTGCCATTCACGGAGACATAATCTTATCTTGTTCATTGATTTTCTTAAATACTCATCATTGTCCCTTCTAGGTATATGAATTTCTGGAATGAAAGTAGCAGGATTTGGCCAGTTACATAATACTTAGCTCTGCTTCCTTATCTGTAAGAACAGTGGTGAAATACCTACTTTGCACTAATTTTGTTTTTAATATTAAATGAGGTAATTTATGGAAGTTAAACAATTGGTTGATTTTGTGGTGCTTGATAAACAGTAAGACTTTTTAAAATATTTATAAGGATATGCCCATGCTTCCGTTGCTGCTCAGGAGCAGAGAGACAAACTCACCCTCTTCAGCCCCTGGTACACAGTGACAATTTGTTTGTGAAGGGCCCTGTCTCACTTTCTTGTTGTTTTTTTGTGTTGTTGTTTTTTGTTTTTGTTTTTTCCCATTCTCACTCCCCATCTCTATCCCCAAATCTTCTCCTCCAAAAATCTAGTTCTCTTGTTTACGCTGAAAGCAATCATTCAAGGTGTTTCATATCACTTTGTTTACTGTGTTTGCTCCTAGTTTTGTATGTTTTCTTATAAAACATGTTGGGTTGTTTTGTGTGCCTTTTTTCTCTAACCCCTGGATTCCTTCTGAAGGAAAAGGGAAAAATCGTTATCAGGGCATTATGACTCCAAAGGGAGTTTGTTGTTTCAAATTCAGAGACCAAGTCTACCTCTTTCTTTCCCTCTGAAAGGGCCAGGGCTCAGGGCTTGTCCCCTCAGTGACTGGGGCTCTCAGCACACCCGGTGGCTGGTCACTGCTTTGGAAAGTACCAGGAGGAGCAGACCCTGCTAAGGACTGATCCTGCTTGTTGAGCAATAGGACTGATGTCATTTCATTGGGAATAGGTCATACCCTGTTATCAGGGAGGGAAAGGAGGTAACTCAGAGCCACTTACGGGTTCACAGAACCCAGACACTTCTTAAAGCTGAGCTCAGAAGAAATGATCTATATACAGAAATTAACTCAAAATCTATCGTAGACCTAAATATAAGACCTACAACTATAAATCTCATAGAAGAGAACACAGGAGAATAAAATTCTTGGCCCCTTTAGGCAATGGGTCCTTAGAAATGGCACCACAAGGACAAGCAGGAAAGGGGAAAAAATGAACTTTATCAAAATTTAAAACCTCTCTATTTCAAAGAGTGAAAAGACAACCCACAGGATGAGAGAAACTATTTGTAAATCCTATATCTGACAAGGGACTGGTATCCAGAATACACAAAGAACTCTTAAGCCTAATAATAAAAAATCCAGATAACCAAATTAAGAATTCAAAATCAACAAGATTTGAATAGACATTTCTCCAAAGGAAAAACGTAAATTGCCCCCACACACACACACACGCACACACGCACACACGCACACACGCACACACGCACACGCACACGCACACGCACACACGCACACGCACACACACACGCACACACACACACACACACACACAGATGCTTATTGTTATTAGCCATTATGGAAATGCAAATCAAAAACCACAAAGAGCTATATTCACCCCACCAGGATAGCTGTAATCAAAGAGACAATATCAAGTGTTATCAAGGCTGTGGAGAGGTTAGAACCTTCATACACTGCTGGCCAGAGTGCAAAATGGTGCCGTCACTTTTGAAAATAGTCTGGCAGTGCCTCACTGAGTAAACATAGACTTAGTATATGACCCAGCAGTTTCACTCCTAGGTATATACATTTGCATTTGCATACATTTGTCTACGCAAAAACTTAAACAGAAATGTTCATAGCAGCATTATTTATAATAGCCATTAAGTGGAAACAACACGAATGTCCATCAATAGATGAATAGATCAATAAAATGTGGTGTACCTATACAACAGAGTATTATCGTCATCAGGAAAGCCATGATGCCTTTCTGCATAGAAAAACACATCATGACTTCCCCAGCAACCTACTATTCAGTAATAAAAAGGGTTTAAATGCTACAATATGTATGTCCCTTGAAAATGTTATGCTAAGTGAAAAAATGCCAGCCACACACACACGCACACGCACACACACACACACACACACACAGATGCTTATTGTTATTAGCCATTATGGAAATGCAAATCAAAAACCACAAAGAGCTATATTCACCCCACCAGGATAGCTGTAATCAAAGAGACAATATCAAGTGTTATCAAGGCTGTGGAGAGGTTAGAACCTTCATACACTGCTGGCCAGAGTGCAAAATGGTGCCGTCACTTTTGAAAATAGTCTGGCAGTGCCTCACTGAGTAAACATAGACTTAGTATATGACCCAGCAGTTTCACTCCTAGGTATATACATTTGCATTTGCATACATTTGTCTACGCAAAAACTTAAACAGAAATGTTCATAGCAGCATTATTTATAATAGCCATTAAGTGGAAACAACACGAATGTCCATCAATAGATGAATAGATCAATAAAATGTGGTGTACCTATACAACAGAGTATTATCGTCATCAGGAAAGCCATGATGCCTTTCTGCATAGAAAAACACATCATGACTTCCCCAGCAACCTAATATTCAGTAATAAAAAGGGTTTACATGCTACAATATGTATGTCCCTTGAAAATGTTATGCTAAGTGAAAAAATGCCAGCCACGAAAGACCATTATACTATGCCATTTATATGAAGGGTCTAAAATAAGCAAATCTACAGAAAGTAGCTTAATGGTTGTCTGGGACTGGAGAAATAGAGAGCTTGAGAGTGACTAATTAGTTCCAGATTTGGGGAGGGGTGGCATGAAAATGTTCTAAAATTGATTATAGTGATAGTTGTATACCATTCTGTGTATCTGCTAAAAAAAAATTTAATTTTATACTTTTAATGACTATAGTTTGTGGTATATAAATTTTACCTAAGCAAAGCTATTAAAAAGAACTCCTAGGCTAGTCAGGGGCACGGTGGTTAAGGCAGCTGGATTCCACATTGGTGACCTCCCAGTCCAAGTCCTAGACCTGGTGGCTTGAAAAATATACCACATGTACATACATGCCCAAAACTTTGAAAAGAGAAATGGAGGAGAAGGGACTGTGGTGTGACCATCCCGCCTGGTGGGGATGCCTTCTCACTTTCCTTTTCTCTCTCCTTGTCTCTCTCTGGCAAGCACACAAGCCCTCTAGCAAATTAAAAACGACAACAACAAAAAATCCTTTCCAGGGTGGACCTTAGAACAGCTAATGGTAACCACTATTTTTAAATATAACTTTACTAAAAGCCAAAAACTACCATTGAAAAAAGAAAGACAGGGACCTTTGATAGTAAACGGTATGTTTCCACCCATTCTCTGCTTTGGAGATGAAGTAACCAGAGTAAGCAGGATTCTGGTGAGGTCTTAATCCCCCTGCAGGCTAGTAGAGCAGGATGTATAGATGAAGACAGCATCAGGCAATCTGGCAACTGCCTCATTTTGACTTCGGAATATACGTAAAACCCAATCTGCTGGAGGTTATGCGTCCTCAACCACAGCTTCTAACCACCATGACATTTGAGCCTAGAATCTTTTTTTGCATTTATTTAAGTCCCAGTGTTTCCATAGGATTGTAGTCTGTCCTCTTCTCACACTGTTGAGGGGACAATACCCAGAGTTTTAGACTGTCCCATGATCCAGGCTCACAGGTTCTGCTCTCTCCTCCAGCTCCAAGATCCCCATGCATTCACAAATTAAATAGAACAAATGCAACAGCACCCAAGCACAAAAGCAGTAGCCCATCTCACGGGACCAGGTAACATTATAACCACTGCAGGGACTGCCTGGCTATGATCTGCTCACCTAGCACAAGGGATCTGTGAGAGACAGGGAAGGGGGATATGGAGGTGTGAGTACACCCAGGTCTTGCCCTCCAAGTTTACCTGTCAGAGTGGCAAAATAATGTAATGTAAATAATGTTTAATATAATATAATGTTATAATATAATATACATAATGTTATAAGATGAAAACAGAAGGATAGGATAATAGGAGGTGGGTCTAAAGGCATCTGATGATCTGTTATTCTAGATAGATACTAAGGTCGGGGTCAGATGCCCTGAGGTCTCACTGAGCTGGTCCTAGAGAAAGGATCCTGCAGAGGTGGAGCTGGAGCCAGCCCTGGGAAGGTGGCAGGGTGAGATCTGCAGGGAGGGATCATTCCCACACAGCACCTCCTGCACGTTGGACCTGCTGACTTCTGACTTCTGTCCCCAGTAAGAACTGCTGCCCGACATTCTGACCTTATCTCTTAGATGGCAGACTGATGGGATAGGGAAGTTTCTTTTTGCTTCCTCGCTGGACTGTTAATCGTCCACTTGTAAGGGCCACATTTGGTGAGCACTGGCCTACCCCACCATCTTCCGCCTGAACTACTTATGGAAATGTGCCATTTTTTTAATGACATTTGGATGTGTGTCCTTTGACACTACAGACCACACTGGGCATGGTTCCATCTACAATTCTTTTTTATTTTATTTTTTTAGAGATTTTTGCTATAAGGTATGTGTGCTTGCCAGAGAGACAGAGATAAACAGCAAGAAATCACCCCCCAGGGCAGTGGCCATGTCACAATCCCTTCTCCATTATCCTTTAGGGGTTTTGGGCATACACATACACAGGCCCAGTGTGACTTTTAAGTCATCGGGTCGACAACTCGACCCTCAGTCGACTACATGGGGTCCAGCAACTTCACCATTATGCCACCCGCTGGTCCCATCTACAATTCTCAAGACTTACTTTCCAGCTTCTGGGCATCGTTTGCAATTGTAATACTATCATAAACAGAAAAGAGACCAGCTAATAAATCGCTGCTGGTGCTTGTCCCCACTTACCAGATTAATTTCTTTGAATATCATGGTTGGGGATACTTTGAATCATTGCATTTCCTTGCTTTATGTCACTGAAAACATTTACTTAGCACCATGGTCACTGTAGTGGGGTATAACTGAATGGCATATATTCTCATTTACATTCAGAAAAGTATGTGCTGAGTACCAGCTTCAGTATGTGAACTGCATTGAAGTTAGAGTATTGAATTTCTGGGGGACGTTTTGTAGCTCCCATGGTTCCCTGAACTTGGAGTACCCTCCTGGTTGCCTGCAATAGGCAGAATGGATACTTTGGCTTCTAGAAATGTAACTGGGATGTCCAGCGTTATCTAATTCCTTGGAACACTGCAATCAGGTGGCATTCTAATGGGTACCCAGAGCTCTACGATAACCTAGATTGAGGGGTGACCCAACAGGACTTTGCATTCCTAAGCTGATAAGTCATAGTGACTATCTGAGATTAACCTGCATGACAATAAAACATGTCGCTGTAGACAGTCACTAGTCTGCTTGCTTCAGGAAGGCCTCCATTGCCTCCTGAAAGATAGTGACTTCAAATACCTAGAACTTGTAGGGATCATCAGAGCCAAATGGATGGTCCATCACAGCTACCCAGAGTCCTCACGGTTGCCCTATGTTGCTTCTGCTTCCTTTCCTTGGCCCTCATTTCCTATTTATTTTCTGCCAACGTCTGTTTATATATATGGGTTGTGATTAGCTAGCCTGAATAGGTACCCTGCAAACACACTTGCACTTGAACACACACAGAATGAATGATAACTCACTATTTATGGAGCAACATTTATTTGCCAGGCATCCTGCTAGCTGTCCTACACCATTGCTTCCTGTAATTCTCACCAAAAGAACCCCCAGCAGGTAGGTACCATTAATCCTGTTTTAGGGATGACTAACCACAAGCCTGGGAGGGTGAAGTCATTTGGCCAAGACTACAAACCTCACAAGAAACCCACCTAGGTTCGATCACAGGTCTTCCCAAATACAATTCCCACACTGGGTTTCTTTACGTCAGCTGAGCTCTCTGGGCCAGGATTTTCTCTGTTTGACAAGCATCTTACACTAGATTTCCTGGCTCCTGACTGTACCAAAGTCTTTATGAAACCGAGAACTTCTTTAGGAGAGTGAAATGAGAAAAGTTCTACTTAAAGAGGATGAAGGGTAATATCTGGTCACAGTTGTGTATTTTCAAAATCGGGCCATTGGGAAAGTCATAATGTACTTTTCTCTGCAAAAATGCACCATGACTTTTCCAACGATCCAACAGCTTTTAAAAGAAGATCTAAGTAGATTTTGTTATTTTCTTTTTAATAATTTTTTATTTATTATATTCATTTACTGTATATCATGACAGCATACAAAATGAATTTTCCCACCCAGAATACATTGTATCTTGGTTTAATCCAACATATTACCCTATATATTATCTTCAACAGATAATTTTCCATTTTGTGTTTCTTAAATGTTTTGCTTCTTTCTTTCATCCTCTTGATTCCCTTCCCCATTCCTACCCTCCTCCCTCACTGTCTGCAGCATCCACAGTTGCTCTCTATGTCTTTATACTATCCAATATTTCAGTTTCTGCCATAGGGTGCAGACATTCAGTATATATTAAGCGGGGACATACAGTACCTCTCTTTTTTTTTGGTTTTTTTTTTTTGGGGGGGCGGAGAGGTTTTATTTATTATTTATTTATTTATTTTTGCTATAGGGCACGTGAGCTTTCCAGAAAGAGAGAGAGAGACAGAGAGACAGAAAGCAAGAAATCACCCCCCAGGGGAGGGATGGTCACGCCGCAATCCCTTCTCCTCCATTCTCCTCTTGGGATCTTGGGCACCCACGCACACGCGCCCGGCGTGAGTTTTAAGCCACTGGGTCTGGAACACGAACCACAGTCCACTACATAGGAGTCCAGCGACATAACCATTACGCTAACTGCTGGTCCCAGTACCTCTCTTTCATTTCATAATCTGATTCACTCAAGTCTTCCATAATTGTACACTTCCTATCAAATACTAGGGTCTCTTTTTTTTTTTTAATGATTGAGTAGATTTTGTGATTTAAAAGAAAAATCTACACATTCATCCTTATAGCATTTCTGTGAGCATCTCCAAGTCAGCTCAACAATTCCCTGGTACTCCAGTGCTGAACCCTACCAAGGTCTGAGGACTGCCGGCTGAGGCCCAGCCCAGGGCAAACTTTCTATAACCACCAGTGAGAGACAAGGATGTTGAACCCAGCACTTCAAGTACTAGGTTTTCCCCACTGGAGATGGTGACAGCTCGAGCTCATCCAAACGGCCAGTTTTTCCCACCATCCAAGTTAACAAATTTATTTTTGATCCTTTATTCTATTTGTTGTTTTGTTGGGTTTTGTTTGGTTTTGCTACAAGGTGTATGTGCCCACTGGAGAGAGAGACAGTGAGAAATCACCCCCTGGGGAATGGTCATGCCAATCCCTTCTCCTCCATTCTTCTCTGGCATTTTGAGTATGCCACCAGTTGGCCCTAATTCCTTCCTTTTTTATTTTATTTTTAATTTTTTTTTAGAGGTTTTTGCTATAGGGCGCGTGCGCTTGCCAGACAAACAGAGAGAAACAGACAGCGAGAAATCACCCCCCAGGGGGGATGGCCACACCACAATCCCTTCTCCTCCATTCTCCTCTTGGCATCATGGGCACATACGCACATGCGCCTGGCGTGAGTTTTACGCCACCGGGTCCGGGACGCGAACCGCCATCGACTACGTGGGAGTCCAGCGACATAGCCATTACACTAACTGCTGGTCCCGCCCTAATTCCTTCTTTTTAAAAATTAGGTTCTTTATTGATGCTGATCATAGAACACAAAATTTGTCAATCGGCAGAGAGGCCCAGGGCTTGAGCTTGTAAATTAAAGTTCACCATCTCTGTGGGTTTCTCCAGACCGAAATACCCTTACCCACTCCCCTTACAGGGAATGTGCAAGGAGCAGCTCCATCCGCTCCAGTACGGACAGCAGCCAGGCCAGAGAAATCAGTCCATGTAAAGTAATTCAAATAAAATGCTCAGAAAAGTGGGATTTCAGGTCAATTTGCTTTTTCTAGACCTTTCACAAGCCAGTGGTGCAGGTCTGACCAGCCTGGGGGGTTGCAACTTCTGTAGTGTCCACCTTTAATACTACCAATATGCCATGGATGCAAAGCCACTGATCACTAAAGGGCATTTACCTGTCCCCAGGAGTGTCTGGCTGAGACTGAACACCCGCGGGGGGGGGGGGGGGGGGGGGGGCGCGGGCCCCCCCCCCCACCGCAGCCTTGGCGCTGGCGGGGGGGGGGGGGGGGGGGGTGAAGGCTCCAGTGCAGGGAGCAGGACAAAGGTCACCGTGTGAGTTCTCCACGGGATGGAGGGAACAGGGGTCTTTACACGCGATTCCTGTTTCGGAACAGACTCTCCTGGAATCATCAAGCATGCCACCAGGAGATCTGAACAGCTTCACACATAGCTAGTTACATCTGAATCTAGCAAGCAAACTGAGCAATTGGAAAGACACTGACTCCTGCCCCAGGTGTCTCTTCATCATGGCCAGCCCCCTGCCCCAGGCCTTTCTGCTCTCCTCCTTCCAGCTGCCCACCAGCTACTGCCCCAGGCAAGGTGGAGCTTGGAGACCTCCCACCCTAACTGCTCACCTGCAGCTTCCTGTCTCTCCACCCAGATTGGAGGTGTCGTGGACACCACCAGGCTTACCTGTTAGTCTGCCCCACCACAGAACCACGCGTCAGTCTCCTTTCATGACTGATCCAGTAGAATCTGTGCTGCAGAAATGCGAGTACTGGAGCCTGATTTCTCACAGCTGGGAAGGAGTGCAGGCAGGAGTTTCCTGTAGGAAAAGGACGATACCTAAAGAAAAGGAATGGAGATGCATGGAGAGGCTTGTGGAGTGCTTCTGAGGTTCTGGAGTGTTTATGAGGAACGCGTGGTCTCCGATCCACTACAGTTTCTCTCAATGGCCTCCCCACCTGGTGGGGGAGGGGAAACGCCTCCTCAGTTTCCCCCGAGAACACTGCACCAGACGGGTGGGCCTTGGGAGGCTGACCTTCTCCAGAGGCCCCACCTGGCTGTGACAGGCCAGGTGACCCTCTTTGACAGGCCAGTCAGCCCCACTCAGGGCCAGTGCCTGATCACTCACAGACCCCCTCAGTGGCCCTTACCTCCTCCTCCCCCTCCCCACCCCCCAGGCAGAGACCCAAAGCTGCAGGTACTGGTCAGGGTAAGGGGCACCCTTGCAAACTCCAAGTCCACCAAAATGGTTAAAAACGGAGGAAAATGGCTCAGTCAAGACATGGTTAAGGACTGGTTCTCCAAGTCAGGACGGAGGAGAGGAGGCTCTGTCCCTGTCGTTGGTCATCTCCTAAAGATACCCCTGAGTCTGGGCAGGCTTCTCGGGCCCCCTCAGGCACCCCTGAGTCTGGGCAGGCTTCTCGGGCCCCACTGCCTGAGAGCCGGAAGGAAAAGTCAGCCCAGACACAAGCCTGGGCAGCCTCAGCCAAGGCCCACGTAAGCCCCCTGCCCAGCCCCTCCTCCGGGCTCAAAGGCAAGCCTGAGTGGAAAAGCAAACAGGCCAGGCCGGGTCGCCCTTTGGACCTTTTGCAACTCTCTGCGCCCAGGAAGCCAGGGCCCCATAAATAGAGCGCCTGCGCCGGCCGCGCATTCTCACCTGGGCCCTGCGAGTGTGCCTGTGCCCCAGTGACCAACACAGAGGAGCCCGCCCAGCAGGCAGCGGGCTCGAGGCCCAGGCCAGGCCGCAGCGAGCGAGCCGCCCACCGCCCGTCCGCCATGG
>NW_006204812.1:3548871-3552788 GCF_000334495.1 Tupaia belangeri chinensis
GACAGAACAGTACGCCAAAACAAAAGCCTGGGCAGCCTCAGCCAAGGCCCACGTAAGCCCCCTGCCCAGCCCCTCCTCCGGGCTCAAAGGCAAGCCTGAGTGGAAAAGCTGGGGCTGCTGCTTGCTGCAGGGGCGTCGGCAGGTGAGTGCGCGGAGGGCGCAGGGTGCGGGATTGCCTCCCCAACTCAGCTTAACCAGCTGGTGGAAGCCTGGCAGGAGGAGGGCAAGGGCTGCTTGGGCCTGGGCGCCAGGACAGCCGGAAAGTCCAGAGGGCCCAGGATTGGGGCACAGCCCAGCTGGTAGCTCCCCACGCCCAGGTCAGGGGGCTCAGGATGGAGGGACTGGGGAGTGAGGAGTGAACCTGCTTCTGTCCCTCCAAGCCTGACCATGCCATCTATTGGGAAGAATGAAAGAACCCCGTTTCCTTTTGCCTTCTCTTACAGAAGACGAAGTGCTGGAAAATGCCAACCCGAGCTGTCCAAGTAAGCATTCTCTCCACCCGGCATGGAAGGGCACCCCCACCCCAGCCCTCCTTCCTCGCCTGTGGTCACTCAAGACTCCTCACTCCACAGTGGTGTTTTGCTCAGATTTCTGGCCACTGCGTTGACCCTGGGACGCAAGTTCTTCCTGTCTCTGTCCACCCTCTCCCAGCAAGAGATCTCTGTTCTCTTCTACCTGCCCTTCTGTCCCTAAAGCTTAACCTGGGGGTGGAGTGGCAAAGGGACTGCGCTCCATTGGCCTTGGGTCACTGTCCTGTTTATCAATGACTAAGCATTGATTAAAAGCGTGTGAGGGTGAAGAAATGCCGACTTTAACCTCTGCACAAATCCAGACCCCCACCCCTTCTATTTACCTTACCCCTAGGGGTCAAAGGAGCCCGTCGGCCTTGCTGGTACCGAGTGTTTTGCGCGCTCTCGGACTGGCCTCTGATGGCGCAGCACCGCCACCTGGTGGGCATCTCCTATCACTGCATCTGGGCTCGTGACGGTTTTTTCTCTGTTGTTCAGAAAATTCCTCTCAGGCTCTCAGAGGAAACCTCTAGAAATTCGTTCTTGGGGGCAGGGGGGAGTTGTTACGTTAGCCAGATAGCGCTAGTGCTTGAAGAACTTTGCCTCATGTATTTGGCAGTATCAAACAAGAGTCTCAAAATGATAGCATTTTCAGGCTGAAAAACCATTACGGACTGCATGGTTTACTTAATGCTCTCAACTCTTAATTTTCTGGAAAGTTTCTCTTGTATGGGCTCAGAAAGCCCCGGTGCTTGGTGCCTGAAACCCCCTTCTCTGTACCTCAGGTGATATAACCAAGGAACACCCACTCATTCAAGCACTGGCCTCAGCAAGACAAACTGGAGTAGTCAAATCTATAAAGGAGATTTAAATATAATGCAAAATCAATGAAAAATCATTTGAATTTAATTACCATTTTTGGTTATCCACACCCCTGCCCACATGCCCACAACTGACTACCCTAGGAGAGTCCTTTCTGCTATGTGGCTGATTTCTCCCTCCACATTCTAGAAGATGCGACTCGGTTCAAGCACCTGCGGAAGTACATGTACGGCTATGAGGCAGAGAGTTCCAGCGGAGTCCCTGGGACTGCCGATTCAAGGAGCGCCACCAAGATCCACTGCAAGGTATGCGGACTAGGGCTGGACGGGCCTCCCCGCACCAGAGAGACCAGCAGGGATCAGGGCTGCTGTAGTCTGCAGTGCTGGGGCCGCCCCTCCAGCTCTAAGTCAGCCGCTTTGCTGAGCAGTCCAGGGCACAGATCTCGCCGGCCACCTCGATTTTCCCACTGGCTTCCAAAATGAAATTAGAGATGATCTGGAATCTTAGCAGTGTAGGACTCGCGGTGAGCAGGAGGGAATCCAGTGGGTGAGCTAAGGCCGCTGGGCATCTCAGGAAAGCACCCTGAAATGCACCTTTTATCATCTACATCACGAAGAATCTGATGCCCAAACAAGGGAAGCTGAGGCGCACAGTTTCTCCTAAAATACAACTTTGGATTGAGGCTGGATGGACTCCAGGAAGCAGGTCTAAGAGCTACTATGGGGCTTGTGTGGGAAGAGAAGTCAGGCTGAGAAGGTGCCCTCTTCTAGAGGGCTCTGCAGCTCTTGTCGGTGCTATCAAATAAGGGAGGTGTTAGTCACATTCAATGGAATGAAATTAAAAATTCAGGCTTTTTGTGTGAGCTCTAGAGATATGCAGTGATTGAATGTAAACAGGAAATCATAAAATTAAAAATTAAAATAACAAAGGGGCCAGCAGATGGCGTGGTGGTTAAGGTAGCTGGATTTCCACGTGGCCAACCGTGGTTTGAGTCCTGGACCTGGTGACTTAAAAGTCACGCCAGGCTCATGTACTGGCATGCCCAAAATCCCAGAAGAGAATGAAGAAGGGACTGTGGTACGGCCATTCCCCTTTGGGGGTAGGGGGTGATTTTTTCACTTTCCTTCTCACTGTTGCTGGTGAACACACACTCCCTATGGCAAAAATCTTTTTAAAAAATATGTAAAAAATCAAGATATTAAAAAAGTAATAATGCTAAATATTTATCACTTTGTAATTAGCTTACTACATTCTACTATTTGTGCACTTGAAATTATTTGCATCTGTGATGTTCAGAATGCTATGTAATATTCTTTTCAAAAAATTAAGTTTCTTAGTCATATTAGCCACAATTCAAGTGCCCAGACGCCACCCATACCTGATGGCTACAATATTGAATGGAGCAAATACAGAACATCTCCATTTTGGCAGAAAGGTTTTTGAATATGGCTAGATAGGCACTAGGGCTCTGCGTCAACTCCACCTACACGTAAGCTCCCATTGGCCCTGAGAACGGGAACAGGAGTTTCGCGAGGTGAAGACATCACTTACCGTTGAAGCCAATGATGGTGCTCTCCCAGCTCCCTGTCTCTCCGTAACTCTCATTCACGGTGTGCATTTCTTCTCATCATCCACTCCTCTTAGTTACTTAGGGGAGTAAGTGTACAACAATGGCAGGGCATGGAAGGGCCTTTTTGCCAAGCACATGGACAAATTTAAAATACTTCTTACCCCAAGAGGGGAAAAAAAGGAAAAAAATAGGAGCAAGTCTTAGTTGATTCGTGGGAACCATGAGGCCTGTTCAGAAGACACATGCTGCTTGGGGTGACCGGTCACATTTTCCAACACATTTTTCTTGGTGTCCTGATTGGAGGTCTGCCTTAGGGGAGAGGGGGCGTCTCTCATGCTGGAAAGAGACTCTCAGCGTGCTGCTTGCTCCCCACTTTCAGGTTGAGCTGGAGGTTCCCCAACTCTGTAGCTTCATCCTGAGGACCAGCCAGTGCACTCTGAAAGAGGTGTATGGCTTCAACCCCGAGGGCAAGCCCTTGATGAAGAAGACCAAGAACTCGGAGGAGTTTGCTGCTGCCATGTCCAGGTAAGGTGTGGCCTATGTGCAGAAATTTCTGAGCTCTGCGTTGGCATGAGCTTGCATGTGTCCAATGAGGTATAAACATACGTATTCAGGGTAGGCGTGTTTATAAGTAGAAATAGTTCTATTCGGTACTCACTATAGGCCAGAGAATTGCAGAGTTTTTACAACTATAGAAAAGAAGGAAACATTACTTAATCCTCTTCTAGTTAGAGTCCCTCAATTTTCTTTTAAATCGTGGCATCTAGCCTGGCTGGAGAACAGAAAGGTGATGAGTGAGCCAAGTCAAAAGGAGAAGTCTGGCCAGTTAGTGGCATGGTAGATAAGGCGTTTGGACCTCATGTGGGTGACATGGCAGCTTGAGAAACATGCGAGGCACCCAAAAGAAGAAATGGAGAAGAGACTGGGCATGGCTATGCTCCATGTGAGCACTTTCTCACCTCTCTCCCTCCCTCTCCCTCTCTCCCTCCCTCTCCCTCCCTCCCCCTCTCTCCCTC
>NW_006204812.1:3555182-3568554 GCF_000334495.1 Tupaia belangeri chinensis
TGGGGGCCAAAGCCCACACTCCAGTGTCAGGTCAGCTTTGGGTGGAGGCAGTTCCGGCAGCAGTGGAAGCATCTTCCTGACCTCCAGATTAAATTTACAGTGGTGAGACCAACAGGTGGCATAATGACTGTGTCGCTGGACTCCCATGTGGTCGACCATGGTTCGCGTGCGTCCTGGACCCGGTGGCTTGGACTCATGCCGGGCGCGTGTGTGTGTGCCCAAGATCCCGAGAGGAGAATGGAGGAGAAGGGATTGCAGCGTGGCCATCCCCCCTGGGGGGTGATTTTTGCTCTTTCTGTCTCTCTTTCTCTGTCTGTCTGGCGAGCGCACGTGCCCTATGGCAAAAAAATCTCTTCAAAAAAAAAAATTTACAGTGGTGAGAACCTGAAATCTAATGTTCTATTCTCCTAGCCTTTCCTAAGATTCGCATGACCCTAATCCCTTATGCTAACATTCCTTCCTGGGTGACTTCTGATTTCCAGTCTAATGCAGAAAGAGCTTGGAAGCCGTCACTCTTGTCCTCACATCAAGGGAAAAAAATGGAGCAAACAAAACCAACAATTCACCCTGGATCTATCAGAGAAGAAATTACAGGGCAAACTGCTGCTCCCAAACTGGAAAGACAGACAGGTAGAATCAGAGAATCACAGCTCACCAAGAGCGCAGGGGCAGAAGCTCTCAGCTGAAGTCAACATGAAACCTACATTTGGAGCCTAGTTTTTGGAACAATTAAAAACCATAGTTAAGGAGCTTGATGGTGGTACATTAGTAACAGGGTACTCGGCAAAGCTGGCCCACAGGGCAAGTTCCAGTTCATGTCTGGAGACCGTCCCGAACACATCGGCTATTCATGCGCCCTTGTGATCTGGGGCTGACTGAGGCTGAAAATGGACTGTAGTATAATGACCCTGTTAGGGATATTCGCTCTCTCTCTCTCTCTCTCTCTCTCTCTGTCTCCCTCTCCCTCTCCTTCTCTCTCTCCCTCTCCCTCTCCCCCTCCCTCTCCCTCCCTCTCCCTCCCTCTCTCTGTCCCTCTCTCTGGTAAGTACATGCACTCTGTAGCAAAATTTTAAAAAAAGAAATCAATGTCAAAAATATACATATATTTGTATGTTTTCTGAGAAGTGTACATACGTATATAGATATATTGATAAATAAAAATTATGTAAGGAGCCTGCAGAGCCACCCAGCCACCCACTTCTAACTGGCCCGTGGTGCAGAAAGGACATTCCTGTGACCACTCTCTCTTGGGGGTAGGTTTGAGCTCAAGCTGGTCATGCCTGAAGGGAAGCAAGTTTTCCTTTACCCAGAGAAGGATGAACCCAAACACATCCTGAACATCAAGAGAGGCATCATTTCTGCCCTTCTGGTTCCTCCGGAGACAGAGGTGTCCAAACAAGTGTTGTTTCAGGTGAGAATTTAAGAGCTGCTGACACAGGTTCTTTAAACCCATCTTTACATGTTAGAGACCAGCCCCACTGTATACTGAAGGACTTGTCTTAGCCACACAGCTGTTACCCAGAAAACCCTGTCCTGGTGTGAAATACCAAGCCCAAGGTTCTTCCTGTCCCCTGGGCTCACTGGCAGATAATCCAGGATAGGTTGATCAGGGAGGGTCTGATTTTAAAGCAGTTATTAGAGCATCCTGACCACACTGCCCCTCCTTTGAACTCATTTTGTTCTCCTGTGTGTACAGTGGCCTTCTTATCCACAGGGATGTGTCCCAGGATCCCCAGTGGTTGCCTAAGACAGTGGCTAGCACCAAACACGCTCTATATAGCACATTGCATACATACCTATGATAAAGCCAGATTTATAAATGAGGCACAGTAAGAGATTAGCAATAACTAATAATAAAACAGAACAATGATGAGATCCCAGCATCATTCCTCTTGTGCTTCAGGGCTACAATTAAGTAAAATAGGGTTACTTAAACACTGCAACAGTCAATCCAACCACTGAAAAGGCACTGACCCAGGTGGGCAGTGTGTGCAACTGACTGTGCTGGACAAAGAGAGGATTCTCATCCAGGTGGGATGGAGTGAGATTTCATCACATTACTCAGAAGGCATGCACTTTAAGACTTAAGAATTATTTATCTTTGAAATATTTTATTTCACATTCTCAGACTACAGTTGACCACAGGTAATTGAAACTATAAAAAGCAAAACCATAAATAATTAGGGACTACTGTATTTTAAATATCAAAAATAATGATATTTGTCCAAAGCCTCTTTTAAGAATTTTAGGTTCCAGCCAAGTACCTGTGCCCAAAATCCTGAACAGGAGAAATGGAGGAGAAGGGATTGTGGCATGACCATGGCCCATTGGGAAGTGCTTTTTCCCTCTCCTTCCCTCCCTCTCTATCTCTGGTAAATGCATGCAACCCCTGGAAAAGGGGAAAAAAAGAGACAGAGAGACAGAGAGACAGAAAGAGAAAGAAAGAAAGAAAGAAAGAAAGAAAGAAAGAAAGAAAGAAAGAAATTATTTATTTATTTATTTATTTATTTATTTATTTCAGGCTTCAACCTAGAGAAAACTTGCTTTGCAGCAGTCCCAGGAGCATTTCCAAACCCTCCTGGGTTCTAGGTTCTGTGCTCCCCATGCCTCAGAATACACAGGTGCATCCTGCAGAGACAGCTCAGAACCAGCCTTAACTAGTTTTTTCCCCCACTACCTGCTCTCTGATTGGCCAGACAGAAAGTGCTCAAATCCAAATTCCCTCTGCCTCTTCTCCCAGGCTTCTCTCCCAGCCCCTCCCCAGGCCCCCGTGTGTTTTCCCCTGTCAAATGTGCCTGGTTGTGTCTTCTGATCCCATAGGATACCGTGTATGGAAACTGCTCCACTCACCTTACTGTCAAGACGAGGAAGGGAAACGTGGCAACAGAAATCGTCACCGAAAGGAACCTGGAGCAGTGTGATGGCTTCCAGCCCATCAGCACAGGCGTCAGCCCACTGGCGCTCATCAGAGGCATGGTGGGTCTCGCATCACATTGGGCACACCCTCTCTATTACAAGATCCTTGGAATGTTCTAGCTGGTAGGGACCTCTGAGAAGCACCTTCCCAGGCTGCTCGTTATGCAGGCTACAGACAGCTCACAGAGAGACAGAAGGGGATACTACCAAGGCCTTGTGATCTGCTCTGCATTGAGCCGAGTCTAGAATCAGGTTCTTGTCTGTCAGCCCAGGTTCTGCCCTTGCTGAATTCCTTCACTGGTACCGAATTGTCTGCCATCACTTGAGACTAATGACCATCCCTCTCTGAGAAGGCTCTGGGGCGCAACATAAGGCAGTAAAATCACCTCTGTTGCCTCCTGTGTGGAGACTGCTTCTCTCCAGCTCCAAACCTTTGACCTCTGAAGAAATCCTAGAACTTCCGCTCTCCTCTCCTTTCCCTCATCCCATGAGGTCATATGACTGAGACTGTTCCAGCTTCCTGTCCTTGTCCTCACCCCCACTCCAGTACCACCTGGACCAAAGCCTTCTCTTCTGCATCCTCCTAGGTCACCTCCATGGTACTAGCCTTCCCTGCTCTTATTCAACCGAGATCACATAGTGCTCATTTCCTGAGCTTGCCTGACCTTTGTGACATCTCCCAGGATGTTTGTCACAGGTTTTCTCAGCAAACATGAGGGCTTGAGCAATCACTGCTGTGCCTGGCAGTGTTCCTGATCACTGGCCTTGAGCCCAAAAACAGGGAGTCCAGTGACTCTGCAGGCCACAGTCAAAGGAGCCAATGCACTGGCCCATGTGTCTATCCAGAGCACCCAGTGTGTGCTCAGCCCCAACTTTGGACAGCACTGAGGGAGAGAGAAATCCTAGACCTTCCCCTCAGGGTGCTTCTAGTCTAATGCAGGAAGAAGGTTTCTGGGCAAGCCAAGAACAGTGCATGGCGGGGGGCTGGAGAGAGTGGTACATGGGGCAGCACAGACCAGCAAGGAGAAGTTACTATCTGTGCAGCTCTGTGGGCGTGAACCTGAGATGTCCAAAGAACAAGTAGATGGAAGATGTAGGACAGAATTCTAGGCAAAGAGTACATACCAAGCAGTAGTGTGAGGTGTCGTGTGTAGTGGGATGGGTATGTGTAGGATACAGGGCACAGACTTTATCCACTGGGGTGTGATTAGAATCTGTAGCTTGACTCAGCTTTGGATATGCCAAGCTGTTACATCCCCTTGTCCCAATGTCAGGTACTAAGTTCTCTTCTTTCACTGACTTTATCTAGTGGTACAGGATTCCCATTCCTTTTGATCTTGACAACAAATGCCTACAACAGAAGACTCAGGTTCAAGCCCCAGGGACTGATCAAAATGTGTTTCCCACTCTATTCATAGACTCGCCCCTTGTCAACTCTGGTCAGCAGCAGCCAGTCCTGCCAGTATACCCTGGACTCTAAGAAGAAGCACGTGTCTGAAGCCATCTGCAAGGAGCAACACCTCTTCCTGCCATTCTCCTACAAGTAGGTCGCCTGATGCACCCCAATTTGGTAGTAAATGAGTTGTATGAGCTGGGTGCTTCCCTATTCCATGTTCCAGACAAGGCTGTACTTGGGAGGCAGCTACGGGGTGATTCCAAACAGAGCCCATCTTTGGCCCCCTTGCCAAGCTAGTAGGCAACTGGCAGAAAAATCTTAAGCATCCAAAATAACTCAAGATCAACATAAAATATTTTCAACCCAGACTTTAAGGACCATAGATCTGGAAAAGTTAGGGAGTATTGCAGGGTATCCTTGTTTAAAAAGGCACCAAGGAGCACTGGGAGTTTTAACCTTATTCTTGTGTATGCAAACCATTTTGGAGACAAACAGTCAACTAATACTTATTGAATAACTGCCATATGTTTGATCCTGTGCTGTGGGAGATACATAATTTCAAGGCCCAGTGTTAGTCCCCACCTTCTGGGCACTCCAGGCTGGTCGGTGAAGGGCATAAAGTGCCTTTGTCCTTCCTATAGGAGGACAACTAGCGTGGACAGCAGGCAGCAGGTGCTGTTCATTAGGGGGTCAGGAATGGCTGTGTTGAGCTGTGTATTATAAAACAGGCAGGATTTGGGTAGAAGCAGAGAAGAGGGAAACCTTCACCACGAAAAGAATGGGACATTAGAGGAACATTGGAGGGAGCTGGCCATCTACAGCATGGCATGCTTTCTTTGTTTTCAGGAATAAGTATGGGATGATGGCACATGTCACACAGACTTTGAAACTCGAAGACACCCCAAAGATCAACAGCCGCTTCTTTGAGGAAGGTAAGATTTTAGATCCACACCATCACTGGGACATCTGCCCAAGATGCACCAGTCAGTCCTGCCTTAGTTCTTGGCTCAGTAGGTCAAGTGTCTGCTGGCTGCTGCGTGAAGTAGACTGTGGTGTTCTGACTACTGAACTACCTGAGCAAGCATATACATTTTAGAATGTCAGGTGGCAGTGGGGAAAAGGGAAAGGAAGAGCTTCTGAAGTTCCCTTGCCTACTTTTCCCAAGTAGGAAACTGGCATCCTATGACTAACCTGACCCCGGGGTTCAGGTACAACCTCACCCAACCTGTGATAAGGTCTGGGGCTGATGTAGTCAAGGTGGGGCAGATAGGAGAGAGTCATCATGGTCAGGCCAGATAGCCCAGGAATCAATCTCTAGCGCGAGGAGAGACTTTAGCGGTCTCTAGTCCAGCCTTACCCAGTGTTGTGTTGTCAAGCTGTCAAAACTACTTTTTTATAAGTTGCCATTTGTTTTCTTTATCACAACCTTTAATGTCAGGTGGCAGAGATACGTGTTTTTAGACCCATTCTACAGAAGGGAAAATGACACATTGAAAGGGTGCAAATGAGTGCTCGGGTCTAATCTAAGCCCAGAGTCTCCATTATACCACTCTTCCATGCTGACTCTCATACCTCTCCCTGGCCAGAGTTGGAACAGGGTGAGGACGGGAATGTAAAACATCTCCCCTGCCCACAAGCCACTAGCAGATCCAAAGGGAAGTGGAGATAAGCACCGGTGAGTCTGTCCTCAGTGCAACCTGCTCGCAGCACCCTCTCACCATTTCTGCTGAGCAAAGGTGTAGTCTGGGAGCAGAGTCCAGCAAGCCTGGAGTCAGTTCCAGCTCTGCCCGTTAGACTCATATTGGTCCGGGACAGAGTAAGTGCTCACTTGTAAGTCATCGTTCCCAACTGGGCAATGATATTCACCGTCAAAGATGGTACAGTGGGCCAGTGGAAAACAATAATAATTTCAGCACACAGAGCCAGATACCTGATAGGCATTGAGTGTAGGATAGTTTTCCTCCTTTTTCCCCTTTGCTGATTCCTCCCCAGTTCTAGTTTCCAGGAGACAAAGATATGACATAAAGAAGTAAGCAAGAATTCTTCTGACCCATCCCTTCTTCCAGGAGCTGAGAGGGCGAGGCTCACCTTTGAGAGCACCAAGTCCACGTCACCACCAAAGCAGGCAGAGGCTGCTGTGAAGACCCTCCAGGAACTGAAGAAGCTGTCTGTTTCTGAACAAAATGCCCAGAGAGCTAATCTCTTCAATAAACTGGTCACTGAGCTGAGAGGCCTCAGCAATGAAGCAGTCACATCCCTCTTGCCAAAGCTGATTGAGGTGTCCAGGTATTTCCATAATGGGTCCGGCTCAGTCTTTGTTCTAACCTATGGCAGCTGGCTGGACTTTCAGACTTTGACCAAATAGAATCTCAGGGACCATTATCCATCTAGTTAATCAATGAGTCAATCAGTTCATGTTTGGGTAGAGAAATATCAGCTAAGATGCTTAGAGTTTCATAGGCAAAATACACACACACACACACACACGTGTGTGTGTGCACAGACACCACATGTAAGGCTGGTGGGTATTTGTCTGTTAACAGGAGGAAAACAGTTTCCACAAAGCGATGGATAGCTTCTCCTTCCTGGTTCTGTTGTGGGTACTCTAGACAGTTTGAGAGAATAGAAAGTCTGTGTCCTCTGGAAGCATATAGGCTATGGGAAAGAGAAATCAAGCAGACAAAAAAATAAATGATTTCTCTGCTTTTCCAGACTCTGACTCTAAGTCCTATGAAGGTCAGAGAAGGGAATACGGTCAGGAATGTGACCATGCCAGTGTTGGCCAAAGGACCATAACAGCCTCTCTTTAGCTACAGGTGCAACCTTTCTTTGATGGTGACACTCTAGGGAAGGGATCATGGTTCTTGGGCTTAGATTTTGAAAGATAGTTAGATTTGCAAAGTGAAATTGAGGGAATGAGGGTGCTCCTGGCAGAGGAACTGCCAAGGACAACGGGTGTTTTATCTGCCTCAAAGGTGCTCTGTATAACTCTCAGTACTTCCCTTCTCAGCCCTATCACTCTGCAAGCCTTGGTTCAGTGTGGACAGCCCCAGTGCTACACTAACATTCTGCAGTGGCTGAAGAGCGAGAGAGCCAACCCCCTTCTGATAGACGCTGTCACCTACTTGGTGGCACTGATCCCGGAGCCCTCAGTCCAGAGGCTGCGGGAGATCTTTAACATGGCCAAGGAGCAGCGGAGTCGGGCCACTTTGTATGCACTAAGCCATGTGGTCAACAAGTGAGTGTTCACACGGTTTCTCCTCCAAGATCCAAAGAACTCCCCGCATCTCTGTACAAGAATTGCACCCCTCTGTCCACTTTGAAACCCTGGTGCTTCCTCTGTTGTTGGTTACTGATCATTCTGAGAATAATGACTTTAAGTAAGAAATCAGAAAACAAGTTTATGTTTTAAGACAAACCTAATACTGCTTACTAAGTCCTACCTTTCTTCTATTATTTTGTAGCTATCATAAGAAAATCTCAACAGTGTCCCAGGACCTGCTAGACATTGCTGATTACCTGCTGGAACAGATCAGCAATGGCTGTGCTGGGGATGAAGATTACACCTACTTGATTCTGAGGGTACTTTATTTAGTCTTTTGTTATAATGTGCATCATTTTAGAAATGCTTTTCCCCAGCACACCTGAATTCTGCACCTTGATCAGTTCTTGTTTCTTTTCGTCCATGCAGGCCATCGGAAATATGGGTGGGACCATGGACAAGCTAAGACCGGGGCTCAAGTCTTCAGTCCTGAAATGTATCCAAAGTGCAAAGTCATCATTGCTGATTCAGAAGGCTGCCATCCAGGCCCTGCGGAAAATGGAACTTACAGATGAGGTAAAATCCGCACAGGAGGTCTGAAGGTGAAAGTTGATTCAGAGGAACTAGGATTTGGAAAGTACTAGGGGAATGAGATTCTAACTCTCATCATCCTACTGATTTTATTCTGAGGTTCTTTCCTAATTGCAAAATTCAACAAGCCTGTTGACTTGACTCTCTAACACCATGTGAGCAGGAAGGAAATACTAGACCAGGCTGCTACATCAGTCAGCAGAAAGTGAGACTTGCTACCTGCTGTCCTCCCAGCCAGACTGACCTTCACTCTCATTTTGAGAAAGCATGCTTGATTCCTCCCTGCCAGTATCTCCAGATCAGAGGAGATATCCTGGCCTAGCTTCAGGGAACCATGACTCCAGAGCTTTTGGGAATGACTTACTTCTTAGCCCCAGTCCTGCGATTCCTTCCATCTTTACCCTCATGTTGAAATAATTTACATTAAAAGAACTTTATTTTCACTTAATGGCAGACGTTCTAACAAGTCATAACTTGGCCATAATTCGTGTACTTTAATGGAATTGGATTTGACACATATTCAATAGGAATCTTCTAGGAATTGTACCTTAAGAGTGTTTAGGAGGGACCAGCAGATAGTGTAATGGTTACATTATTGGACTCTCATGTAGTTGACCATGGTTTAAGTCCCAGACATGGTGGATTGAAACTCACACTGGATACATGCTGTGTACGTATGTGCCCAAAATCCCAAGAGGAGAATGGAGGAGAGGGGATTGTGGTATGGGCAACCACCCCGGGGGGTGGAGGGGGTGATTTCTCGCTTTCTGTCTCTCTGTCTCTCTGGTGAGCACACATGCCTGATAGCAAAAATCTCTCTCTCAAAAAAAAAAAAGTATTTAGGAAACACTGGTATGAAGATTCGGTATAAACATTTGAAGGGTTATTAATAAGAAACTAGACTTCTATAAAACAAAGAGCTAGCAGACCATGCCAGCAGTACATGCCATGTGTGTTCTATGTTCAGATCCAAGGAGAATGATAATGACCTCCTCTTTTGAATGCAGGTCCGTGGAGTGCTTCTTCAGACTTTCCTTGAAGGTGCTTCTCCAGTGGATAAGCGACTGGCTGCCTATCTCATGCTGATGGGAGGGCCTGCTGTGTCAGATATTAACAAAGTTATCCAAGTTCTCCCACGGGAGCAAAATGAGCAGGTGAAGAACTTTGTAGCTTCCCACATTGCCAACATCTTGAACTCAGAAGAATTGTACATCCATGAGTAAGTAAGAGTAATGCCCCCCATCCATTCTGAGGAGCCTGGGCTGGAATTCTGGGCCTGGACTCTGGTGTAGCCCCTGCCTACCCCTTCTACAGTGTACTTTCTTCTGGAACAAACACTTGTATGAAGATGCATGAACTGTGAGCCCAAGTCTGGGGCTACATGAAACCCAAATATTTTGGTAGTGATTGGAAAGCCATATTTACTTGGAATCTGAGAGAAAATAGATAAGTAACATGGTATGTCAGTTCCAAATATCTTCCTTCTTTTCATACAGTTTCAAAAAGCTAGTGAAAGAAGCTCTGAAAGACTCTCGACTCCCAACTCTCATGGACTTCAGAAAATTTTCCCGGAACTATCACTTTTCCAAATCTGTTTCTCTTCCTTCACTTGACCACGTCTCAGCCAAAATCGAAGGGAATCTCATATTTGACCCAAATAATTACCTTCCGAAAGAAAGTATGCTGAAAACAACCCTCACTGTCTTCGGACTTGCTTCAGTTGACCTCTTTGAGGTATGTGTGAAGAATCTTCAGGTCTTAGCCCATTCTGTGTAACACCGAATACAGAAAGTCAGGGGCCCTGAGCCAGCCAGGAAGTGCAAAAATCATCCAAGATTTACCAGGAAGTTCCTGCTATCACTCTGAGGCCTTCTTTCTCTCTTCTCTTGGCTTCCTCTCTCCCCACTAGGGGTCACCTGAAGCCCAGACTCCTTAGTCTTAATGGAAATGCTTCTGTCTCAGAGAAGCCCTTAAACTACCCGAAATCCAAAGAAATTCATGGGCTGACAGATGTAGTTCAAATGCCAAATCCACTCCCAACTCTGAATCCGTGGTTTATTTATCTTCTCTAGACCTTAACTACCTCTTCTAGAAAATGGCAAATAAAATCTGCCTTTCGAGATTCTAGTGAGATTTAGATAAAAACTTCTGTGAGGTGCTAAGCTCAGCCCCTGCTCTGTAGTATTCACCAAATATTTGTTGAATTAAGTAGTCATGAATTGGGAAACGAAAGGCTGACATATCACAGAGAAAACTGATGGCCTCTCCCTGTCTGATTTTCTTTCTCAGATTGGTTTAGAAGGAAAAGGCTTTGAGCCAACGCTAGAAGCTCTTTTTGGAAAGCAAGGATTTTTCCCTGACAGCGTCAACAAAGCTTTGTACTGGGTTGATGGTCAAGTTCCTGATCATGTCTCCAAGGTCTTGGTAGACCACTTTGGCTACACAGCAAATGATAAACGTGAGCAGGTATGTATTTGTTAAATAGCCTCTTAAAGGCAGCAGTGAGTCTCAAGGCAAAAACTTTCTTTTCGAAGCCTTGAAGTCATTAAGACACTACCTAACTGAGCTATGAGTGTGGCTATTATTAACCAGTCCCATGGCAGAAGGACCAGTGTCCTTTGCAGTTAAGGGCCTCCTAGAAATTCAGTGAATCCAGGAATAAGACTCACTAGAGACACTCTAGCACAGTGATTAAGAGTGTGAACACTGGAACATGGGTTTAATTCTAACCTCACTGTCTTCAAACTGCATACACCTAGGAAAATTGCTGAATATAATGTCCGTTTCTATATCCCCAGAGTACTAATAATAATCTGTACCTTACAAGGTTATTTAGAGACTAAATGACATAACATATGTAAAACGCTAAGCACATTCCCTGTTACTGGTATTAGTTGTTCCATAAGCAGATACTACTATAAGTTTTAAATTAATATTTTTATTATTATTAACTGCTTTCTTTGACTCTCACATCAGGGCACTAGCTAAGGGGGTCAAAAATCCACTTTGTAGCTAGTAATGAGCCCCCACTTAAGGAGTAGAAAACCGGTTATGTAATCTGGAGCTTTTCCTTCTTTGCCATTTTGGTACCCAAAGCATCATCTGGCGATTGGCATTGCATAAGGACTTAGAAATGCAGGTTCTCAGGTCCCACCCAGATCTACTGAATCAGAGCCTGCATTTCAACAAGACCCCAGTGACTTGTATGCACATTTGGGTCAAGAGGTAGGATAATAATTTTCTGCTAGGCTCACTGGTAGCCTTACCTTAATCTTCTAATTGACTGACCTGCACTTGAGCCTGAGGTTTTGATTTGCTTTGGGTCTGTCAATGTGTTCTTTCTTCCCCAACATCTGGACATCAGTCTATGGAACGGTTATCTAAATAGAATTTGTCTAGGATCAAGCATTTTTCAGACTTCTGACCAGTGAATATGGTAGCAACATTTATTCAAGAAATCCTGCGTATTCTTCCTTTGTCAAAGGAGGAAGGAAGCAGAGGGAGGGGTGAAAACAAGTTCTTCTAAGCTTGAGGAGTCCTGCAGATCCAGGCATCCCAGAGAACACTCCCCCTACATACACTGTCTACATGTTGTCATGGCGGGAACAGTTTTGAAGTATCAAAATAGCTGACAATTCTCCAGGGCTTTGGTTTTGTATGGGTTGGGATTTTTTTGGATTTTTTTTCTTCTTTTTATCTTTGTTTAGAGGAGTTATCTTTCAGTGAAAGGTGGGAGCCCAGTTTTAGTGTCCGCCCATCACTACCTCAAATGCTGTTTAGCCTACTATGACTGTGGCAGACGGGCTCCATATCAGATATCTGAAGGGGTCTGACGGTTGACATCTCACTAGACATTCTGTTACTAAAACCCCAGGACATGGTAAATGGAATTATGCTCAATGTGGAGAAGCTGATCAAAGATTTGAAATCCAGAGAAGTCCCAGAAGCCAGAGCCTACCTCCGCATCTTGGGAGAGGAGCTTGGCTTTGTCGGGCTCCAGGACCTCAAGCACCTGGGAAGGCTGCTGCTGAATGGTGCTCGGACTTTGCAGGGGCTCCCCCAGATGGTGAGTGAACCAGGCCCACCAGGGCTCATGAGATTGGCCAGTGCTCTTCTTAGATCTCCCAGACTCCCAAATGCGCAAATGCCAAAAGAGGTGCTTGTATCTCCTTCAGAGAGGTGTGTTAGCCTTGAATTTCGATGATTTATGATTCTTGTATCACAAGAATTCGTAACATTCAAAAATGAAACTATTCACAATATTAGCTATATTTTTTAAAAGAGCATTCATTTGTTTATCTGGAAAGCAACGTTAAATATACTTCTTTCCTCTACCAGTGCTAAAGATCCTTTTTTTTTTTTTTTTTTTTTTTTGGGTGTATTTTTCATGATAGTGTGTGTGCTCTCCAGAAAGACAGAGAGAGAGACAGAAAACAAGAAATCACTCTTCAGGGAGGGATGACCATGCTGCAATATCTTCTCCTCCATTCTTTTCTCAGGATCTTGGATACGCATGTACATGCATCCAGCATGAGTTTAAGCCACTGGATCAGGGACCCGAACTGCGGTCAACTACATGGGAGTCCAGCGACGTAGCCATTACACCATCTTCTGGTCCCATGTCTGTTAAGATCCTTGACCTTGACCAAGGTAGTAGAAGCCATTTCTGCTCCCATGGATTCTTCTCCTTTCAGACATTCTGAACTGTCAACTGCCATTATTCAGTCAAATGGTACCCCAATCACCTTGCTTTTCATCAGCAGAATACTATAAAATACATCTTTTCAAAAATCTCGCAGAACTTCAATGATTATACCAATGCTAAGATTTATATTAATGCAGCTAGGATATATTATTCTGGATTGTGGCTCAGATCCTAAATGTTAATGGAGATCGCAAAGAAACATTTTGGCAGGGTTTTAAAATATTAGCATAAATTAATTTCTTCTTGCAACTTGCTTACTTTTGCTGGTTAGGAAAATGGGTAAGTGACTCCCTCTAGAGTGATTTCTCTGCAATCATATTATGCAGCCTCTTCAAAGGAGATACTTTGGAACAGCAAAAATAATAGAGAAAAGGAAGACATACAGAAAAGGTGAAGGAAAAAAGGTGTCTGAGTTTGAAACTAAATTTCTCCCTTTGATTAGGTATTTATTAGCATATTTGATTCCAACATACAAAGAAGAGCATTTTTTTTTTTTTTTTTT
>NW_006204812.1:3568617-3570887 GCF_000334495.1 Tupaia belangeri chinensis
TCCAGGACATGAACCGCGGTCGACTACATGGGAGTCCAGCGACATAGCCATTACGCTAACTGCTGGTTCCCAAGATCCTTTTAATATTGAGATGATACAGTAATGATGAAAGAATGTGGTTGGCAACCTGCAATCCACTATCCAAATATTTGCTATAATTTTATTATTACTAATGTATTAATAAAAGAGGAAATATATAAACATACTTACTGTGACTTGATAAATAATCATGTTGGCTATAAGAAACAGATCCCAAGTTGTTTTGTGAACATGTTATAAAACAAACAAAACCAGTGCATACTTTACAACTATGTACATCATCTCAGTAGCCCCTTGGCTCGAAAAAATTGATTTTACCATAATAAAATTTACTTCAAGTAAGCCCTCATTTATATTCAGACTCCAGGAAACCAGAACTAATCCATGCCACATAAGATACTAAAAGCTCAGAGAGCTCTGAGGCCCAGCAATATTCTTGAGTGCCTTCCGAAGCCCCACTTGAAATGACACGATATTCTATCCAAAGCAATTTCTTATATCCTGCTTCACTGGAGTCAGTAATCATTAGTTTTTATTTTTCAAACTACTCAGCTAATCAAAACATGCTAGTCCCTTTTCTCTGGGTGAGGAGGAATTATTGTCTGATGTATGAGAGTTTGTATTTAACCAAACCCACTTAAACAAGGCTTCCTTCCGGCTGTTCTTTCCTATTGGGTCTACAGATCGGAGAGGCCATCAGAAAAGGTTACAAGAATGACTTGTTTCTTCACTACATCTTCATGGACAATGCCTTTGAGCTCCCCACTGGAGTTGGGTTGCAACTGCAAGTGTCTTCATCTGGAGTCATCACTCCAGGAACCAAGGCAGGAGTGAAGCTGGAAGTAGGCAATGTAAGACTCTGTTTACCCTTTGATTCCTTTAAGTTGTTCTTTTCTTCCAAGGTGGGTTTCTCATTCACATATATTTTTTAAGCCAGAGGACATGTATGGGCACATATGTGTAAATGCACAAGAAAGAGAAAGAGAAAAAGAGGGAAAGCAACCCCCAACAGGGCCTAGTCACTCCATAGACCTATTTCCTCCAATTCTCGATCACATCAGAATCCCACACATGCTCATTCTGGTGTTTCTTGTTTTAATTTTTAATTTATTTTATACATTCAATCACTATACTTCTCTTAGCTTGCAAAGCGAAATTACCCAACATGAATACACCTCATACCCATCCAGTCGAGGATACTATACACATTATCATCAGCTTGAATCCTGATCAGCCATAGGGGATTTGGCCTCATCGAGGCAGTGCTTAACTGCTATCCAAGGAGCCAGCCCTCTCATGTGTTCTCTTGTTTGTTTTTAGTGTCAGAGGTTATATGTACTCACAAGAGAAAGCAGGCATATCCCACACACACACAGTGGGGCATGGTCACACTACAGTCCCTTCCCCTCCATATCTCCATCCCATTGACATCTGGGGCATGCAGGCATACATGCTGGCTTATTTGTCAAGTCGCCGTGGCTGGGATTCAACTTGCAGTTGGCTGTGTAGAATCTAGTGTCTCATGCACAGGGCTTAACTGCTGTACCACGGGAACAGCCCTCATGCACACTTTTCAAATGCGTTTCTAGTTCAAGACAGAGTGTATCATTGTTGTTATTAACTCATCAAGTTTTCTGAAAATCTTCAGGGTTCCATCCCAATGCATATACACCTCCTTAGCTCCTTAGTTGGGAATATGACAGTAAAAGAAGAATTCAAATGTTCTTTTAATAAATGAGTGTCTCTATCACCTTGTTATCTGTTATGCTTGAACGTATACTCAGATATTTCCTAGACCTGGGTAGTGTAGTCTGGCTTTGGGGAACTGAGAACTTGGTTTAGCTTCCCCCAAACAAATCATAGTAATGTTTCCTGAAGGGTCAATTATCCAGAGGTTTTTGTCCAAAGATGGTTGATCTGACTGCCAGGGGAGTGAGGTATTTGATGAAACTGAATGCATGGTTTTCTGACTTAAAGATGCAGGCTGAACTGGTCGTAAAGCCTTCTGTGTCTGTGGAGTTTGTGACCAACATGGGCATCGTCATCCCAGACTTCTCTAAGAGCGGAGTTCAGATGAACACCAACTTCTTCCATGAGTCAGGCATGGAGGCACGTGTTGCCCTGAAAGCTGGGCAGCTGAAGTTCATCATTCCTTCTCCAAAGAGACCAGTGAAGCTATTCAGTGGCAGGGAATTTTTTTCAGCCACATCTGGCCAGCCACCTTTAAAGAG